>NC_091765.1:4470137-4777279 GCF_029378745.1 Bos indicus
GCTTTCTTTAAATGAATAATATTTTCTTAAAAATAAAAAAGTGATTAATTTTTCACCATGCCAATGATTTATTATTAATCTAAGTTTGTCACCTAGCAGCTTTATACATAGGGCTGGTTAAAATTACACAACACGAGATAACCTAGGCCCACCTCTCTAAGATAATCATATGATGGTCACTGAAGTAGTTAATGTATTATTATTGCTTCAGAATCAGTTTGTCTCCATGTAACATACTGTGTTAGTCTCCTTTTCTTGGTTCTATCATTCCTCTGACTTTTAGGGCCACTCCAAATCATGGGCATGTCTATGTAAATTTTTTAAAATTTTACCAAGTACATACCTAACATTTATCTATGAAACTTACCTGATTTCTATATACATTATATTCTGTATTTTCATTTTAGGGGGAAAATGATTGAAATCCAAATTCATAAAATTCTAATTTCTTGCTTACCTCTTATATAGATACATTTGTAATTTATTCAATAATTATCTAGGTAGTTAATTCATATAAAAGAGTTTCTAAAATATAAAGCTTTTTCATCAACAGCTCTCTATGAAGGAGATAATATTTTAGCAAAATTTTTATAAAGTACAACATGAGAGCTTGTGAAAGGCAGCATTTCTCCTGTTTACTTGATAGACTATTCTGCTTTGCTCTTTTTTTTTAAAGTGTGCTCAATCGTCAAGAAGAAAGAACTTAAATTCTCTTGAACAAAAGATAAGATGTCTGGAAAAGCAGAGAAAAGAGGTAATTTTGCAATATGAATTGGAGCCACATGGGCCATGAATGAATGCTGAGAATAAGAGGCACCTAGTGCCTTTTGTTTTTGTTGTTGGCTGCAGTATGTGTCTTCAGGGTAACAGACTGCACTGTACTGAGGGCAAATGCTTCTTTCTTACTCACCTACACGTCTCTTACTCGGTCTCTCAGTGCTTGTGCAAATGAATAAAAATGACAAACCCATAAATTCAATAATTATAATTTAATTTTTTTAATTAGATGTTTCTTCCACATGGGCCAGATGAGTTTATCATCTGGGCTGTTAATGCTCTGCAACTTGACACACCTTGAAACTCAAACTGTCTAAGGCTTTATTGTATAGCTGACTTGGGTACCATGACATTATGAGTTGGCATCTGACCAACAGGGATTAAGGAGCATTATCACAAAAGAAGTTTGTTTTAAAACGTCATTGGGTATGTAATGGATATTATTTTGAGTCCTGTTTTTCTGAGTTTAATGAATATTAGAACTTCTTTATTCTCCTTGACAGAGGAAGAGGTACAAAACTAACAATTCTGGCACCGCGTTGTCAATCTGGTACTTCCTTTTCTAAGTCATTTTCTATATTACAGCCTTTCTGTCTTCTTCTTCGGTGTCCTCCACCCTTCTTTGATACTGCGTAAAATAGTGTGCTCTTCTGAGGAAGTACTGAACTTCAGCAAAGTAATATTGCCAGAGCACAGAAATGTTAGTCCCTAAAATGACAGCAGCTCGGGGATCTTTATAAAATAGTATTATATAGTCTTATACTAAATATAAGAAATAAATAGAAATAAATATGACTTTAAAAAGTGAATGTATTATATAGTCTTATACTAAAAAGTCATATTTATTTCTAGCATCAGAGTTACCTAGCTACCTAGCTATTTCTATATTTATTTATAGAAATAAATATGACTTTTTAGTATTATATAGTCTTATACTAAAAAGTCATATTTATTTCTAGCATCAGAGTTACCTAGCTATTGCCACTCTGGATGAGATATTTTGTTTTGTAACTAAGAGAAAGTTTTGTTACCTTTTTAGTCATTATATCTATCTTCTCCATGTCTCTCCTATATTTATAGTTGTTGGAATTTTAAAGTAGAAAGCTGTAGACTTCCCTGACTAGAAAACAAAAAAGAGGTCATAGTGTTTTTCCTTTCATCTATTTAGCACATAGTTTTGAAGTTTGAAACAAAGTTTCAAATTGTTTGCAGCCTAAGTTGCTTTTAAAATTGTCTTATGACAAAACTATTATTCCTCGAATAATCTAAGCTTTCAAAAAAGTGATATTATCTATTAGTTGAGTATATTATACAAATCATGTACTGATTTTTTAAAAAAATAAACACATTATTGCAAGCAAATGATTATCAGTTAATGAGACTTGGAATTTTTAATGTAAATTCTGCCTTTAAAAGCTATAAGAAATATTACATTATAATAGTCAAGGTAAGCACATAGAAAAATATGGAAAGATTTGAAAAAAGACTTCAAAGATGAATAAATATTACAGAAAACCATTAATGCAATTTGTATCAAGTTCTAGTTGGATTGAACAAAGAAGATGAAAATTCAAATAAGTATGCAAAGTTAAAAGTTTCTAATAAATTGATTGGCTGACTAGTCAAGATGTACTAGTTTTTCATATGTGAGCCAATTATGAAAAGTGAATGTGTTAACTCATCCCAGATCTACCAGAATTTGGTGGAAAGAATACTGTCTTCACCAATGACTTCCAAAATCTTACCTCAAAAAGTGATTTCATTTTGACTAAATTTCCAACTGGGTAGAATCCTTTGTTAATTTACCAAATTCTAATAATTTCAGCTCCTGGAAGTTAACCAGCAATGGGATCAGCAATTTAGAAGCATGAAAGAGTTATATGAAAGAAAGGTAAACACCTCTCTTTTTGGTATTTGCTTTAAATCAATAATCTGAGTGAGCCAAGTATGTGAAGATTTTCATTGATTTCAACTACAGGAGATTTGTGAATAGCCAGCCATCTGTTGAAAAATGATAAGGGGGAGGGTGCTGAGTGTATTACTGGCCTCTTGGTACTGAAGATTAATGAAGGAAGCAAAGGTGTCAGTGAATTGTCTGGAGAATGTAAAAATAAAGATACTAAAAATAGCCTCCAGCAATATCTCGAAGTTCTTACGCACATTTATCATAGCTCACAGAGCATCCTGGCTCTGTTACTAGCAGCCATAAAAGCACAAAGTTATATGTGAGGTGAGAGATGGCTTAAAGTTCATACTGTTTTATACAAGGCTGGTTCTCTAATTCTTTATAGCATAAGCTGTTTCCCACAGATAAGGAAAGAATGCCAACAGTGAGTGAGGGAAAATGGGGCAAAACCCTCTTCTCTCTAAAGCATGTTCTCAGACAAGAAACTTTTGTTTTGGTGAGAAATAATCTTTTTTTTTTTTTTTGGAAAAAAATATATTTAAAGAGGAAAAGTCAATTTATTATTTAAAATCATTTCATGTTTCAAAAAGAGAGAGAAGAGAAAGTAAATTCCCTAAATAATTCAAAATTAAGAAATTTGACCACACGTGAGAAATACAGCAGAATTGCTCTTTTCTTCCCCATTTTGATACTCAAAGTATTACATTTAGAAAAAGCAGGATAGTTTTCACTACACCAGGCCATGGCCAAGCCACCTTATATAATAATATTCAGAGGGGCAGCTTTTGAGTCTCCAAATTTTAAATCACATGATCCCAGAGAAAACATTTAGTTACCTTCCCAAAGGGCTTGCAGCTGCGTGAAGACCCAGGGTTAAAAATGGTCACACTCCCCATCTTTGATGAAGTGCTTGATCCTAAGGCTTCTCTCGCTGGACCCCTGTCACCCAGACACCTCATTTGGAATTTAATAGCAGGTCAAGAGGCTTAGCACGCACCGCACAGCAGGTCAAGTGCTGTAGGTTACTGAGGAGCAAAGGCCATATCTGTTGTTCTGCAATGTAAGCACGTTCACTGATCTCCATCCTTCACTGCCCTCTTCAGATCAGGCAAGGCACACCTTGCCAGTTGAAAATAGAATGACAAGGCTCGATGGCTCCCGTAAGGTCTAAGGGGTTATTCCCTCCAAAGGGGTGTAGTCTGGAGAAAGGGGCCTACAATTTGTTTTGGTGTTTGCTTTTTCCTCTTGTAGAGGAAGCATTTTTTAAAACAGCAAAAGACCTGATCTTGGTTTGGGACAGTGGGAAGAAGAGCCCCTCCCTAGGGGATGCCCAGGAGTGAGCCAGTTCTGTCCCCGGGTGTTAGGTTGGGGAAAAATACAGGGGTTGGTGGGCTTCGGACTAGGTGTCTGCAGCTGTCTGTGAACCACTCCTGCAGGTCGCAGAGCTGAAATCGAAACTGGATTCCGCAGAAAGATTCCTGAGAACACTGGAGAAGGAGCGGCTGCAGAGCCCGAGGGAGAGCTTCCCGCCGCACTGCAGGACCAGTGAGCCGCTGCGGCGTGCGGAGGTGGGCAGGGCTCGGGAGCGAATCCCCGCCCCCAGGAGGGCGGGGCCCCTGCCACCGACTGGCCAGGGTGTACTGGTTTCGCAAGGGCCCAAACCAGGGGCCAGGTCTCTAGAATCAGAAGGATTCGCTTCCTCCTTTGCCGTTCAGCAGGCTCCATCCGCAGGGAGAACCAAGCCACAGATTTGGGGGTGTTTTTCTAGGGTATTGCAGCCTAGGAAAAAATTCATTTTGCTTTTTTGCTTTTACTCATACTGATTTATTTTTACTGCTATTGTTGATAATTTGACAAATCTTTGTACAGCTGCTTTTCACCTTACAAGAAGCTTTACAAATAAGTATGACTTTTGTCACCCTAAAAAGATAACATTTTTGAAAAATGCCTCATCCTCCTCATCTCATTTAACATTCTTTGCCCATCTGTGAGCAAAATATTACCTTTGTCATTTTAGAGATGAGAAGGCTGAGGTGTAGAGTTTAGACGGCTTGTCAATGTCTATAAGTAACACATGGGAAAATGGGACTTGACCCCAGTCTCCAG
This sequence comes from Bos indicus, assembly GCF_029378745.1. Lineage (NCBI taxonomy): Eukaryota > Metazoa > Chordata > Mammalia > Artiodactyla > Bovidae > Bos > Bos indicus. The sequence continues at coordinate 4,474,927 of NC_091765.1, forward strand.
ATTGGAACGGTCCTTTAGTCCTCCTGAGAACTAGAAAGTGGCATTGAGATGATGCCTTTTCTTAATGTGGACTGCTGGTTTTACTTTTAGTTATGGGACTTTATAGTTATGGGACTATGAACAAAGCTAGTAAAGATGATGGAATTCCAGTTAAGCTGTTTCAAATCCTAAAAGATGATGATGTGAAAGTGCTGCACTCAATATACCAGCAAATTTGGAAAATGCAGCAGTGGCCACAGGACTGGAAAAGGTCAATTTTCATTCCAATTCCAAAGAGGCAATGCCAAAGAATGCTCAAACTACCACACAATTGCACTCATCTCACACGCTACTAAAGTAATGCTCAGAATTCTCCAAGCCAGGCTTCAGCAATACGTAAACTGTGAACTTCCAGATGTTCAAGCTGGTTTTAGAAAAGGCAGAGGAACCAGAGATCAAATTGCCAACATCCACTGGGTCATCAAAAAAGCAAGAGAGTCCCAGAAAAACATCTATTTCTGCTTTATTGACTATGCCGAAGCCTTTGACTGTGTGGATCACAACAAACTGTGGAAAATTCTTCAAGAGATGGGAGCACCAGATCACCTGATCTGCCCCCTGAGAGACCCATATGCAGGTCAAGAAGCATCAGTTAGAACTGGACATGGAACAACAGACTGGTTCCAAATTGGGTAAAGGAGTATTTCAAGGCTGTCAGGCTGCTTATTTAACTTACACGCAGAGTACATCATGCAAAATGCCAGGCTGGATGAAGCACAAGCTGGAATCAAGATAACTTCAGATACACAGATGACACCATCCTTATGGCAGAACGCAAAGAAAAACTAAAGAGTCTCTTGATGAAAGTGAAAGAGGAGAGTGAAAATTTTGGATTTAAACTCAACATTCGGAAAACTAAGATCATGGCATCCAGTCTATCACTTCATGGCAAATAGATGGGGAAACAATGGAAACAGTGACAGACTTTATTTTGGGGGACTCCAAAATCACTGCAGATGGTGACTGCAGCCATGAAATTAAAACACACTTGCTCCTTGGAAGAAAAGCTATGACCAACCTAGACAGCATATTAAAGAGCAGACATATATCCTCCCCTTTGAAGCTCCCTCCCATCTCCCTCCCCATCCCACCCCTCTGATTAATGTTGAGGTTTGACAGAAAACAGCAAAATTCTGTAAAGAATTATCCTTCAATAAAAAAATAAATTAAATTAAAAAAAAAAAAAAAAAGCAGAGACATTACTTTGCTGACAAAGGTCAGTCTAGTCAAAGTTTTTCCAGTAGTCATGTATGGATGTAAGAGTAGGACTTTAAAGAAAGCTGAACATCAAAGAATTGAAGCCTTTGAACTGTAGTGTTGGAGAAGACTCTTGAGAGTCCCTTGGACTGCAAGGAGATCCAACCAGTCAATCCTAAAGAAAATTAGTCCTGAATATTCATTGGAAGGACTGATGCTGAAGCTGAAGCTCCAATACTTTGGCCACCTGATGCGAAGAACTGACTCATTTGAAAAGACCCTGATGCTGGGGAAAACTGAAGGCAGAAGGAGAGGGGGACCACAGAGGATAAGATGGTTGGATGGCATCACCGACTCAATGGACATGAGTTTGAGCAAGCTCCGGGAGATGATGATGGACAGGGAGGCCTGACGTGCTGCAGTCCATGGGGTCGCAAAGAGTCAGACACGACTGAGCAACTGAATTTCACTGAACTGATGGGACTTCATGGATATTGTAGGAACAGGGCAGAGGCCTTTGAGCTCTAACGGCCTCTCATTTTTTCAGACAGGAAAAAGAAGAATAAGGCTAATTTTCTCAGGTGAAGTCTTGTGACTGATATTGTGATGAAGTGGTTGTGTTTTACAACATGTACCAGTCTTAAGGCAGTTTCACAAATTAGTACATGACAACGTTTTTTCAGATTTCCCACCTTGCTAAGAATATCTTTGACAGTGTCCAAAAAAAGCGAAGTTTAGCAATTCCCTTTCTGCCATGTAAAAGTTCCTTTCTGTTCCATCTATACCCAGCACAGGAATCATGGTTATTTTCTTCCCTATGCCATTTGGATCATTTTCTAGTTGAAATAATTTTCTCTTAAGCTATGCTAAATTAGAAAAAGATTGGTGAATTTTCTAGGTGTACATATAGATCTAGTCTGGTTAAACAAAGGCAAATAGAAATGTTTTCACTTTTAAAGAAAACAACTCACCTAAAGTTGATTTCTTAAATCATTGTTTTGGGAAATAATAGCTATTAAAACAATATATTTCAACATATAGATTTACCTAAATTCTGGAATATTTATTTTATTAGGTTAAAATTTTCTTCTCATTAAGAATCCAATTCACTCAACAAAAAGTTTACTGCCCAGAATATAAAATTAAGAGATAGGAGACAGCTGTTGTCTGAATCCAGAACCTGTGTCTAAGCCACCAGCCTTGCTTCAGGTACTTAAAACACTGGATTGCTTGAAGGTGTTCTGAGAAGTGGAGGAGTGATGGCAGTTGGACCAGCCCATTTGTACATTTTAAAAGTAATCATCACAAAAATACAGCACTCTGAGTAATTATCTGTGGTGTAGGGTCTTATTGTCTGAGGTTTTATCCTTTATCCTCTTCTGTCTCTCTCCAGGCCAGAATGAAACAGGGCTTTGAGATATTGGTATTTTTTGTTCCAATAACACTTTTTGCATTTTAAAACTTTCAATTATTTTTCAGTGAATCAGTCTTTCATCGCATAGGGAATAGCTTATTCTGCAGACTTATTTGATCCTTAGAAGTGAGGAGTGGGGATTTTGACATATTGTTCTGGGGCCACAAAACTTAGTAGCAGTAAGGATAATACAAAGATTTTTTCTATCCTCATCCTGACTTCCACCCAGAGTTGTTGTTGTTTAGTTGCTAACTCACATCCGACCGTTTTAAGATCCCACAGACTGTATCCTGCTAGGCTCCTCTGTCCATGGGATTTTCCAGGCAAGAATACTGAAGTAGGTTGCCATTTCCTTCTTTGGTGATCAAACCCACATCACCTGAACATCCAGGGATCAAACCCACATCACCTGCATTCACAGGCAGGTTCTTTACAGATGAACCATGAGGGAAGCCCACCCAGAGAATATTACTCAAGTGGGATGTTAAGTGAAAATCTAGTAGGTCTTGTTTTGTTGTTTTAATTTCAGTAGTAGTCCTACAAAATCATCTCATCTGAATGTTATTGATTTGGAATTTGTTTTCTTGCTTTCTATTTCAGAAGGAAAAGGAGAGCCTAAATGGAGAATTACATGAATTGAAGATAGAGAATAACCTTTTGAAGGAAAAAAATGCCCTCATGAACCACAAGAAGCAACATTATGAATGTGAAATAAAACGCCTCAATAAGGTATCAAGCCAGGTGAAGTTGGAGAGGTCAAATGTGAGGTTTCTGTATAAAGAGTACATTCTGGGTTGAAACTCACAGCAAAATCCACTCACGCTGCAATGCAGCTCACAGGCTTTGGGGGCTTGCACAAAAGGTCTCTGTAATTTTATAAATCTCTCCTATATTCCTCGTTCAGCTATACTTGGCTAAGGATTTTTTGGTGAATTCGTGTCCCTGCAAAGACTGTCATGAAAAAGATAAGGAGATATTATAAAAGAGAGTAAGAATTTCTTTTTTGGTAGTTCAAAGAACCGAATAAAACAAGTGGGTGGTTGCGAAGAGTAGTGTATGTCTTGGTCAACCACAAAGTTTCCTGAGGAAACAGACTGCACTTTAAAGTCATCACTGTGGAGCTGCTAGGTGTGAAGCAGACTATATGGAAGCAGGCTAAATGCCAAATCCAAGAATGACGGCCTTTCCGAGAAAAAGCCTTTTAGGGGGGAGAGTGGGGATAGCTCGATTAAGAAAATGCCGGTGATTTTAATGCCTTCGCTCCAACTTAACTATTCAAAGGAGCCACCTTTGAATTGCTGCAAAAGAATGACTTGTGAGTGTGTGTGTCTGTGTGTTGTTTCATGGACTAAACCTTAATTTTCTGTGGAAAGGGACTGCTGACTTGTTCAGAGGAAAAAAACTAAACCCTTTGCTGTTGACTTTTTCATACATGGACATAGAAATACCTGTAGGAGTTGAAATGTTCATCTCTCAAGCTAGGTATTTCTTGGCCAAAGTAACAGAAATTGTCTGCTAAAGTGAGCAGGTGATTGGCCTTAAACACGTGCTCAGGGCTTGCATTTTGGACTGTGTGACATCTTGTAGTTGAGGAGTTTCCAGAGGTGTAACTTAAAGATTCCCAGAGTGTTAACGATGTGCCTGTACAGCTAATGGGATGCTTTACAAATGTGATGCTGTATTTGATCTGTTTATGAGGCAAGCTAATATTCAGGATAAAGTGAGAAATTGGAGGTTGACTTCATAAACAGTGTACTTCTCTATCCTTTAAGAGAGAAAATCAATGTTCAGAGATACAGATTCAGGGCAAGTGGATTTTCTCTCTTATTCTCTGCTGGAAATTCTCTGCAAATGAATGAGAGGAACTGACATTAATTGAGATTATACTTGAAATTTCTCCCACTTTTGGTATGTCATCGCTTATTAGTTCTCTTCTCTGTTTCTCTAAATGTGGACATAAGGATATAAAGCCTGTATAAATTATAACAGTCAAGAACTCTGTTTTTAACTCAAGAAGCTCATATATAACCTTAATTTCTGTGTATCTGCTTTTATAGTCAACAAAATAAAAACTTTTAATACGTAAACACTTAATAGCTCATGATTATAATCCTGAAATCTCAATAAGAAAAATTAATTTGAGTAAAATTCAGAGTTTGATACAAATGTCATCTTCTCAAAGAGGATTTTTCTGGTTATCCTAACTAAAATTTTATACTACACCTCTAAAATTTCCTGTTTTAGTTTTTCCTTGGAATTCATTGCTATTTAATACATGCAAAATATCTCATGTTTATTATCATATTTGCTTGCTATCTCCCAGTCTTGATTGTAAGCGCCATGTGGGCAGGATTTTTGCAGGGCAGACATCTCTGCTAGGCATGGTAGACCCAATGTTGAGTACTCACAATACTTTTAGTGGCCCATTGAGATGCTTACTTTCTCTTAAGGTCAGAGGGAAAAAAACTGAAAGTTTTAGGTCGAAAAAACATTTCGTATTAATATTAACATATTCATCTTTGTAAGAATGCAATTATATAACTTTACTATCAATACCTATTGTTTGAAGGAGGAGACACACAAGGACAGTAGTCATAAGGGGGCCCTGAGTGTCTCTCTTTTGTTCACTGCTGTATTCAAAGTGCCTAGAACAGGGCCTGGCTCATAATATGTTCTTAAATATTTGTTGAGTGGATGAATTAACTAACTAATGTAATTTACTGATAACGTAATATGTTCAATAGCCAATTGTGATCCTGACATTTATGCTTTAATAGGCATAATGCTTTACTCTTATTTATGAGTAGTAAGAAAACATAAAAGTGTACTTCAAACAAGAAGAGATTTCATCTCCCACATCTATACCTTCAACTGTCACTTTTAAACACAGATAAAAAGTGATGAGCCATAAAAAGAATTTTTTCTCTTTTTTTTCATTTAGTACAAAGAGATTTTTTTCTCATTTAGTGTCTAATGAAATGTAAGAAATTATTCTGTTTTATACTGTAGATTTTTCTTTTCTCTTTTACCACTGTAATAAATAGAAGTTACTCAAAAATGATGATTTGGGTAGCTAATTGTGCACACCATTCATCACAGGATGGAATTTGGGGCCCACCCTGCTTGCTCAAACTTACTGCCTGCTAACCCAGTCTCTCAGCAGAAATGCATAGCATGTCAGCTTAGCAATTAGCAGATGGTTTTCAGAAGTTCACACAGCTACATGTACTCAGTTCTACTTTTTTGCTTTGAAGGAGATACCTAAAGGTATTGTTTTCATGAAGTCTGGACAAGAGAATCCAAATGTTTAATCTAAGTGAGAAAAATTACCTGGGGCTAGTCAACCAGTCAGAGAAGGCAATGGCACCCCACTCTAGTACTCTTGCCTGGAAAATCCCATGGACGGAGGAGCCTGGTAGGCTGCAGTCCATGGGGTAGCTAAGAGTGAGACACGACTGAGCAACTTCACTTTCACTTTTCACTTTCATTCATTGGAGAAGGAAATGGCAACCCACTCCGATGTTCTTGCCTGGAGAATCCCAGGGATGGGGGAGCCTGGTGGACTGCCGTCTATGGGGTCACACAGAGTCGGACACGACTGAAGCGACTTAGCAGCAGCAGTAGCAGTCAACCAGTGCCACCCATGGGCAGAAGTGACGTGTCTGCCATCTCACCATCAATGTGTTTAGTATATCTTATCTGTACTGATGGTAAACTGCTGTTCTAGAATAAGTTACAGGTATTTGTTCAGGGAAGTTGGAAAACCCCAAGATGAAATAAATATCTGCTAAACTCACCTTTCATTTATGATTCATTTGCAAAATTTCTAGAAGTCTGAATAGGTAGATCAGGAAATTCAAATATTACAAGACCCACAAAAAGTCTATTTATAGCTGTAGAATAAGGAGCCAGCATACTTGATTACCTTGACTCACTTCATTCACCCCACCTAGACTCTGATGCTACTAACACTTTTTTTTTTTAAATATAGCTATCATGATAATTCCTAGAACTATGTAGATTAGCAATACATTCTAACAAAACACAAATTATTACACAACTTCTGTTGTTTTAAGAATTCCTGGAGGAAGAAAAAAGTTCTTGTTTTTCTTACAACCTCCTGAAAAATGGTATTTAATCAGAAGTATAGCTATCATGATAATTCCTAGAACTATGTAGATTAGCAATACATTCTAACAAAACACAAATTATTAAACAACTTCCGTTGTTTTAAGAATTCCTGGAGGAAGAAAAAAGTTCTTGTTTTTCTTTCAACCTCCTGAAAAATGGTATTTATATCAGTCTAGACAGCATCCATCACCCCACTCCAGTCCTCTTGCCTGGAAAATCCCATGGACAGAGGAGCCTGGAAGGCTGCAGTCCATGGGATTGCTAAGAGTCGGGTACGACAGAGCGACTTCACTTTCACTTTTCACTTTCATTCATTGGAGAAAGAAATGGCAACCCACTCCAGTGTTCTTGCCTGGAGAATCCCAGGGACGGGGGGAATCTGGTGGGCTGCCATCTATGGGGTTGCACAGAGTCGGATACGACTGAAGCAACTTAGCAGCAGCAGCAGCAGACAGCATCCATAGACTAGATGACATCTTATTAGGAAGTTTCTAGTCTTAATTATATACACATTTAACACCATAAACTTACTTTACTTTTCTAACCTTACAACCATATTACATAGTAATGCAGGGAAGTGAGTTACTAGTAGAATCATCAAATGAACATCACTGAAGCAACGAACGAGATACAGAGGAAGTACAGTCTTGTAGCGTTGGAAGTGAACTTGTCCTATCTGTATAGAGGACTCATTCGATAAGGAGCAAGCAGTCGTATTGTGTGTGGGCTTTGATATCACAACAAGATGAGATATGTTCTGTCACCATTTTTGGCAGCCATTTTATTTAACTCATCACAAGGCAAAGGTCTTCAGAATAGAGAGAGTATCTTTTATATAATCTGACAAAGTGTAGTATATGTAAGAGTACCATGGATTTATGAGTAAGGATGATGATCTGGTTGGCAAATCTAAGAGTCTCTTATTTCTTCCACTTCCTCACGCCATGGTGAAAGCACCAAATTGTACTGAATGTCAAGAAAGCAGAGCACTCTCTCCACCTTGTGGACTTCCCTGGTGGCTCAGTGGTAAAGAATCCACCTGGCCAGTGCAGGAGACGTGGGTTTGATCCCTGGTTCAGGGAGATCCTCTGGAGAAGCAAATGGCAACCAACCCCAGTATTCTTGCCCAGGAAATCCCGTGGGTGAGAAACTTGGCAGGCTACAGTGCATGGAGTCACAAAGAGTCAGACATGTCTTAGCGACTAAACAACAACACTCTACCCTGTGGTGGGTTAATGGATGTTTTATTGGAGAATAAATGTAACTGTAGCTAGGCCAGGGCATGGTATGCTGAACAAGTACAGAGCAGAACAGTACCACAGATCTAATGGTAACGAATCTGCATGGATTCCCACCTCTCCTGTAAGGGACATGGTTATATAGCAGAAATATATTACTCAGAATGTCATCCAAGATCATCAGCTGCAGCTTTTGAAAAATGCAGATTTTCAGTTCCAACCCCCACATATACTGATTCAGGATCCTTGGAACAATGCCCAGAGATGGGCATATATGCTGCCTCTCCAGGTGATTCTGACACTTCCTAAAGTTTGAGCTTTATTGATGGAGCATATATTTGACTGAAGCAGAGCCATGATTAGTCAGGTGGGAGGGAGGGTCTGTAATATCAAAAACCTTCTTAGGTAACAATGAGAATTGAATAACATAAACACCATCATGGAAAAAAGACAGAGATTCTGGAAAAAATGCATATATGCTAGAAAATCAGAATAATGTTATTTAGTGAGGCCTTTAAAAATGAACTTCTACCTTGTGAGTGCATTTGAAATGATTGTAATAATTGCAGAGAAATACATATGTGGCAACTCTTAGGTCAACAGTGTGCTTATCTTATAACACAGGCTCTGCAGGATGCCTTGAAAGTGGATTGTTCTTCATCTCCTGAGGACCGTTTGGGGAAGTCTGAAATGGAGTGCAGCTGTGAGGAGATGCGAACAGAAATGGAAGTTCTCAAACAGCAGGTGAGAAGTTGAAAGTGGAGCAATCTTGAGGAGAACTTAGGGCCTGTTGTTCATGTGCTGCTTTAGACATTTCTAGAAATCCTGCTTTTCACATTGTGTCAAAGGTTTTTGCATGTATTTAATTATAATTACCTAATTTTAAAGCTTTATGGGAAAATTTAGATCAACTAGTCCAACTCTCACACTTTATAAAAGAGAAAATTGAATTTCAGATGGGTTGAGTGGCTTGCCCAAGAGCACACAACTTAAAAGAAGGGCATGCTAATTAACCTTTCACTGAAATTCTATTAGTGCTGGTTTCAGAGATTTTCACGCAGACACAATTTATTTCGAAGACACTATTAACCCAAACTCTGGACCTTTTCAGAAAATGGTAGCAGCTGGGGTGCTCCTCCATAGCCGCAGACCTTCCAGGCTTTGGAACAATGAGGGCAGTTTTAAAGGGAATACTCTGCACTGATCACAGAGGAGGCACATCTGTTTATCTACTCCCACATATGGATGGCACTGCCTGGGAATTTACTGACGAGTTATGGCTTCCTCCTTTCCACCCACCCTGCTTCACTCACTGTTGCCAAGTACACAGCAAGAGTCAAGGATGCTCTAATAAGCTCCTGCATGCATCAGGGGCACAGGGCTATGGCACATAGCACTGCCTAAACTACCGGAGCCTAGATTCAGTTCATCTAGCTGGAACTGGGGAGGAGGCAATGGCACCCCACTCCAGTACTCTCGCCTGGAAAATCCCATGGACGGAGGAGCCTGGTAGGCTGGAGTCCATGGGGTCGCTGAGGGTCGGACATGACTGAGCAACTTCACTTTCACTTTTCACTTTCCTACATTGAAGAAGGAAATGGCAACCCACTCCAGTGTTCCTGCCTGGAGAATCCCAGGGACGGGGGAGCCTGGTGGGCTGCTGTCTATGGGGTCGCACAGAGTCAGACACAACTGAAGCGACTTAGCAGCAGCAGCTGGAACTGGCTTAGCCACGGGGCCACTCAAGCATATCACATCTCTTTTCCTATGAGAGGTAAAATGAACTAATATAGGTAAAAGGCTGGAACAGTTCAAGGTGATATTGATAAATACAGGAATTCCAATCCTCGAAGCACACATTGTTGGTGATATATTAACAATGGCAGGTTGCAGGGCAGGATGTCATAGAATGAAGAGTGGATATGTATGATTTTCTGCTGTCCCTGGGAGTAACTTTTTGGCTGTTTTTCTCTGAGCAAGTGCCAATTACAAGGAAATCTTGATGCAATACATAGAGAAATTGAGCAACTGTGATATTGTTATTCACGTTACTCTTATTACTTCACAGAATGTAACCTATTTATAAATCTAAACTATCCAGAGCATTTGACGTAAAACTGGATCTTTTTCTTCTATCAACTCCATTTGAATAATCTGCTTCATTACATTCAGGATCAAATACACAGCTTAAAAATAAACCCATGGAGAGAATAAGGGTACACTCAGAGTGTTAAAACTCTGCTAGATTCTCAACCTCTGAAGTATCATTGGCACAAGCCAGGATTCCTCTGAATAAAGGACTGCTTATGTTCAGACACTCGAGTCATCTTCATTGCTCTCACATAATGTAAATTTCACGCAGGAGAGTTGCTCTTACGTGCAGTGTTTACAGCAATGGTTTAGTTTGTATTTGATAGAGACAGTGGCAAGTATTCTTTTTTCATAACCCCCAAGAGTAGACCAGAATTAATCTCCTTCATTTTTGGCCCTTTTGATAGCTTTCTGCGTTCATATTTTAACTGTGCACATTTCTAACTGGATACCTACCATCATTATACCACCAAGTGCTGCATGAAACTCCAGAGGATTTAAATTCACAAAGAAACTGAGCTTGAATTGGCCACCTAAGTGATGACATCACTATAAGTGTGTTCTGGTCTAATCAATGGGCTTCTCCCACTTTAGTTGCCTCTGGTAATTGTTTATTAATTATACATTGATTAAACTGTATCTGTGCCTAAGACTGCTACTCTCAACAAAAAAAAGCCAACACCAGAAAACAAAATGTCAGCTTGACTGCGTGTAGTTCTTTTGCAATGCTTCTGATGAAAAAAGGCTTGAAATTAAATATGTATATCTGCATATAGAGCTATATAAAATGTTTCATTTTTTCCTCTCTTGCCTATTACTCTTTGTTCTATTATTATTAACATAAAATTGATAACACTTTAGTTAAAATTTGTTGCACTGTTGGTGATGATGGTGCAATGTGGTTTAACGTTAATAGACAAACATCTAACTGGTAGGTTCTCATGTAAGTTATAATTTAAATCTAGTTTTAGAGGAATTCCTTTGCTTCACTCCTTAAGCTTCATTTGTTTTCATAACTCCACATTCTAGTCTTCAAGCCACCAATCAACACCATGCCAATTAAAACAAACAATAATTAAATCTGTTCTGGGGCAGGGTTGTTTTGATTACTTTTCTACAATATTTGGAGTACCTCTCAAGAGGCATTCCACTAAAATATTCCTCTTTTTTTATGATATGTGCCCACAGTTACTTATAAAGGGCAACTCTGGTGAATGTCCTTTAACAAACATCCCTTGCTTTCCCACATACATGAGCCTTTCATTTTTAACTTGTGCTCAACTTATAATTTCTGTTTAGAAACTTTGACATGTCAGTATTCAGTGGCTTCGCTTAGCTATTGTCAGTAAACTGACTGAAGAACTTCAAGCAATATTTATATGTCAAAGCCTTGTTTTAGAGATGAATGATTTGTTCCAAAACAGTGACACTTAACATTGATGGAGTCGGGGCGGGGGGGGGGGGGGGTCAAGGTTTCCTCACAGTCACGTAATATGCAATAGAAATATTGGTGAAAGGATTTTTTTCAAAATATCCATGAATTTACTTATGAATTACTGCTCAATGAGAAAAAAGTTGAGGAAGTGCCATTCTAAACAAACTAAAAGACAAAATTATAGTCACAGGTATCAAGATGGAGTCCCACCATAAAGAAATATTCATGAAAAGAGGACATCCATGTCAGATTGGACAAACCCAGACAGCATCTCTTCTGAACTCATTTAAATGGCTTAAGAGAAAAGGAAGCTAGCAGTAACAGCATGTTAATATTTCCTAGGTGCAAATATATGAAGAAGACTTCAAAAAGGAGCGATCAGACCGAGAAAGACTTAAGCAAGAAAAAGAGGAGCTACAGCAAATTATTCAGACTTCTCAATCCCAGTTGAACAGGCTGAATTCTCAGGTATAAGTTCAAATAACCTTTGCCAGCATATATGTATTTTATATTTATTTTCTCATTAAAAAATCAAGATATTTCGGCTTCTGTTAATGGCCATTTTTTTTTTTTTTTTTTTTGAGAAATTAGCATCTGGGATGAAATCATTTGTAAACAATTTTGTAAAGAGATGAAAATGACTGGCGATTCCTTTGAACTTAAGTATATTAAAGAGTTATCCAAGAAATTGGATTCCAAAGTCTTTTACAAAATCCAATTCTTTTGATCTTTTTTCTCATAATATTTATCTTGGTAGAATGAGAGTTGGAACTAAATAACACTTAAATTCAAAGACGAAATACTCCAATACATTAAAGTTGTTTCTAAATTCTTACCATTTTTCTTTGAAGGACTACATTGGAATGTTCCTATCTTCCAAAAACATGCATAATGAATGTCGTTTATATATCTAGTGAGACCAAGAATTTTGTTCAGTGGGTTCCCAGATTTAATGTAACTGGAGCGCTCTCAAGGAAGCCAGATAATATAAGCCACTTTATTAGAACAGAATATTAACTGTAAGCATGCTAAAATTAAGTGCAATAGAATTTATTAAACACAGACTCAAGAAGTTGCCATAATGGGTAAATATTGATGTTAATGAGGGAAATATAGCTAACACAATTTAGGCTTAAGATAAGAAAAGAGAAGTCGCTCAGTCGTGTCCGACTCCTAGCAACCGCATGGACTGCAGCCTACCAGGCTCCTCCATCCATGGGATTCTCCAGGCAAGAGTACTGGAGTGGGGTGCCATTGCCTTCTCCGTAAGATAATAAAAGGAACCACTAAATTTTTAATTTGCAAAATTGTGTAATGTGTTTCAATAGATAGGAAATTGTTGTGAGACATGCTGTGACAGCTCTGTAAGTTCAAAATTCTTAGTCTCAGAGGAGATTTTAAACTTTTTGTCATACTCTTCTTCCTAATACAAAATAGATTGTGAATTAAATTCTTTGTTTCTTCTTTGACATCTTTTTTAAGGATTAACTTTAAATTCCTAATTTCACATGGAAAATTATTTGGAACAACCATTTCCTTTCTAAGAAATTGGAAGGAATAAAATAATGGTAAAAACATAATAAAATGCTTTTTCTAAAAGTAATTCATGCAACCTACTTTTATAACAGTGGGTGAGAAATGTTCTGATTATTCTTAGAAAATTGCTCTCAATTTTTATGTCTTACATGCAGTACTGTCTTAATTTCTTTGAACTTGTCACTGCACAAATCATTTTACTACCTGACATATTTTAATTTTATTCATTCTACTACATTAAATCAGATTGATGATAAGTATTTACCTAGATTGGCAATGTTCTTCCCATTATAGAAACTCTAGTACAGCTAGAAACACACAATCATCTATTTGTGTTATAGACTATAATCCACAGTAACTTTCTGTGTCATCTGTAATTTTTGTTTGATATCAACAAAATGAATGTGTTGTTTAATCACAGTGCTGTATAACTGTGCTTATGAACTAAAGGAGGATGTTAGTAATATGTTAAAACTATCAAAATTTTCTTTATAATGATAGTACAAGCATTTATTCTTCAAAAGTCTCATTTACTGAGGTAAAAGTATGATAGAATTCACAAAATGTAATAGATGATGTAACAATCTGTGTTAAATGTATTAACAGCAGATTAAATGCCATTATGGCATTATATTATATAATAGAGTACTTATTTGAGTAGTATATTACCTGTGGTCCAAATGGACCACTTGACCAAAGGAATTTTTAGGTCAAATCCATCTGTTTTGACCTAGTTGCTTACATACCAGAGTGTATTCCTCCTATCTCTGAGGATGGTGATTCCTCCTATCAACTCCTATTGAAAGGTTGTTGTTGAATCACACGAAGACACCGGGATTCTTGGCCCCCGGAGGAGAAGAATTCAATCTGGGACCAGAGATGAGGCTTGATCGCTCAGAGCTTTTGTATAATAAAGTTTTATTAAAGTATAAAGGAGATAGAGAAAGCTTCTGACATAGGCATCAGAAGGGGGCAGAAAGAGTACCTGCTTGCTAGTGTTAACAATGAAGTTATATAATCCAAAGAATGTCTGGAGGTTGTAAAGACCTCATCAGACCTACTCCCATAATTTACATTTTAAGATAACAGAATTAGCCAGAAGGTTTAATCCAGAGACTGTCCTCAGGCAGGATACATTATTGTTATATAATCCTAGGGAATGTGGAGAAAGAAAAAAAGTTTGTCCTTTCTTCCTCCTTGAGAATTCCAGACCCCTCTCTCCTTGGGAACCCCTAGACTCCTTATCAACCTGCCTAGGAACTGACTCTCTCACTATCACTGCCTCCTATCATTTAAGGCAATGACTGGTAAAAATAGTGTGGCAAAGTGAAAGATGCTTAGGAGAAATCTAAGGATAAAAAAGTCTGATGTTCATGCCTGCTTTAACAGTTGGTGAGGACCTTGAGTAAATATTGAACTTTTTCCTGTACTTCCTTTTCTTCATCTGTAAAATGACAAAATTGAATTAGATGATCTCTAAAGTGTTTCATGTAATTCCAAAACTTCTGTCTCTAAAATAAGTTGGTTAACTTCTCTCACCATATGCGTGCTAAGTCGCTTCACTTGTGTCCAATTCTTTGTGCCCCTCTGGACTGTAGCCCTCCAGGCTCCTCTGTCCATGTCTTCTCGAGGCAAGAATACTAGAGTGGATTGCCACGATTTCCTCCAGGGAATCTTCCCAACCCAAAGATCAAACCCGAGTCTCTTAAGCCTCCTGCATACGCAGGCAGGTTCTTTACCACCACCATGCTGCTGCTGCTGCTAAGTCACTTCAGTCGTGTCCGACTCTGTATGACCCCATAGATGGCAGCCCACCAGGCCCCGCCGTCCCTGGGATTCTCCAGGCAAGAACACTGAAATGGATTGCCATTTCCTCCTCCAATGCCTGAAAGTGAAAAGTGAAAGTGAAGTCGCTCACCACCACCATACTCACCTGTAAAATATAATGATACTTGCCTCATGACTTCACAAGGTTATTCTCAGGATTAAGTGAAAAAAACAAAATCTATTCAAAAACATCCAGCCCAAGTCATGGCTCACAGGTATTTCATAAATAGTTTATTGGAAGGGAGAATTTATAATAGTTTCATTTAGTTTTATAATTAGCCTGCCACATTCAGCACCTCGTGATATCTAATTTTGATGCTTTCTTTCTGCAAGACATTTTGCTATATGCTTTGAAGGAACTAAAAAATAATCCACGCTACGAAAAGGCCCACAGTATAGTGAGGGGAACCTGTATAATCTATCCTCGTTGTTTGCAGGTTCCAATTTTGTGAATTCACCTACTCGCTAAAATATATTTGTCACCCCCAAAATCAATTCTTGGACCACATTTAAGTTCATTTGTGAACTTGCGCAGAGCAGCAAAATACTTGACCTCCTAACACACTTATTCCCAGTGGAAGTCCAAAAGGTGACGCTGCCTTCTTCTTTCAGCTCTCGTTCTATAAAAAGTATTCTTTTCATGGTCTATTTAGTGCCACATTTTTCACATTTTTGAGCTTTTTGTTGGGGATCTCATTTTTTAATGGCCCTCAAGCTAGTGCTGAAGTGCTATCCAGTGTTCCTAAGGGCAGGAAGGCTGCAAACTGCCTACTGGAGAAAAGATATGTGTCAGATAAGCTTCATTCAGGGATGAATATAGCGCTATTGTTTACGGATCTATAGTACTTACTAAACTTCATGGCAAATAGATGGGGAAACAATGGAAACAGTGACAGACTTTATTTTCTTCACCTCCAAAATCACTCTGGATGGTGACTGCAGCCATGAAATTCAAAGACGCTTGCTCCTTGGAAGAAAAGCAATGACAAACCTAGACAGCATATTAAAAAGCAGAGACATTATTTTGCCTACAAAGGTCCATATAGTCAAAGCCATGGTTTTTCCAGTAGTCATGTACAGATGTGAGAGCTGGACAATAAAAAAGTCTGAGTGCCAAAGAACTGATGCCTTTGAACTGTGATGCTGGGAAGACTCTTGAGAATCCCTTGGACAGCAAGTATTGACAGTGGTCAATACTGAAGGAAATCAACCCTGAATATTCATTGGAAGGACTGATGCCGAAGCTGAAGCCCCAATACTTCAGCCACCTGATGTGAAGAGTTGGCTCATTGGAAAAGGGCTCTGATGCTGGGAAAGATAGAAGGCAGAAGGAAAAGGGGATGACAGAGGATGATATGGTTGGATGGCATCACTGACTCAATGATATGAGTTTGAGCAAGCTCCAGGAGATGGTGAAGGGCAGGGAAGCCTGGTGTGCTGCAGTCCATGAGGTCACAAAGAGTCAGACACTACTGAGTGACTGAACACCAAATAAGGTATCTTTAACAGAAACACACATAAAACAAGATTATGTATTGATTGATTAACAAAAATGGCATGACCAGTGGCTGGTAGGAACCTAAGCCTGCATTTCCCTGGGAGCAGTGATTCAGTATTTGCTACTTCAGTGTTCATGCTTACTTTATAGAATATAACTACTGTGAATCAGGAGAATTGACTGAACATAGTGCACACTGGAGTACAAAAAGTACATGTAATAAATGTGAGACCCTATATGGGAGGACCAAAGGAGAGAATCCTTAATTCAGTTTTCTGTTGATGAGCAGGGCTGTGGATTAAAGATTTACTGAGCATGGCCCTGCCCATCAGAACAAGACCCAGGTTCCCCCTCAGTCAGTCTCTCCCATCAGGAAGCTTCCATAAGCCTCTTATCCTTCTCCATCAGAGGGCAGACAGACTTAAAACCACAATCACAGAAAACTAACCAATCTGATCACATGGACCACAGCCTTGTCTAACTCAATGAAACTATGAGCCATGCCATGTAGGGCCACCCAAGACGGGCGGGTCATGGTGGAGAGGGCTGACAAAATGTGGTCCACTGGAGAAGGGAATGGCAAACCACTTCAGTATTCTTGCCTTGAGAACCCCATGAACAGTATGAAAAGGCAAAGAGATAGGACACTGAAAGATGAACTCCCCAGGTTGGTAGATGCCCAATATGCTACTGGAGATCAGTGGAGAAATAACTCCAGAAAGAATGAAGGGATGGAGCCAAAGCAAAAACAACACCCAGTTGTGGACATGACTGGTGATGGAAGTAAAGTCCGACGCTGTAGAAAGCAATATTGCATAGGAATCTGGAATGTTAGGTCCATAAATTAAGGCAAATTAGAAGTGGTCAAACAGGAGATGACAAGAGTGAACATCAACATTTTAGAAATCAGCAAACTAAAATGGAATGGAATGAGTAAATTTAACTCAGATGACCATTATATCTACTACTGTGGGCAAGAATCCCTTAGAAGAAATGGAGTATCCATCATAGTCAACAAAAGAGTCCAAAATGCAGTACTTGGATGCAATCTCAAAAATGACAGAATGATCTCTGTTCATTTTCAAGGCAAATTATTCAATATCACAGTAATCCAAGTCTATGCCCTGACCAGTAATGCTGAAGAAGCTGAAGTTGAATGGTTCTATGATGACCTACAAGACCTTCTAGAATTAATACCCCCCGAAAAATGTCCTTTTCATTATAGGGGACTGGAATGCAAAGGTAGGAAGTCAAGAAACACCTGGAGTAACAGGCAAATTTGGCCTTGGAGTAGAGAATGAAGCAGGGCAAAGGCTAATAGAGTTTTGCCAAGAGAACACACTGGTCATAGCAAACACCCTCTTCCAACAACACAAGAGAAGACTCTACACATGGGCATCACCAGATTGTCAATACTGAAATCGGATTGATTATATTCTTTGCAGCTAAAGATGGAGAAGCTCAATACAGTCAGCAAAAACAAGACTGGGAGCTGACTGTGGTTCAGATCATGTACTCCTTATTGCCAAATTCAGACTTGAAGAAAGTAGGGAAAACCACTAGACCATTCAGGTATGACCTAAATCAAATCCCTTACGATTATACAGTGGAAGTGAGAAATAGAATCAAGGGACTAGATCTGATAGAGTGCCTGATGAACTATGGACGGAGGTTCGTGACATTGTACAGGAGCCAGGGATCAAGACCATCCCCAAGAAAAAGAAATGCAAAAAGGCAAAATGGTTGTCTGAGGAGGCCTTACAAATAGCTGAGAAAAGAGAAGTGAAAGGCAAAGGAGAAGAGGAAAGATATGCCCATTTGAATGCAGAGTTCCAAAGAAAAACAAGAGTGAAGAAAGCCTTCCTCAGTGATCAATGCAAAGAAAGAGAGGAAAACAATAGAATGGGGAAAACTAGAGATCTCTTCAAGAAAATTAGAGATACAAAGGGAACATTTCATGCAAAATGGGGACAATAAAGGGCAGAAATGTTATGGATCTAACAGAAGCAGAAGATATTAAGAGGTGGCAAGAATATACAGAAGAACTATACAAAAAAGATCTTCACAACCCAGATAATCACAATGGTGTGATCACTCACCTAGAGCCAGACATCCTGGAATGCAAAGTCAAGTGGGCCTTAGAAACCATCACTATGAACAAAGCTAGCAGAGGTGATGGAATCCAGTTGAGCTATTTCAAATCTTAAAAGATGATGTTGTGAAAGTGCTGCACTCAATATGCCAGCAAATTTGGAAAACACAACAGTGGCCACAGGACTGGAAAAGGGCAGCTTCCATTCCAATCCCCAAAAAAGGCAATACCAAAGAAATTCAAACTACCAAACAACTGCACAGATCTCACACGCTAGCAAAGTAATACTCAAAATTCTCCAAGCCAGGCTTCAACAGTACATGAACCAAGAACTTCCAGATGTTCAAGCTGGATTTAGAAGAGGCAGAGGAACCAGAGATCAAATTGCCAACATCCACTGGATCATAGACAAAGCAAGAGAGTTCCAGAAAAACATCTATTTCTGCTTTATTGACTATGCCAAAGCCTTTGACTATGTGGATCACAATAAACTGTGGAAAATTCTGAAAAACGTGGGAATACCAGGCCACCTGACCTGCTTCCTGAGAAATCTGTATGCACGTCAAGAAGCAACAATTAGACCTGGACATGGAACAACAGACTGGTTCCAAATAGGAAAAGGAGTACATCAAGGCTGTATATTGTCACCCTGCTTATTTAACTGATATGCAGAGTACATCATGAGAAACACTGGGCTGGATGAAGCACAAGCTGGAATGAAGATTGCTGGGAGAAATATCAATATCCTCAGATATGCAGATGACACCACCCTTATGGCAGAAAGCAAAGAAGAACTAAAGAGTCTCTTGATGAAAGTGAAAGAGGAGAGTGAAAAATTTGGATTTAAACTCAACATTCAGAAAAATAAGATCATGGCATCTGGTCCCATCACTTCATGGCAAACAGATGGGGAAACAATGGAAACGGTGACAGACTTTATTTTGGGGGGATCCAAAATCATTGTGGATGGTGACTGCAGCCATGAAATTTAAAGACGCTTGATCCTTGGAAGAAAAGCTATGACCAACCTAGAGAGCATATTAAAAAGCAGAGACGTTACTTTGCCGACAAAGTCCACCTAGTCAAAGCTATGGTTTTTCCAGTAGTCATGTATGGATGTGAGAGTTGGACTATAAAGAAAGCTGAGCACCAACGTATAGATGCTTTTGTACTATGGTGTTGGAGAAGACTCTTGAGAGTCCCTTGGACTGCAAAGAGATCCAACCAGTCCATCCTAAAGATCAGTCCTGGGTATTCATTGGAAGGACTGATGTTGAAGCTGAAACCAATACTTTGGCCACCTGATATGAAGAACTGACTCATTTGAAAAGACCCTGATGTTGGGAAAGATTGAAGGTGGGAGGAGAAGGGGATGACAGAGGATGAGATGGTTGGATGGCATCATTGACTCAACGGACATGAGTTTGAGTAAACTCCAGGAGTTGGTGATGGACAGGGAGGCCTGGAATGCTGCAGTCCATGGGATTGCAAAGAGTCGGACATGACTGAGAGACTGAACTGAACTGAAAGGAGAGAATAATTCCATAGGTGGGACTTGGAAAGGATTCATATGGCTCAGATGGTGAAGAATCCATCTGCAATGCAGGAGACCTGGGTTCAGTCCCTGGGTTTGGAAGATCCTCTCAAGAAGGGAATGGCTACCCATTCCAGTATTCTTTCCTGGAAAATTCCAGGGATAGAGGAGCCTGGTGGGCTTTAGTCCATGAAATCACAAAGAATTGGACATAACTGAGTGGCTAACACTTTCACTTTCACTTCAGGGATGACAACAGCATGACTAAAGAGTGCAAGAAAAACCAGCTTTCCTTAGATGCGTCAGATGTTGGGGGAACTCAGGGGAGATGACTCCGCCAGATGAAGTATACCAGTGTGACTTTGAACAAGTTACTCAGCATCTCATACCTCAGTGACCTCTTCTGCAAAATAGGAATATAAATTTTAAGTACCATTTAGAGGTATTGGAGGCTTGAATGTGAGTTATTAAGTATAAAGCACTTAGATCAGTGTCTGGCATGTATTAAGTGCATGTGCAACTTCTAAAATTTATTGTGGAAACTTTTGACTATACAATTGACTGTACAATTACATTCAATAAGCAGTAGAAGCTATTTATATACCCACATCTATGTCTATATCTACATTCACACCTAGATCCAAATACATCAACCTAAAACAGAATTGCAGTGGTCACAATAATTTGGAATAACAATTTTAAAATACCCAACTTTGCAAACTTCATTTGAAAATTTCACAATAGAACCAATTTATGCCTGGAAAATCCAAAACTCAACTATTTTTATTGGTATTATTGTTAGGGCTTCACCCCTTGGATTTCTGAGCAGATCCCTGCCAACTGGGCCAGGAGTTGCTGTTTCTGATACACAAATGCTTTTGTCTTGTCCACAGATAAAAGCCTGTCAGATGGAGAAAGAAAAACTAGAGAGGCAATTAAAACAGGTATGTTGATCCTTACTCACAACTTCTTGTCATGTTAGAAGGGCCGACTCTGAGTTTTACTCACATTTATTCCCAAATGCAGCAGTTTCTCGTGGTCCCAATTAAAGGCAAATTCAAGTTCTGCTACAGAGGGCCTAGGACAACTCATGCTTTTCATTATCAATTAAAATGTCAGTGGAGAGATAATACTTAGGTACCAAGGCCTCTCGACCCCAACACTCAAGAAAAGCACGTGCTTTACAGAATAGGTTTCAACAGGAGCACACGTCTTAGTGTGTGTTCATGCAGGTAGAAATTTCTTCATAGAGTACAAATACCTGAGAAATATATTTCCTTGATAGTTCATACAGTTGCTTACAAAACAGTTGAAAACAACATCAAAGATGTCTTCTGCCTTCTTTTGAGAAAGAATATCTTCTTGGGCATTAGAGCATTCCATTCCATTGGTTCTCTAGTAGACTTAGGAATGAATATTATTTCTCTTAATTCCTCATTTCCTCTCTGGACATTAGTTATATTGGAGTCTCTGGCTGCAGTTTAAGAAAATTTGTTTTATGACTTAAAGATTGGTTCTTCTTAAGTGAGGACTCTGTGAAGATAACTCAGAAACATAAAGTTAACTCTATATACGTTTTCAGGTATTTTTAGTATCTTCAACATGGAAAAACAACTATAGTTTCACTTTGAATAAAATTTGGCCTATGGCTTCATCTGTCTCAGTATCTGCATTGACAGACCTCCTATCTTGAATTTAGATTATGCCAGATTTAGGCTAAACCTTAAGATTTCAACCAAACCTCGGGGTTTTATAAAGCAAGGGTCAGTGTGACTCCCCAGTTGCACCTGCTTTCGGTAAACTAACAGCATTCTTCTCCTCAGATGTGTTTCCCAACCTGTAACTGCGGCTGGAATTTCCACCTGAGGGATCCATACCTACTGATGGACCCTGGGGCTGTGCAGAACCTACAGAAGCACCCAGTAAGTAAAAGCCTCCATTCCAACCATCAAGTTCTATGTCTCTGCTGCTAAGTTGCTGCTAAGTCGCTTCAGTCGTGTCCAACTCTGTGCGACCCCATAGACGGCAGCCCACCAGGCTCCCCCGTCCCTGGGATTCTCCAGGCAAGAACACTGGCGTGGGTTGCCATTTCCTCCAATGCATGAAAGTGAAAGTGAAGTCACTCAGTCACGTCCAACTCTTCGCGACCCCATGGACTGCAGCCCACCAGGCTCCTCCGTCCATGGGACTTTCCAGGCAAAAGCACTGGAGTGGGGCGCCATTGCCTTCTCCGACTAATACTCTCTTTTGATAGAAATGATGTCTGTCTCTGGGATACTGGCACATATTATTTTCTACAAAAAGAGCCTCTATTTATCTTAGCCTCTGATTTGCAGAGTTACAGTGGTCAATGTACACTCTAAGTATCTTTGAAACTCTGCATATACAGGACATATAGATATGAATACATTCACTGAAAGGTATCAAATTGAGCTAAAATTCCATGAACAAACATACCATTTGATATGGGTCATTTTTAATGACACACCTGACTCTACCAAAGAAGACATTTCTGTGTATAAAGAAAAGCAAAGTGAACACAATAAAACAGTCTGGGAGATGCCTTTTTCAGTTGTAAATTTATATTCAACTACTGTGAATATGGTTACATCTGTGCAAAATAGTCTTTGACATTTTCCAATTGAAAGGGTATTCTTAAAGGATTCAAGAAAAAGTGACCCACTTAAGTTGCTTTCTATGTCTGTGTCTACCCAGGCAAAATGAAGTGAACAGTGAAGCAATTATTTGTGAGTGGAATTGATTTGAACAGTCAACCTGAATAAGTCAGACCCAAAACACCCTCCCTTTCCTTCTCAATGGCAGTATTCCACCCACCCTCCCCCATGGTCTGGAAATTTGTCTCTATTCTCTATTTCGCCTACATAGACAGAATCATTATGCAGGAAATAAATCATGCGTTTTTCTTCATTTTGGATTAGCTCAGACAATCTCTTTTCCCTTAATTATTATTAACCATATTTCTGATTATGCAAAGAATCTGAAATTTTAACTGGGCTTTTCCTAGGAGAACAGTAAAGGAGTTCAGAGTTGCCTGAAACTTCTCACACTTTTTGTATTTGAGGCTTTTGACTCAAAAGCCCTTTTCCAAATCAGGAGATAATTACTGTTTGGGTGGTGGAAGGATGTCAGAATTTAATGAGCATCTCTTATTTGACCCTGGTGTGACACAGTGCACAGATGAGAATTTGGTTCTTTTTGTGTTGCTGATGATCGCTGCTTCTGTCTGCTCTCCCCCCTCCATTTTTTTTTTTCTTTACCTGTTTACTTACTTTTTTCTTTTCATTAGAAACATTTCTGGGAATCTCCAAACACAACTATCATTCTAATTTTTTTTTTCAGAATATAGAAGGAAATTAATATTGTGGGAAACATAAAGAGATAAAAATTTACTAAGGAGTTTAGTTGTCTACAGGTTAGGGAATTGGGGGGAAATGCTCTTGTGGAAGGTTAACTAGAAAACCAATGAGTCATTCAAATTTTCCTGGAAGTAAAAATGACTGTATACTTCAAATCTTCAGGAAGACAGAAATTCACCTACTACAAAAGCACATGAGTCTTTTCCTATCAATTACAAGCAATAAGGCAGTCCAGATCACATAAAATCATCACAAAATAAAGGTCTGTATTTGAAACCAGATTCCAAGTCATGTAATGGCTACATTTTCAAGCAGTATTCAGTTAAACAAAATCTCAGTATAAGGATAAAAATTACAGAAACTCATAGAGTTCATTTAAAAATAATATTTCATGTTTCATGCTTATTTCTAAGCCTGAATTAAAGCCCATGCAATAGTGTTTGTAAAATTATGATATATTCACCTTCTTTTGGCAGCTGCCCTGGAATATAAAACTGAGGCTCACGTCACTTATCCAGTGTTATTTGAGACATTTAAAAATAAATGAGGAGATGAAAAACAGAGATGATCTCATATCCTCTCTTAGTTTTTTCATGGACCAAGAGGAGCCAAGAGCCTAGGTGTCTGAGTGAGGGTAAAGTGGAGTCAGACTGCACCAGATCCAGTATTTCTTAGCATCTTGTCAGGGTGCTTGTCAGGAACTGAAATTTTAGGCTACTTTCAGTGGTCTGGCAGCCCTGTAAAATACTCCCTATTGGCTGGTTGTTAGAGAAAATGTTCCTGAGTTATTTTCAGGTGGTAATTGAATAATAGAACAAAAGCTTTGTGTTCACTGTGTCTTGGGGAGAGAGGTAGAGGAAGCAGGGACCAGCATCTGGAGCAGGAAGACAGACCAACCTCCTGGGTAAAGCTGAGACTACTCTTTTCTAAGTGGGTAAATACAATATTCTGGCCTTGGACCTATATTTTGAAATTCAGGTCTATCGTTTATATTTTGTTTGTCTGTGTTCAGTCGTGTCCGACCTTTGCAACCCCATGGGTTGTAGCCACCAGGTTCCTCTGTCCATGGAATTTTCCCAGCAAGAACACTGGAGTGGGCTGTCATGTCCTCCTCCAGGGGATCTTCCCAACCCAGGGATCAAACCCACATCCTGAACTGGCAGGCAGATTCTTTACTACTTGATCCACCTGGAAAGCCCATCAGTTCAGTTCAGTTGCTCAGTCGTGTCCGACTCTTTGCGACCCCATGAATCGCAGCACGCCAGGCCTCCCTGTCCATCACCAACTCCCGGAGTTCACTCAGAGTCACGTCCATCGAGTCAGTGATGCCATCCAGCCATCTCATCCTCTGCGTCCCCTTCTCCTCCTGCCTTCAATCTTTCCCAGCATCAGGGTCTTTTCAAATGAATCAGGTCTTCACATCAGGTGGCCAAAGTATTGGAGCTTCAGCTTCAACATCAGGCCTTCCAATGAACACCCAGGACTGCCCATAGTTTATATTTATTTCACTGCAATTCATTTGACAGGTTTCCTGAGGTTCAATATCTAGCTGTTCTTAATTGGCGTACATCTAGGAGAAATTCCAAGAGAAGAATCCCAGTGCGCCCTGTCTTCTCACTGCCTCTCTAGTCTAAACTATGTAAGCAATTTAGAACAGTTTCTGCAGAGGAACATACCAAAGGAAAGTTTTTCCCTGCTTTCCCATCCTGAGCCTCCATAAGCCATGCCCTCATGGCTGAGATTTCTTCCTTGAACCAGTGGAAAACATTCAACTTGGACATTTTTGTCTTTTGGTCTTCCTGTTACCTCCTGTGTGAGGGTTTTAAAAAAGAGCATTTGTTGATGATAAATTCTTTTATTTATGGGCTATAGTACGTTTTTACAAATGTGTTTATACTTCTGCACATATTCAAAACACATCTGTTTCAAAAAAAAAAAGTCAGAATCCCAAATTCTGACCAAACACTTAGTGGATGTAGGAGGGGGGTGGGTCAGGAGATGATAACAGTGATCAGGGAGATAAGGGAGCAACAGGTTTGGGTAGCAACTACTTTTGTGTTGCCTGGGTAATAAAGCCACATAGAACAGCTATATTTTTAACAGGCCACCGTGTTTGCCTTGCAGCGCATATTGCTATAATAATGGTTTATTGTTCCACACAGCCAGACGACCAGTGGTATGCTCCTGACCAGTTTCCGCCAGATGTGCAGCACAAGGCAAGTGGTAAGACCACAGCTGGATTGAGAATTCTTTCATGTTTACATTTCAATAGGATCTTTGGGGGGGATGTTTACTCGACATGCATTCACTTGGACTTGGGGAGGACCCACTATAAAGTTGTGTTGCATACGCAACTCTAACATGATGCGCCTGGAGTTAAATCAAACTCCTTTAGAAAAAGAAAATGCTTGAGTGCAGAAATGCATGGATCTCAGTTCTGACTTCTATTCCTATTCCGTCTCAGAGTCAGTATTCCAGCTGGGGTTAGAGATTCCAGCAGAGCTCTGTTATACCAATAACAGCACAAAGTTCTGTGATTCTACTACAAAGTGCAGATGCACATCACTCTTTCAGGCTGAGGTTGCTAGACACATACTTCAAATGTCACTGGCAGACAGACAGACAGACGAAACCAAAAGCTTAGGGCCGTGTTCCCTAATGACTAAATGTCAGACTCCAAGTTTAGGCCAGAGTTGCCCACAACACCCACTCTTAAGTGTGCTTGAAAACAGTAAAAAGTCACTTACAAAGTACTCACAAATAAGAATACTCTTTTGTCTTATTTTTCTCTGGTTTATCACGCTCCTCTTTCTTTTCAGAACCTGCTAGACATTCTGCTTCTTGCTTCTCTGCTCTCATGAGGCCACCCAGAAGTGGGCTGAATAAACTGGGCTATAATCATAATCCCATTTCTGTTCTCATCACACGCAATCAAAACTCAGCAATGTCTGCTACATGCTTAAAAATTGCAACGTGACCCACACCTGGAACTCTTTAAGTAGTTAGTATCCAGATACTGGAATCCATCTAGAAAAGCTGAAAACGAGCCATAGTCCAGTTTCAGGCCATGCTTGAAATGTTTTCTCCTTTAGTTCATATCTGAGGGCACAGAATTCTAGTTTCCAGTACAAGGAGTCCAGTAGGGAGTGGAAGTACGGGCCAGGGATACCATATGTAGTTTCTCCGGTTGGGAACTTCACAAGTCCAGGGGCTTTTCATGGTAGTCTGCATAAACAGAGCTCCCTACAGTTGTGCAGTACACAACCTTGACAGCTGCACACAGAAGCAGTGGGAGTGGCAAAGGCCATAACTAACAGTAGCATTATGTAGAAGAAAGGTAAAGAGTGAGAACTCTGTAATAAAATGTCTATATATTTATCAGAAAACTGTAGTACTTTCTTTTTTCTTTTCTACTACTAATATAACCATTGTCTTTAATGAGGTTCTTGGGTTCAAGTCTTAATGGAGAACTTTTAATTGAAAAGCATGCTATTAACCATAATGGTCGTTGCATAATGTCTATGTTTTTGAAATCCATTATTATACAATAGCTGAGTTGCCACCCAATTATAATTTCCCATTTTATATGATATTGATCTGGAATGAATATTAAACATGTTTTCTCCTGCTGCTGCTGCTGCTGCTAAGTCGCTTCAGCTGTGTCCGACCCTGTGTGACCCCATAGACGGCAGCCCACCAGGCTCCCCTGTCCCTGGGATTCTCTAGGCAAGAACACTGGAGTGGGTTGCCATTTCCTTCTCCAATACATGAAAGTGAAAAGTGAAAGTGAAGTCGCTCAGTCGTGCCCAACTCTTCGCAACTCCATGGATTGCAGCCCACCAGGCTCCTCCATCCATGGGATTTTCCAGGCAAGAGTACTGGAATGGGGTGCCATTGCCTTCTCCATTTTCTCCTGAGTTGGAGTTTAATCACTAGACAAAAAATTATACAGTAGAAAATTCAATAATATCATGAAGCCATTTATATATCACTATTATATTCATCTTGGACAAATATCCTAGAACCTAATAACTATATAAAACAGGAATGAATTGTGATGACCTTCAGAAACTAAATAATATGCAAATATATAATTTTATAGTCAGTGTGTGAGACCAACTGATTTTTGTCTATTTGGTAAGAAATATAGAGCTTTGTGATGTAAAACATGTTGTGTGACATGGTCTACAGATGTAAAATTACAATGAAAAATTAGCCTTTATTATGTAGCAACCTGAGTACTTTTAAAACATTGTTTTAATCTTCACAACAATGCTATAAAGTGACCATTTTACAGATGAGGAAACTGATTAGGAAGATTTAGCCCTGGAATTAGATTTCAGGTACATTAAGACTTCCAAACCTGTGTTTTGAATCACATCCTATAGTGCCCTTGAAAACCTACCTCTCTCGCTATATTAAGCATTTTCTAAAATGATAGATATAAAAATGACAATTGGGGTCTTATCGTGGATAGTTATGGGACTAGTACCTAACCCTCAATAATTTCCTCTTCCTAGGAAGTCATAGCGTGCATTATCTGTGCTTCTCATTCGACATTTAGACTCTCACAGGTAAAAGACACAGTGCTATGTAAGAATGTGCTTAGTCGCTCAGTTGTGTTCAACTCTTTGCAATCCCATGGACTTTAGCCCACCAGGCTTCTCTGCCCATGGGATTCTCCAGGCAAGAATACTGGAGTGGGTTGCCGTGCCCTCCTCCAGGGGATCCTCGAAGCCCAGGGATCAAACCCAGGTCTCTCACATTGTAGGCGGATTCTTTCCTGACTGAGCCACCAGGGGAGCCCACTTAAGAATAAGTGCATAATAAATGTGTCATAAGATAAAAATCTTGCTTGAGCAGTCCTGGCAGAAACTGAAGGGATATTACCATTTGAAACCTGACCTCCATACCAACACAGCTCTGCAGCTATCTGTGGCTTGTCTATAGCAGGGAAAGGGTTGATCATGACCAGAGGACCATCATAGAGAGAAACTCCTTACTTAAAAATCTACCTGCTCCTCTTCTAGTTTCCAAAGCTGATGCTATTTCCAAGGTCAAGCCAGGTCTTGAGACTTGGCAGAAGCTCTGAAATCACCCTGTCACAGACATTGCATGTACCATTAATTAATTTCAGTAATGATTCTTGTTAGTTTTTGTTTCATTTAATTGGAAAGCTCCTTTTGCTTTGTAGAACCAATGCAGTTGCTCAGAATGCTTGAAAATAATTTTGTGGTATTGTTTAAAATATATAGGTTTTAAAATCTTTTTATTATAAAGATATTTCTATTGTCTCATTATATGACTAATATATTTATTCTCCACTATTCAAGAATATAGTGCTAGTCAATATGGCCTGTGTTTGGGGCCAGAAATACCAAAATTCAAGCTGTAGGAAGAAAATTGAGTAGAAAAATGAGACTCTTTTTGATAATCTATAAACAGAAACTATTTCTGAAAATTGCTCTAAGTTTTACTCATATAATAAATACTTTAAATATTTTGTTTAAATAAAAAGGATCCTTTTAAAAATATGGATATTTAAATTAATGTTAATTAGTACATGTGCTTTATAGATTGTCCTAGTTCTTGGTTTTTATTAATTTCTTATGCTCATGACAGATCTATTTTTCTGACCCCAATATATTTAGGATATTTTTATCTTAGCATCTTCCTTTGTGATTCCTCTTATTATAATTTAACCTTAAATAGTGACTCTGATTTTTACACATGGAGCCTTCTGATTTTTCAAAGGTATAGTGGGTGCAAAAGAAAGTGAAATTGAAGTCACTCAGTCATGTCCAACTCTTTGTGACCCATGGACTGTAGTCGGCCAGTCTCCTCCATCCTTGGGATTTTCCAGGCTAGAATACTGGAGTGGGTTGCCATGCCCTCCTCCAGGGGATCTTCCTGACCCAGGGGTCGAACCCAGGTCGCCCACATTACAGGCAGACTCTACCATCTGAGCCACCAAGGAATCCCAAAATATGTCGATCTTCCTATTAATAAATGAAGCTGGAAGGCCAGTATCAACTTTAGAACCCTGAGATTTCAGTCAGCTCTGTGCCAGAACACAGTGGCATGGAATGATCTGGGCAGTGCCCCCACCCGTGCCCTTTCACCCTCCCCCTGGGAGGGGTCTGGAGTGTGACTTTGAGAACAGCCCAGCGGGCATATCCCAACTTCATCCATATACCCCTCACTTAACAGAAGAGGACCACATGGAGCCTGGAAGCAGACCCAGGGTCGCCTGGCAGAGAACCTGTGGGTCTGCCTGCAGGTGCTGGGGCTTGTTCTAAAGGGAGGCAGGCTCCCTTAGTGAAGGGGAGTCTGGCTGGAGGAGGGCCAGAGCTGGGTCCTCTGAAGACGGGAGGAGACACAGGAAAGGGCTCCCTGGCTGAGCAGTAAGGTCAGCAGGTATTTAGTATACATGGGACAGTCGTCGGCTCAGCCTTGCTCTCAGTTACAGCCGTGGTTATTTTAGAGTGCTTTGGGAACACACTGAAAAGCAAATCTTTTAGAGCTAAAGATTTAAATAAAGGTTTCAAATCTTTGAGAGTTTCCTGGCTTTTTCTCTGCATAGGATTAAGTAATGGCATTTTTCTACTTTGAAGTCCACAGATGTTAATGGGTTACAGTTTCTGTTTAAATGTGTGATTTTACAAAGAATATTTCAATCTCATTTTATCCATTATCAGAATGGAATGCAAAATGATTTCCATGTTTCCAAAACAATTATGGCACAGTAGAGTTACTATAGCCTTGAAAACACATTGCTGCCTCCTTTCTGAAATGTTAGAAGGCTATGGTTTTTGACTGTATTTTATGCTGATCACTTCTGTACCTTCCAAAATTCTCATATGGTGTAGAGTTAAAGTTTGTCTAATAAGCTGTTCAGTCCTTACATATTTGGAACGCGTGAACATAGGCATGCAAGATTGTGTTGTAAGCAAACATCATTATTTCTTTATAATACAGAAGATCAAAGCCCAACCATTCTAACTGGCCTTTACCAATGTCAAGTAATAAGTAATTAATAGAATAATGGCTGAATTCGTTTCCTAGGACGACCACAACAAAATACCACAAACTAGGTGTCTTATTGCATCAAAAATTTGTGCTCTCACATAATTTATTCTCAGAAGTAGAAGTCTGAAATTTACGTGTTGACAAGAGTCAAGCTCCCTTTAGAGCCTGCAGGGAGGGGAGGGTCCTTCCTTGCGTCTTTCAGCTTTTAGTCATCCCAGATGTTCCCTGGTTGGGACAGCATAATCTGAATCTGTGTCTATTTTCTTCATGTGGCTATCTTCCCTTTGTGTCTGTGTCTCGATTTTCCCCTTCTTATATATATAAGGACACCAGTCATATTGGATTAGGCTAATCCAGTATAGCCTTATGTTAATCTGCAAAGCCCCTATTCCCAAATAAGGACATGTTTACAGGGTAAGGACTTAAACATATCTTTTAAAGAGGGCACAGTTCACCCTATAACACTGACTATACGCCAGAAACTATTTTAGGTGCTTTATGTTTATTATCTCATCAAAACCTTATAGCAACTGTGTGAAATGAGGACTGTCGTTGTCCTGTTTTGCAAACGTGGAGACTGAGGAGCAGAAAGATCATGTAACTTGTCGAACCCCACTTGGCTGGAACGCAGACACGCCCGCACAGTCGAGCTCCAAAGCCCACATTGTAACCGCTAAGCCATATCAAGTAAAATGTAGTAGTACCATACTTTGCACTATTGTATTTAAATAAATTCTGATGGTCTGTCCTGAAAGTCAGAATCTATATTTCTCAGTTTGTGTCTTTAATAGCTGTTTTTATATTTAAAAGTTACAGGTGATTTTACATTGGTAAATGGATTGGATTAGTTGGACTTTTACAGTTCCCAGTTGTATAAAGAGATAACAGACCAGTGTAAATAGCAAAAACTACTCAAGAAATGTAAGAAACAGCAGAAACTTAGAGACTATGCATTGTACAATTTTCAATACCAATGGACAAAACAATATTTTTCTTTTATAAAATATTTTACTTTCTTAGTGAATAGAGAAGAATTAATTGAAATTTAGAGACGGATAACTTTATGCCTGTTTCTAGAGTGTTAGAAAAGAGTTATAGGAGAAATGCCACCTCATCTTTAATACTCCAAAGGTCAACCTATCAGTAAACTAAGTGATTTTGCTACAAGAATACTAAATAGAATGCAAAGGTACATTTACATGTGCAGGAACATATGAAAATGCAAGTAGTAAATACATTCCTGCTGCTGCTGCTGCTAAGTCGCTTCAGTCATGTCCAACTCTGTGTGACTCAATAGACAGCCGCCCACCAGGCTCCCCCACCCCTGGGATTCTCCAGGCAAGAACACTGGAGTGGGTTGCCATTTCCTTCTCCAATGCATGAAAGTGAAAAATGAAAGGGAAGTCGCTCAGTCACATCCAAATCTTCGCGACCCCACAGACTGCAGCCCACCAGGCTCCTCCGTCCATGGGATTTTCCAGGCAAGAGTACTGGAGTGGGATGCCATCGCCTTCTCCGAAATACATTCCTAGACAAACACTAATCTTTATAAGCAATGGACTTTGGGATACATATATTGCTTTGAATTAGTGCTTTTGTTTTCTTTGGCTATACACCCAGGATTAGAATTGCTAGATCATATGGTAGTTCAATTTTTCATTTTTTTGAGGAGTTTCTATGTCATTTTCCGGAGAAGACAATGGCACCCCACTCCAGTACTCTTGCCTGGAAAATCTCATGGACGGAGGAGCCTGGTAGGCTGCAGTTCATGGGGTCACACAGAGTCGGACACGACTGAGCGACTTGACTTTCACTTTTCACTGTCATGCATTGGAGAAGGAAATGGCAACCCACTCCAGTGTTCTTTCCTGGAGAATCCCAGGGACGGGGGAGCCTGGTGGGCTGCCGTCTATGGGGTTGCACAGAGTCAGACATGACTGAAGCGACTTAGCAGCTGTGTCATTTTCCACGGTGGCTATACCAACTAACATTCCCACCAACAGTGCCCAAGGTTTACCATTTCTCCACTTCCTTGCCAACACTGGTTATCTGTGGTCTTTTTGATGACAGTCATTCGGGCAGGTGTGAGCTGATTTCTCATTGTGGTTTTGATTTTCATTTCTTTGATGATTAATGATGTGAGCATCTTTTCATGTGCCTATGGGTCAAATGTCTGTCTTCTTTGGAAAAATGTCTATTCAGGTCTTGTGTCCATTTTCAATTGTTTTTTGTTAATATTGAGTTATATGAGCTATTTATATATGTTAGCTTTAAACCCATGTTATTCAAATCATTTGCAAGTATTTTCCTCCCATTCAGTGGCTTGTCTTTTCATTTTGTTGACGGTTTCCTTTGCTGCGCAAATGCTTTCCAGTTTAATTATGTCCCATTCGTTTAGTTTTGCTTTTGTTCCTTTGCCTTAGATCAAAAAAAATATTGCTATGATTTATGTCAAAGAAGTTCTGCCTATGTTTTCTTCTATAAGATTTGTGGTTTCCAGTGGATATTTTTTTATATAATGACCACAGTTCTCAGAAAAATATTTCTTAAACATGGAAAAAGTAACTTTTCATCTTCCTGTTACTAAAATGTTAGTTTAGCATATATTTGAAATGCCAAATGCAGGGCAGCAAATATAAAACATTTAGCATACTAAATCGTTATCATCAATCAAGAAAACTCCATTTCTTGGCATTCATATGATTTTTTAATTCTGTTGCCATGAGTAAACTTCTTTATCTTCCCTATGGCAATCGTTTGTGGCATTTTTTCCTGCTCCTACTAAAATTCCAAATTTTTCATATTGGTTTTCATGATATGCATTTACATCTTACCAACTCTGATCTTTTCTATGGCCTTGGCAATAATGCACCCAGTATCATATTTTTAAAGTAGTATATTTGGCAATTATCTCTCTGTGGATTGAGTACTGAACCTAATAGTAACATATATAACTCACTTTCATAAGCAAATGCCAGAGCCACAAAAATGCTAGCAAGAATGAGGAGTAGTCCAGAGCATTCCTCCTCAGGCATGATCAGAACTAGGCCACAAGTGATTTCAGGAAATAGTACGCATATGTCAATGTTGAAAATAATAACCCTCCATTTGCCACCTCTTGATTTCGCAGTGTAAACTTGTGGGGGCTCATGAATAAAGTATTTCTTTTCTTGCCAGCCTCAAAGTTTATGTTAGCCCTAAGCCAGAAGAAAAGAAATGAATCTTTAATTTTCAATCTGAAGCATTTTCCCTTTGGTTTCCATAGGTCTCCCCTCAGAAAAGAAAGCCAGTCAGTAGACGCACACACCGGCGGAGGAGCACACGGGCCGGGGACAGCTTGGGGGAGGGCCCTCCGCCCGGTGCTTGCTGGGGCTCGTGACTGCCACCGCTGCACACCCCGCCTTCACTACGAATGCCCAGGAATGGCTCCCCTTGGCAGGAATGGAGGATGAGGCTGAGACAGCTGAGATCCTGATCGAGTCCAAGGAGCCAGAATTTACAGCCTATCACAGCTTCCAGTTTCCTGGAAATGAGATTTGGCTGATGAATTATGGGTGATGCCTCGAAACTCTCTTCAGTAGATTGCTGTTGGACTTTCAGGAATGATTTCATGATTTTTCAGCTCCATTTGTGATGCAGTGATATTGTGTGTTGATTTAAATGTGTTCCCTGGGGGAAAAGTTTCTGCAGTTATAAAATTTTAACATTGTTCCCATTATTTTTGTAGAGGCTTAGGTCTTCAGCCAGTTTATCTAGATGTTCATGACTGTTCACCTCAGTGAACCTAGAAACAGAATTGAAGAGGTGTATATACTTTCTTAAATGGATTCAACCTAAAGAAAATAGTAAACTTGAAACTATAAACAAATCATTTAAGATGAGAAATTGTGAGCCTACTTCAGTTTTAGGTGGACTAGATTATGAAGGATAAAATCCTAATGTGATGGTGATGGCTTTGCTGTGTACATATGTATTTAGAGAAGTAGTTCAAAAATACATGAATTTGCAGTTAAATCTGTTTTCTTCCTGTGTATTTACATAATTACTAACAAAAAGCATAACTCTGTCTTCTCAAACTAATTAAAATGGAAAACAGATGTATCCAAATTTTATTGCAGTTAAATTATACTGTTACATGACAGATGTCTAAAGATTGTGCTAAGTCTGATAGCCTGCCAGACTCATCTGTCCATGGGATTCTCCAGGCAAGAATACTGGAGTAGGTTGCCATTTCCTCCTCCAGGGGATCTTTCCAACCCAGGGATTGAACCCGCATCTCTTACGTCTCCTGCATTGGCAGGTGGGTTCTTTACCTCTAATGCCACCTGGGAAGCCCCGAATTCAATCCTTTGAGAACTTTTCAGCAAACACAGATCAACAATATTTACAGGTATGCTGTGCTGTGCTGTGCTCTGCTTAGTGATTCAGTCATGTCTGACTCTTTGCGACCCCAAGGACTGTAGCCCACCAGGCTTCTCTGTCCATGGAGATTCTCCAACAAGAAAACTGGAGTGGGCTGCCATGCCCTCCTCCAGGAGATCTTCTCAACCTAGGAATTGAAACCAGGTCTCCTGCATTTCAAGAGGATTCTTTACCATCTGAACCACCAGGGAAGCCTCCCTAAAGATTAAAGAGATTTAAAAATACTAAGTTCATCCATTTAATAATGATTCTGTTAGGACCAACTGGAGATCCTCTTTGTGAGGAGGTGTAAAGCAAGAGTGTGAGATTCATGAATATCTGTATTTCTCTAAATATCTAAAGAACACCAGGAGCATCAGTTGAAGCTGCAGTCAAATAAATAATCCAGAGATACACGTGGGAGTATCTAGCTCCAACTTCCAGATGTTATTCTGCTTAATTCCAGCTCAATGTTTTCTACTTAAACTTCTGAAAATACTTGAAGCTTTGTATAATGGGAAGATTAAAGGTTCTTATGAAGTAAAATACTTTCAACCTCAGTCTTTGGTTGCTTAATTCTTAATGATTCTTGAGAAAGAATTATCCTTTCCTTACTAAAGCTTTGTTTTACTAAAGCTTTGTTTTTTCTACTACTTGTTAAAGAGACAAATCATTCCTGGCCAATACTTGAGTGTAAGTGAATCAGAAAAACAACAGTTGCTTCCTAACATTTTGCTATATTTTTGTAAATTCCCATTTCCTTGAATTAGTTAAAAAGTCATTGTAATCCAACTTCTAGTACTGGATTATGTTTGCTAACTGAGGTGTTCCGACCAGAATAAAAAGTGAATCTATATACAAGAAGTACTCCTTGATTGGCTTGTTATAGGTCAATTCAGCAGCAATAATACATGATTTAATTTAGTGAAGATATCCTATTACTAATTAGCAAGTTGCCAAACATTGGCAAGACTTTACAAATGCTAATGTACTGGGAGAAAATCCAGTTTAGGTGAGACCTAATTTCTTTTGAACTCCCAGTGGGTGACGGCAAAAGTACAAAGAGGACCCTTGCTCAGAGTACTACTGCAAATCCGAGACCGACTTCCACACCCGTCATCTGCAAGCCAGCCAGCCCCTCCTGTCCCTCTCCCTGAATCATGAGGGGACTACTTGTGAGGGTCATACCCCTAGGCTATGCACTTGCTTCTTGATCACACACAATGTTAGCAACTCCATGAGGAATAGCCTTGTTCCTTTGAAAGCAGAGGAAGTCACAGCTCACAGTCTCAGTGTCCCTTGCTTTGGAAAAGTAAGACCAGGCATATTTTAGATTTTCAATGATCACAGAGAATTTGATCTTTGACTTGAAGGTATCACATTAAAAGAAAAGCATATTCACTTTGTCATGGTTGTGGGGTGATGTCAGAAGACCTTCCTTGGAGCCTAGTTGGGTCTGGGAGTGGGGCCAGCTTCTAATGCTCACTCACGGGCTCAGAGGTTTTTAACTTCACTTTCCTTATCTGCAGAAAAGACTATTTCAGACTAAATTTCTAATATTATTAAGCATGGGCTAGCTTCCAGATGATTTTCCTTAGTTCATTTACTGAGCTCCATCACCAAGCAGAAGAGGCATAATGATCCTCTTGCTACAGGTGATTGATCAAAATGTGGCAAGAAAATGACAGAGCCAGGATTCAAATCTTCTCCAGGGCTGCCCGGTTCTGTGCATGCTCTAATCCTGCTTCTAAATTATTCCAGCAAGTTCCACTTGTTTTACAGTTCTTTTGGTCTTCATCAAGTTGCAGTACGAGAGCATATTTCTTAGGAGAAAATATTTTTATAAAAATGCTACATATTGTATAGAATTTATGCTACCCCCTGAGTAAAGAGAATTATCTCATTTAAGCTCCTACATAGAAAAAGAAAAATAAATGTTTAATGTTAAAATGCATTAAAGGTACAAGTATGGGCCTTGTAGGTTGCTTTCACACACTGACACTTTTTCACGTACCTCAGTCACTGGTAGAATTGAATCTAAAAGACATGTATCTCCCAATTCCACCATTAAATTTAACAATTATTCTTTAAATACCCACTTGTTTTAAGCAATGTCCAGGCAGCTCAACATATCTCACGCTTCTTTCTCTCTGCACTAATTTTGATTGAGTCCATATCTGAAGGGAGGACAGACTCATTTAGCAGCC
Source organism: Bos indicus (assembly GCF_029378745.1). Classification (NCBI taxonomy): domain Eukaryota; kingdom Metazoa; phylum Chordata; class Mammalia; order Artiodactyla; family Bovidae; genus Bos; species Bos indicus. The sequence continues at coordinate 4,511,973 of NC_091765.1, forward strand.
ATTATTCTCCCCAGTGTAAGATCTCTTTGTCTTGTCTCATCTCTCACTTTTGTATTGATCTTCCTGATCACCTGCATGATATTACATCCTGGGAAGATATAAAATCAGTTGCATTGCTGCTGCAACTCTACTGTGATCTGGCTTAAGCTTCAAGTACAAGCTCAAAAGAAAAGAAAAATACTTGCTATAATCCTAACTTTTACTTTTCAATAATTTTAGAAATGATTTCTCTTGCCTACTTTCTTTTTTGTATATATACCTCTTCACTTTCGTCAGTCTCCTCTCCAAGGGAGAATGGTATTATGAGGAAACAGTTACACCTCCAGCCTTTGTGGTTCCATAAAAAAAGGAAAGTTCTGCTAATACACACATGCCATACACACACCCACAGACACTACAGGCACGTGTGCACGTGTGCACACACACACACACACACACACACACACACACCCACCCCACCTCTGCCTCCCCATCCTTCCAGGCAACACTGTGGGCCTCCGGTTTCTCTGTCTGTGGTTGGGTAGATAGATTCAAATGGAAAATTTTCCATAATAAAGCTATTTATTTCCCTTTGCCTCAAATGCTTGCATGTGTATAATATATTTCCAGGACTATTGACAAACTCTATCTTATGCTTCCTACAGGAAGTGATAACATTGAGGTCTAAAACCAATTAACTTGCCAGTAATTGCAAGTTATATGAGGGGAATTTAATGTTTGTGGAAAGGTGTGAGTCTCACTAATTTGTGTCCTGAACTCAGAAGTTAAAATAATTTCTCTCTGCTCTTCTTCCACTTTATTCCATTCCAATATCCAAAAGAAGAGCCCAATTTATGAGGTTCATGAAGTAACGACTTGGGTAAACTAAACCCAACCCATAGGGCTTCCCAATGCCCTTAATTTATTACTGAGAATTAATTGGCTGGGAGAATCCCTCCTGTGAACCGACTTTCTGGAATCTGCCCTTGACTGGGGGGGTAGTGTGCTGGGGCGGCCTGGTGAGCCCGTTTGCATATCTGCAGGGAAGCCTCTCAGCTCCCTTCTTGCTCCTCTGCAGCCCCCGGATGACAGCCCACATCGGCCAACACAGACGCACAGGCAGCTGGCAAGCACGAGGCCCCCTCCACTGAGACACCCCTCTGCAGGCAGGAGGGTGGGCTTCCTGCTGGTGAAGCTACTCAGTGGGTCCCTTCACATGCCTTTGCCATGCTCAGTCCTTATCGTCCACCTGCCCTGGAAGGGGGGCTGAGAACACGGGTGCGAGTTCTCAGGGTCCACCTACGCTGAGACTGCATTTCTAGCAAGGGGATACGGCATTAAACAGGTTCAGGATGGGGAACACATGTATACCTGTGATGGATTCATTTTGATATTTGGCAAAACTAATACAATTATGTAAAGTTTAAAAATAAAATAAAAAAAGAATCTAGCATGTAAAGGAGGAGAAGGTGATGGCACCCCACTCCAGGACTCTCGCCTGGAAAATCCCATGGACGGAGGAGCCTGGTAGGCTGCAGTCCATGGGGTCGAGAAGAGTCAGACACGACTGAGCGACTTCACTTTCACTTTTCACTTTCATGCATTGGAGAAGGAAATGGCAACCCATTCCAGTGTTCTTGCCTGGAGAATCTCAGGGACGGGGGAGCCTGGTGGGCTGCTGTCTATGGGATCGCACAGAGTCAGACACGACTGAAGCGACTTAGCAGAAGCAGCAGCAGCAGCATGTAAAGGTTGAGACTTATGCCTTCTCTCCTCCTTTGATTCTGTTTAACTTCCATGGGTTCTTTCTCTCTGTCCTGGGTGGAGGCTCTAATGTCTTCCTGTTTTCTGACTGCTTCTGAATGACTTAAATCAAAAACATGTCTTTCCCTTCAGTGTCCTCTACTTCTTTTTTCATACTCATTTCACATTCCTTTTAAGTAACTGAAGTTTGAAAGAGGCAAGATGGATGCTAGCCTGCATGTCAACAGTATGATCTCAAGTTCTCTCTTATATGGGGGTCTCTAGATTCCTATTTCTCAATCCAGATCCCTCTCCTGGTTCCTAATTAAGAGCCTAACACTTTGCAAACTGTGAGGAATGACATCTTCCCTTCTAAACCCACTCTGTCTTCTATACCTGATTTTCATCTACAGAATTGCCATTCATCTGGTCCCACAAACCAGAGGCCTCTGAAATAGCAGCGCCTCTCCCCTCTGCCTCCTCTAGCTGCCCATTTCACTGCCCCCATGTCTCTCGAATCTCTCTGCTCCTCTCCAGATCCTTCACTCTCAACATCTGTTCATACTTGCATCAGCTCTCACCTACGCTACCCCTGTAGTTCAAATGTCAGCCGGAGACCTAACCCTGCATCCCTCCTAACCTCTCCAGGAGCAGCTTACTTTTTTTTCTTTTGGCAACACTGGGCCCTGAGCTTCTGTTTCTGATAAATGAGATAGATCGGTCTTGTGGATCATCCCAATCCTGCTCCAACTGAGCTACCCTCCCCGTCCAGCCGGGGTACCTGACTTCTTTTCTCTGACATCCCTCACATGCACATGAGTGCACAATAAGATACTTGGGGAGATCAGTGAAGACACTATTAGATAAGGGGGTCTTCTAGACCTAGGGATCGAACCCGCGTCTCTTTCATCTCCTACATTGGCTCGAGGGTTCTTTACCACTAGAGCCACTGGGGAAGAACATTATGTACTAAAGATTATTTTTTGGCACCATTTTCTGAAATTGCTTAGGGAATAGAATTCATGTTGGTAAAAAATAAATCTGTATGCAACTCACGTACACTCACAGAGAACAGAAGGGGAGGGAAAAAGTGGAAATAATAGATTTCAAATAATGAATCAGATAGCTTATATTTCACTCTTTGCTACTGCTGCTGCTAAGTCGCTTCAGTCGTGTCCGACTCTGTACAACCCCATAGATGGCGGCCCACCAGGCTCCCCTGTCCCTGGGACTGGCAGCCCAGTAAAAGTGGTAGGGCTCTGGTATTTTGAAATTGTGGTCATGAAGTCCCCTGGCACAATCCTAAGAGCCACCACTAGGAACAATAGAAAGACTAGTTAGTGCTCAGGGCCAGGGACCCTCTACCTGATCCAGAGAGAAGTTCCAAAGCCTTCTGATAGACATGGAAACAGAGCCTTCTTTAAGAGCTCGGTTGTCGTTCAGTCGCTCAGTCGTGTCTGACTGTTTGTGACCCCATAAAGTGCAACACACCAGGGCTTCCCTGTCCTTCACCATCTCCTGGAGCTTGCTCAAATTCATGTCCATTGAGTCAGTGATGCAATCCAACTATTTCATCCCCTGTAATCCCCTTCTCCTCCTGTCTTCAATCTTTCCTAGCATTAGGGTCTTTTCAAATGAGCCAGTTCTTCACATCAGGGGGCCAAAGTATTGGAGTTTCAGCTTCAGCATCAGTCCTCCAATGAATATTCAGGACTGAATTCCTTTAGGATTAACTGGTTTGATCTCCTTGCAGTCCAAGGGACTCTCAAGAGTCTTCTACAACACCACAGTTCAAAAGCATCAATTCTTCGGTGCTCAGCCTTCTTTACAGTCCAAATCTCACATCCATACATGGCTACTGGAAAAACCATAGCTTTGACTACAGGGACCTTTGTTGGCAAAGTAATGTCTCTACTTTTTAACACTCTATCCAGGTTTTTCTTAACTGTTCTTCCAAGGAGCAAGGGTCTTTTAATGGTTGCCTAATTAAAAGATGCTTACTCCTTGGAAGGAAAGTTATGACCAACCTAGATAGCATATTAAAATGCAGAGACATTACTTTGTCCACAAAGGTCCCTCTAGTCAAGGCTTTGGTTTTTCCAGTGGTCATGTATGGATGTGAGAGTTGGACTGTGAAGAAGGCTGAGCACTGAAGAATTGATGCTTTTGAACTGTGGTGTTGGAGAAGACTCTTGAGAGTCCCTTGGACTGCAAGGAGATCAAACCAGTCCATCCTAAAGGAGATCAGCCCTGGGATTTCTTTGGAAGGAATGATGCTAAAGCTGAAACTCCAGTACTTTGGCCACCTCATGCGAGGACTTGACCCATTGGAAAAGACCCTGATGCTAGGAAAGATTGAAGACAGGAGGAGAAGGGGATTACAGGGGATGAAATAGTTGGATTGCATCACTGACTCAATGGACATGAATTTGAGCAAGCTCCAGGAGATGGTGAAGGACAGGGAAGCCCTGGTGTGTTGCACTTTATGGGGTCACAAACAGTCAGACACGACTGAGCGACTGAACGACAACCGAGCTCTTAAAGAAGGCTCTGTTTCCATGTCTATCAGAAGGCTTTGGAACTTCTCTCTGGATCAGGTAGAGGGTCCCTGGCCCTGAGCACTAACTAGTCTTTCTATTGTTCCTAGTGGTGGCTCTTAGGATTGTGCCAGGGGACTTCATGACCACAATTTCAAAATACCAGAGCTACTGACACACACATCTTTTAATTAAGAGCTCTATCTTTTGTTATTTGATTAAAGGTGTGCACTATTTGCTGTGAAAGTGCTGCACTCAGTATGCCAGCAAATTTGGAAAACTCAGCAGTGGCCACAAGACTGGAAAAGGTCAGTTTTCATTCCAATCCCAAAGAAAGGCAATGCCAAAGAATGCTCAAACTACCACACTGCTGCTACTGCTGCTGCTGCTAAGTCGCTTCAGTCATATCCCACTCTGTGTGACCCCATGGACAGCAGCCCACCAGGCTCCTCTGTCCCAGGGATTCTCCAGGCAAGAATACTGGAGTGGGTTGCCATTTCCTTCTCCAACACAATTGCACTCATTTCACACTCTAGTAAAGTAATGCGCAAAATTCTCCAAGCCAGGCTTCAGTAATACATGAACCGTGAACTTCCAGATGTTCAAGCTGGATTTAGAAAAAGCAGAGGAACCAGAGATCAAATTGCCAACATCTGCTGGATCATCAAAAAAGCAAGAGAGTTCCATAAAAACATCTATTTCTGCTTTATTGACTATGCCAAAACCTTTGACTGTGTGGATCACAATAAACTGCAGAAAATTCTGAAAGAAGGGAATACCAGACCACCTGACCTGCCTCTTGAGAAATATATATGCAGGTCATGAAGCAACAGTTAGAACTGGACATGGAACAACATGGAATAAAAACTGACCTTTTCCAGGCCTGTGGCCACAGCTAAGTTTTCCAAATAGGAAAAGGAGTATGTCAAGGCTGTATATTGTCACCCTGCTTATTTAACTTGTATGTAGAGTACATCATGAGAAATGCTGGGCTGGATGAAGCACAAGCTGGAATCAAGATTGCCAGGAGAAATATCAATAACCTCAAATATGCAGATGATACCAGCCTTATGGCAGAAAGTGAAGAGGAACTAAGACGCCTCTTGATGAAAGTGAAAGAGGAGAGTGAAAAAGCTGGCTTAAAGCTCAACATTCAAAAGACTAAGATCATGGCATCTGGTCCCATCACTTCATGGCAAATAGATGGGGAAACAGTGGAAACAGTGTCAGACTTTATTTTGGGGGGCTTCAAAATCACTGCAGATGGTGACTGCAGCCATGAAATTAAAAGACACTTGGTCCTTGGAAGAAAAGTTATGACCAGCCGAGACAACAGAGACATTACTTTGCCGACAAAGGTCCATCTGGTCAAGGCTATGGTTTTTCCAGTAGTCATGTATGGATGTGAGAGTTGGACTATAAAGAAAGCTGAGCGCCAAAGACTTGATGCTTTTGAACTGTGGTGTTGGAGAAGACTCTTGAGAGTCCCTTGGACTGCAAGGAGATCCAACCAGTCCATCCTAAAGGAGATCAGTCCTGGGTGTTCATTGGAAGGACTGATGCTGAAGCTGAAACTCCAATACTTTGGACATCTGATGGGAAGAGCTGACTCATTTGAAAAGACCCTGATGCTGGGAAAGATTGAAGATGGGAAGAGAAGGGGACAACAGAGGATGAGATGGCCAGATGGCATCACCAACTCAGTGGACGTGGTTTTGGGTAAACTCCAGGAGTTGGTAGTGGACAGGGAGGCCCGGCGTGCTGCAGTCCATGGGGTCGCAAAGAGGTAAACATGACTGAGTGACTGAACTGAATTGATTTTAAAATGCTTAAAAAAAAAAAAATGGCCTGTAGTATAGCACAGAAATCCTCATTATGGCTTCCAAGACAATTCACACCCAAACAATTCTTCTTGGAGCATCCTCCCACTGCCAACCATCAGTGGCCCCCTTCCTGCTCTCACAGAGCCTCCCTTAGAGAAGTCTGCCACTGGTCTTGCTCATTTCCTCTTCTATGACCCCACCCACACCTGCTTCATGCATTAGACTAGTAACAGTCTTTTATAAACTACTGTTTATGTGTCTGTTTCCCTTGCTCCTAGAGAGAGGTATCATGGTTATTTTTAAACCTCTGACACACAGCATAGTAACTCTGAGTTTGACCAAAACACTCAGCTTCTGTGAACTTCATAACCCTCTGTGATGACTCTATTTTGCCGTCTCTGTTTTACCAGCTCACAGTGACCTCCAAGCCTCATGTCACTCTGTATGTAAGCCTGGATATGAAATTTCGAACCTCTCGCAGGATCCACAAGTAATCTGATCCCTGCCATGAGTTTCCCATGGTTTGCACAGTCTGTTCTGAACATTTGTTGGGTCACAGGGATTGAGTTCATAGCATCCCACTACAGGTTCCTATCCAGTACTTAGGTACCCTGCCTTGCCCTCTACTATAGCTTTTTGCCTTATTATTTTTATTTTACTTTCTCTTCTGCCTTTTTGCACTTAGTATTCAGTCTCTGTCCTTGATTTCCAAACAAATTTTCCATTTTGTTTTTGGAATACTGCATTAATATCATTTAGGAAAATTATTTTTTTCTCCACTGGACCCAGTTTGATCGAAAGTGTCCTGTCCTGTCCTAGACAAGGAACAACCTTGTGATCCAAACCAGGCCAGTTGCACTCTCCTTTGCTGGAATTTGATCTTCAAGCCAGCAGAGTGCCTTGAGGAGGCAGTAGCTGCTCTATTGGCCCCTTAAGATTGACCATGCTCTACAACTTCCCTGTTATTCATGTCAGCAACCCATATCTCTCCAATCAGTTCTTTAAGTCAGCCAGAGTTAGTTTCTCTAGTTTGAAACAAAAGAATCTTAACCACAGATGCGGAAGATAAAGCTCAGAGTTTAAGTCCATGGTCTTGTGAAGAATATATGTACATATCCAATTGCTTTTTCTTTATTATATTTTAGAAAATCAAAAGTAGCATTGGTGGTAGCCTTAATATAATGAGATGAGTTAATTCAAATGTTATGCTTCCAAGTCTGACAAAATATTACCTAGGACGATTGCACAGTACATTTTAATATATTTTAAAGTGGAAAACACTGTAATACAAATAAAATACAATTATTCATTTGAATTTCCTCCAAAATCTGACAAAGTCCCTTAAGAAAATACTTTAATGAAGCAACTTTGGGAAAAGTTCCAATGAAAGAAAACCACCAAAGCCCATTCTAATTTCCTTATTTCTTTCAATGAAGTACCTGCTTGTATATAACTGATAATTACATTTTAATAGGTTGTTAATAAATAAATTATAGGAAATAGTATTCCTTTGTGAAAGCACTATACCGAATGGGTTCTGCTTTAAAAATCAGTGACATGATGGTGCTACATTCCAGCAAAGTTAAACTCTAGCATTGTAAGCTTTGAGTTATTCTGTAGCAAAACATTAATTCAAATACAGTGCAGCTCCTCAATGAGAAAGTAAGGTAAAATTCCCGATGGTTTCAAAATTTTCTGTCATCAACACATTTTTTGACATTTGGCCAGTTCTACACATACCCTAACTCACATCTTGATAATTATCTATTTTGAATGCTATTATTTATCAGTGTCATTTTACTGAAAATTTCTTTTGTTTGCATAAAACTGTACTGTGTGTGGCATGATGGGAGGGTACTATCAACCCGAGGCAGTTCCTGTTGTTTCTGAGGTCTAAGGAAAAATATTCTAGCAGCTGTGGGGAGAATACATTGAAGCCAGGGGAGACTAAATCTCCTTTTAATTTCCAACCTATTCCTTGGCCCTTCAATGTCTCTAGAAGGTATAAATATTCTCTTCCTTCCGTAAATCACAGGAGACAGTCAAAATTTGGCAAATTAAATTGAGCAAACTATAATGATGTTCAAATATGCTAGTAAAATTTTGTAAGATTTTTGTCAAAATGTATTATTTCAATAATTAGCAATGTAGACCTGTTTTCCCCAAAAGGATAACTAGGTTTTAATTTATTTTTATAGTATTCTTAGTTTAATAGGGCTCTAACAAACAGTATGGTGTGTGTATATTTCTCATAAAACATTAAAGTTGACCCCAGGATATGGATTAGTCACTAAGATAATTTACAAAGTTAAAATGAATTTTTATCTATGAGGAAGTGACAGTTCAATGTTTCTGATATAAATTTTATTTATATTCATACATTTAATTTTTCCAGGTTTATCATATGTTTTTCAAAAGAAATTATCACTAACATTATTTAGCAAATTTTTAATTTACCTTTAGACACTAATTCTTGCTTTGTTACCAAATAATTCAGCATCTATTTCCTTCGCCCTCCACCGATTGCTTTCCAGTAAAATGAAAAAAAAATCAGGTAAAAATAAGTTTTCTTCCCAATAGGAATAGTTGAGATAGTTTACAAGCTTTTATCTGAGGTCTTGTAAGAGATTCACTTTTATCAAGTAAGAATGTAACGAGTGAGCAGATTTTGTAGAAAGAGCACTGAACTTGGTGGGCTTTTTTTTCTCCTGATAACTTTCTGAAAGTTCTTTTGCACCAATAAACATGCCACCTGAGTGTACTGCAAATTCTTTATAAGCAATGATTGTAAGGATGTTACACGGCAGCTTGTAAAAGTTAGCGACAGCCATGCCAGTGTGGCATTTACACATCCTGGGACTGAGAATTGCTGGACTAAGAAGCAGAACTCAGAGTGTGCTAAGCCTTAAAACACTGTTCTCCCATTCTGATCTAAACTGACCTCTTCACAATCTTCTGATTTTACTAGACTTTGACAAGGGGAAGGAGGCAGTTAGCAGAAAGAGGGTTTATTAGTGAAATGGAGAAAGGATGACCTCAAAGAACATCCATCCTCTGACACTGCAGGAGCAAAACCAATCACCTTCCCTTCACCGGGAACTCCAGGAACATTACAGCCAGAAGTTCCTTATTCTCAAGTGTCACTGTCTGAAGCATTCAGGTCCTCTTTGTAAATTAGCAGCCCGTACATAACTATGTCATAATCATCAACCAAGCCAGCAGGGAACGCTTTTCTGAGAAAGGTCATCTGGGATGGCTCTTTATGGGATAACGGTCATCAAGTACTTTTTCAAAGTTTCTGTCTTAGCGCACATTTCACGGCCTAAGATGCTTCTCTGTGCTCCTTACTAGCATTTTATTAGCTCTGAAAGTCCACACAGAAAGGGGCTCCCTCTGCTCTGATTCTTCACTTGAAATCACTGGGCTTTCTTTTTCCACTCTTTTCAAGCTTTCTTAAGAAAAAAAGCTTCTCTTCTTTCTTCAATTTTTCATCCACTTGAAATTACTGTCTTTGGTGTTTTGAAGATATTTCTTGGCTAAGAACCTGCCTCAACCGACCCAGCAACCGCAGTGTTGGACCACGTGGTCTTCCCTGACAGGGTCAGGCCTCTAATCCTAAACCTTCCACACGGCTGAGAGCAGCTCTCTGAGCCAGACTGGCTCCCAGCAGTCAAAAAGGATCCTCACGTTGTGAAGAGACAATGGTGAGAACCGATGTAGCTGCTGAAATCTTATACCATTGCAGATGCTCATGTGTGTACAGCTACAGCATCTATATAATATCCATATAGCTACGGCATATCTTTAAAACATGTTTTGCAAGTTACATTGTAGCTGAAGAATATATTCTAGATGAATTGAGAGGTAAAAACCTTAAAAGTGATATTGAACATAATAGAAGAAAGGAACAACTAAAAACATCCATAGATTTGGTCTACAAATGCAATCATAATCATGTGGACACCACAATATCATATGTGGTATTAACATGTAATATATTTAAATATTTTTAAATAGCATAAATATGTAAACTTAAACTAGGAAAACACATACACATCAAATATGGTGAACAATTGGCTCATATGTTTAATATTTATTTAATAAATTTTTAATTTGTAAGCTATTTTGTCACTATCAAAAAGGTTTACAAAACTTTAACATGATAAGAAAATATGATAATAATATAACTTTTTAATTTTTTATAATATAACGTAAGTAAAGAAAAAAGTGCCTTTTCAGCAATATGGTAGCAGCTAATTTGCACATTTCTGAGCCTGGCTTGGCTATTTGCTATCGTAATGATCCTTACATATTTTCAGTTCTTATTTTTGCCAACCTCAGTCTATGATTTCATTTTAAAGGATCATTTGGAAATTTTGAAGTGATCTATTGTTAGGCCATATCTAAGTTCTTTTGCTTTCTGATAGCGAAGTAGAACACATCTATGATCCCCCAAATCTGGATTAGTCAGTCAGTTCAGTCACTCAGTCGTGTTCGACTCTTTGCGACCCCATGAATCTCAGCACAACAGGCCTCCCTGTCCATCACCAACTCCCAGCGTTTACTCGAACTCATGTGTATCGAGTCGGTGATGCCATCCAGCCATCTCATCCTCCGTTGTCCCCTTCTCCTGCCCCCAATCCCTCCCAGCATCAGGGTCTTTTCCAGTGAGTCAACTCGTCGCATGAGGTAGTCAAAGTATTGGAGTTTCAGCTTCAGCATCAGCCCTTCCAATGAATATTCAGGACTGATTTCCTTTAACATGGACTGGTTGGATCTCCTTGCAGTCCAAGGGACTCTCAAGAGTCTTCTCCAACACCACAGTTCAAAAGCATCAATTCTTCGGTGCTCAGCTTTCTTCACAGTCCAACACTCACATCTATACATGACCACTGGAAAAACCAAAGCCTTGACTAAACAGACCTTTGTTGGCCAAGTAATGTCTCTGCTTTTTAATATGCTATCTAGGTTGGTCATAACTTTCCTTCCAAGGAATAAGCGTCTTTTAATTTCATGGCTGTAATCACCATCTGCAGTGATTTTGGAGCTCAAAAAAATAAAGTCTGACACTGTTTCCACTGTTTCCCCATCCATTTCCCATGAAGTGCTGGGACCAGATGCCATGATCTTAAGTTTTCTGAATGTTGAGCTTTAAGCCAAGTTTTTCACTCTCCTCTTTCACTTTCATCAAGAGGATTTTTAGTTCCTCTTCACTTTCTGCCATAAGGGTGGTGTCATCTGCACATCTGAGGTTATTGGTATTTCTCCCGGCAATCTTGATTCCAGCTTGTGTTTCTTCCAGCCCAGCATTTCTCATGATGTATTCTGCATGTAAGTTAAATAAACAGGGTGACAACATATAGCCTTGACATACTTCTTTTCCTATTTGGAACCAGTCTGTTGTTTCATGTCCAGTTCTAACTGTTGCTTCCTGACCTGCATATAGGTTTCTCAAGAGGCAGGTCGGGTGGTCTGGTATCTCCATCTCTTTCAGAATTTTCCACAGTTTGTTGTGATCCACACAGTCAAAGGCTTTAGCATAGTCAATAAAGCAGAAATAGATGTTTTTCTGGAGCTCTCTTGCTTTTTCCATGATCCAGCAGATGTTGGCAATTTGATCTCTGCTTCCTCTGCCTTTTCTAAAACCAGCTTGAACATCTGGAAGTTCACGGTTCATATATTGCTGAAGCCTGGCTTGGAGAATTTTGAGCATTACTTTACTAGCATGTGAGATGAGTGCAATTGTGCAGTAGTTTGAGCATTCTTTGGCATTGCCTTTCTTTGGGACTAAAATGAAAACTGACCTTTTTCAGTCCTGTGGCCACTGCCGAGTTTTCCAAATTTGCTGGCATATTGAGTGAAGCACTTTCACAGCATCATCTTTCAGGATTTGAAATAGGTCAACTGCAATTCCATCACCTCCACTAGCTTTGTTCGTAGTGATGCTTTCGAAGGCCCACTTGACTTCATATTCAAGGATGTCTGGCTCTAGGTGAGTGATCACACCATCGTGATTTGCAAATCAAGTAATATAGTTATTGGTAGTCTTATTTTAAAACTATTTTTTGAACTTAAAAATTTGGCCTAAATTTGAGCGTCCTTCATTTTATGGATTAGATGTATTTCATAATGCAGACTGTGCTATAATGTTAATGTTGGTGATTTATTAACTGTCTTACATAGTAAAATTAAAGATATATGCATAACCAAAAATTCCTCCAGGAAGAATTGAAGTTTAAATCTTCCAGCAAAAAGAAGACATGCTTGGTATTGGAATCACTAATGTCATTCAGAGCCCTTTAAGGACTTGAAAATTTTCTCCTATGAAAGATTTCCATTCTAGCACTGCTAACAATTTTCAGTGATTCTAAGGTTATAGAAATTCTCATACTTCCCAGATTCTTTTGACCCAAAATCACAAGTTTGTGATTCCCCAAATTGAATTTTTTTTGCTACTTTGATTGGGTATATGCAATACAAATGGGGATCCTGTGGTAAGTTCAGATGGAAAGAATGAAAAATAAGAGTCTGGAACTCTTTCTTTCATGAACTTGTCTAGACCCAGAGCTACAACATGGTTTTCTCATGTTTCATACAAAGGGAATGAGCTAGATCCAATATTTCTAAAAGTTTTCCACTGAAGAACCTCTAGTTGCAAATGAGAATGAACGTGTTTGGAACAGAAACACTGTTAGAAAATTTCCATCATAGATTTTTTTTTTTTAATAGGCTTACTGTGCATCCTATGTCACAATATGTATTTATTTTCATATAAAAATGTTGAATAAAATTGAGATGTCGGAAAGCTGTTCCATGCATATTATGTAACTACTTATACTCCAGACATACTCTATTTCTCCAGGAAGATGCATTCTGTAATTCAAAGAACCTGACAAAACGATTCTTCCTGTACTAAAGTCTTCAGAATTTCTGAGGCCAGACGGCAATATCGTATGTTGTCAGTAGGTGCCGCCACTTCCCATAATTTACTAGAAGGTGAAAATACCTTCGTTCACTGTCCATCAGCTAATTAGTACATTTTAAAATTAGTGCCATTAATGTAGAAGATACAGAAAGCAGCTTTGCTTAAAATTGGGATATTTTCCACTAGAAGTCTAGGAAAAAATTTCTATAGATGAATGCCGTGCAGAGTCAACGGAGGAGAACGGTGGCATCCTTCGGAAAGGCGTCCATTGTTTTCCTAGAGTTTGGGGTACCGAACATACTTTTATGATAGATTATGTTCCTTTTCTGACTTGCAAAACTTTAAAATAAAAAAAATTTTGTCAAATATATTAAAATAATTTTCCTTCATTTTAAAGAAAAACTCCAAAATAACAACACAGTGTTGTGGAAACTCATGGAATTTGGAGTCAGACAGATCTCAGTTTGAACCCATCTCTTCTGCTTACTACCTGGACAGTTGGAAGGAATTAACTTGGGCTGTTTTTGTTTTCTGGGTTTTTTTGCCAGTCCCTATTTCTTAATTCCAAGGTTTACACACTTAATAGAGCTTTTAGATGATTAAAAATGTATGTAAATCCCCTGGCATATAGTAGGCATTAAAAAAGTAGTAGTTATTAGCAGTAGTCAGTCATGTTTCAGCAAAGCCTCAGAAACTGTATTACTTCCATTGCATTAAATGTGGTAATATTGACCATTAGTATTAATAGTAGAATATTAAAGTTAACTTTCATTTGTTCGAATGCACTGTAACCACTGATGTTCTTGCCTGGGAAATCCCAGGGACAGAGAAGCCTGGTGGGATACGGTCCATGGGGTTGCAAGACAGCTGGACACGACTTAGCAACTAAACAACAAACACACGACAGAGCTAACATTTAAGAAGTAAATATATTTCCTTACCAAATCAGATTCCATTTAACCTTGAGTCTGATCTGAAATCCGGCCTCTGAGTTGAACTCAGTTGTAATAAGCACACTGTCTGCAGGCCACACAGTAGGAACACACTGGAGGGACCAGCTCATTCTCCACGTGCTGCTGCTGCTGCTAAGTCACTTCAGTTATGTCCGACTCTGTGCGACCCCATAGACCGCAGCCCACCAGGCTCCCCATCCCTGGGATTCTCCAGGCAAGAACACTGGAGTGGGTTGCCATTTCCTCCTCCAATGTATGAACGTGAAAAGTGAAAGTGAAGTCGCTCAGTCATGTCCAACTCTTAGCGACCCCGTGGACTGCAGCCCACCAGGCTCCTCCATCCATGGGATTTTCCAGGCAAGAGCACTGGAGTGGGGTGCCATTGCCTTCTCCGATTCTCCATGTGGGGGAAGTCCAAATACTCAAAAGCACTGAGGACAGAAGCGTGGTAAGCGCTTCGTAAGTGCTTTAAAGAACAGGAGATGCTTGACTGAAGTGGGTTAGAGTGAATTTTTGCTGATCAGCCCATCTGGGATTTACTGTTACCTAGTGGCAGGAGAAGTAGGAGGCAACAGAGGCTGAGATAGTTGGATGGCATCATCGACCCAATGGACATAAGTTTGAGCGAGTTCTGGGAGACAGTGAAGGACAGGGAAGCCTGGTATGCTGCTGCCATGGGGTCACAAAGAGTCAGACACAACTGAGTGACTGAACAACCAGCTCTACCCCACGGGCAGAGTAGAGAATGGCAACCATCATATTACTTAAATCATGGGGAGAGGTCTAATTAGAAGCCTCTGTGTGCACAAGTTAAAACAACACTCTTTATTGGTCTTGACATTTTGCATATACAGGGACACATTCAAGACACTCACACAACACAAGCAAAGTGTGTAACTAGGAAGGGAACTCATGTTTTCCCAGAATAACAGCCATAACTAAAGGCACGGGGAGGGCTCTGTCACACTGATCTCAGCTAGTCTTTATTTCACCATCTGGCTTCCTCTCCAGGGCTCCCTCCAAAGGGATGTCCTTAACAAACCCACCAGGGCCTTCTCTCCTATACATCAGTCCACGTAGAAGAAACAAAGGAAGCCGATTGTGATGATTTTCTCTGTAAGGCTTCACACCAGGCTTGTTAGCAGAAGCGTCCTCCTTCACCCAGTCTGGCTGGCCTCCCCTTCACAGTCAGGAGTCTTCATTCAAGTCTCCTTTAATGAGAGAAGCTGAGAGCGAACTCCGTAGTCCCAACCTTCCTCTTAAAGGAACGGAACTCCACCCTCTCGTCACAGCTACTTCCAGCAGCATTCCTAATAAGGCCCGGGCATGTTTTCCTGCAATAGTTATTCAGTGCCCACACAGTTTTATTTTGGAGTCACCATTGCTGTTGGTTCACCAGTTTGAGCTTACTCCATCCTAGTTCTGAACCATTTATCATTATGTTGGGTGGAATCTGTTTACTGAAGAGATGAGTCCTGAATCAAATAAAGGACAGTGTGCAAAAGCTCTTCCTGCTTCCAATTATTTCAGTGATTCCTTTGGGGCCAAATAAGGCACTTAATCTAGGCATGCTTAAATAATGCATAGGTGAGCTATAACCCATCTCAGTGGTGGCTCTTTTGATTTCCAGGCTCCCAGACCTTCTTGTGGACGTCACCACAGTCCATAGCGTCACACAGAGTCAGACACGACTGAAGTGACTTAACATGGCACAAAATTGTTTCTGTTTTATGTCCTGGTTTTTTTGGCTGCAAGGCATGTGGGATCTTGGCTCCCCAACTGGGGATCAAACCCACACCCCCTGCACTGGAAGTCAGAGTCAACCGCTGGACTGCCAGGGAAGTCCCCGAGATGCTGTCTTAAAACTTCAGGCATTTAGGCATTGATTTGTTGCTTGTAAGAAGTGATATTATTACTGTTTCCAAACAGTGGCTCTCAAAATGTGGCCCCCAGACTAGCTACATCAGCATCAGCTGGGACCTTGTTAGAAATGCAAGCTTTCAGGGCATACCCAGGAAGGTGAATCAGATGCTCCAGAGGGTGTCAGAACAATCATCCCAGGGCCTTGATGCCTGCTGAGCTTTCACGTGTGGGATCCTGGGCAGACAGCAGATTCTACCTTCACAGTAACTAGATAACACAGAGCAGAATCTCTCTCGTGCTGAGAGAAGTCTGAACAAAGCAGGCTGTGGAGGACCTTAAATACATCTTTCTGAAGCCTTTTGCCTCTACTACAGAAAGGTTGACATTTCAATATTTTCTTGTTCTCACCCCAATCTATTGTATCACATGAATCTTATTCCCTGAAACCAAGTCCTGTTGAAAAGAAGCAGGTGAATAATTCCAGGCAGTGGAAGCGCTCTAGATACGTAAGTGAGTGTGGTTCCCACACAGTAACCAGCAGGCTGTGCTTCTTTTAAGTATTTAAAAAGTCCTCCTCTGTAGGTTATTTGGGCTTCTCGGTGTCTGTTCTCTCTCTTCTTTACTAAGCTAGATCTCTTAAGATGTTGTTTTGTCCAAGGACTCTAGCCTTGTCTTAATAGGCTTTCTTCTCAGGCAGCATTTTGCTAATCCTCTCAGGTCAGTTCCAAATGCAGCCACTCTGATCATCTTTTCTGTTGCTGTTTCTTGACTTGACATGTGAGTAATCTCCTTCCTCTTTTCTCATTAGTCACCAGGCTCATACCTTGAGCCCTGATGTTCTCGGTAATCGTCAGGCTTCTTGTTCCTGTGCAGTCCATCCATTCACCCTCTTCAGCCCAAACCATTATTTTGTTAGTTTCCTTTGATCAGTCCTTTGAGTCCCTCATCTCTGCCTTTCTCTGGCATCTATTTAGCATCTGATAGCGTCACCTGGCGGAGAAGACAATGGCACCCACTCCAGTACTCTTGCCTGGGAAATCCCATGGATGGAGGAGCCTGGTGGGCTGCAGTCCATGGGGTCGCTAAGAGTCGGACACGACTGAGCGACTTCACTTTCACTTTTCACTTTCACGCATTGGAGGAGGAAATGGCAACCCACTCCAGTGTTCTTGCCTGGAGAATCCCAGGGACAGGGGGAGCCTGGTGGGCTGCCATCTCTGGGGTCGCACAGAGTCGGACACGACTGAAGTGACTAAGCAGCAGCAGCAGCAGCGTCACCTGGCCTAAATGTAGGCAAGCTGAGGGGCTGTCCACAGTGACAGGATGGACCCAAGAAAGGCTGAGAGGCAGACAATCTCCTTGTGGGTGGAATAGCTGACCCCAGAATCCATCTGTGTGTGGAAAAGGATGGAGACGTTTGCATGACATAGACCACAGCGGAAGTCAGGAGCCATGGCCTCGTCTCGCTGCTCCGTTCTGGGCGCGCTGAGCCGCGTCCACTTCCCTCTCACATGCCCTGCTTTGCGTGTTGCTTCCAGCCTTTGATTTACCCCTGCCTTTGTGTAAGTTGCAAAAAAAGTGGTCCCTCTGAGCAGACACACCCACAGGGCAGACATTTAACAAAGGGCCCTTCTGGGAGGACAAAATACAGACAGGTGGCCCTTCCCTTATGTCTACATGGCCCTAGGGGCTTAACCAGTGCGATTGGGGCTGGATTTCAAGCTCACTGCCACCCCACGACCCATGCTGCTGCCTTTGTTTCATGCTAACGTTGCAAAACCCGAGAGTTGGCACTGCTTATCTTTTCCCCATTTCTTATTGCTCTGCCTAAATCAGTGGTTCTCAAAGTACAATTCTTGGATCAATAGCATCATCACCTAGAAACGTACGCTGCAGACCTGCCTTAGCAAGCAGCCATCTGCGTTTAACCAAGCCCTCCGGATGATTCTAATGTACACTAAGGTTTGGAAACACTGCAAAAATACCTGACACATAACAGGTAAATGTTTGTTGGCTGAATGAGTGAAAGAATGTCTCCCTCAAAATCAAACTCAAGCATCATTCTCCTGAGCCTCGCTGAGCCTCCATCTCCTCTGGCTACCCCCACTCTCTGCTCTCAGCCAAGCCTGCATCCCTGCATTGCAGGGAGATTAAACACCCTGCAGGAAACCACTGGACCACTTGGCTCTTCACATGACTTAACTCCTTCAAAAGGAGGATTGGGTAGGAACTGTGTTTACTGAACTCCAATTTTGTAGCAACTCAACATAGTACTTTGTCTGCAGTAGGGACTCATTTCACATAGAACGAAGCAAAGGAGGAAGATTCAAACAAACCAGCAGGCAGAGAATAAAGTAGTCACCAGGCTAGGAACTGGTAACTCCCCAAAGGACCAGGGGCTAGAAGCTTTCTTTCTATGAAATTCCAGTCATGACTTCCCTGGGGGTCCAGGGGCTAAAACGTCCCCTTCCAATGCAGGGGGTACAGGTTCAATCCCTGGTGGGGGGCCAAGATCCCACATGCCTTAGACCAAAAAGCCAAAACATAAAAGACAAAAGGAGTATTGTAACAAATTCAATAAAGACTTTTAAAATGGTCCACATCAAAAATGTCTTTAAAAAAATTCCAATCAATTAAAAACCCGTTCAAAAAGATCTTTGAATCTTTGAAAAACTAATATGCTGTTTTTCCTTGTTCAGTTGTTTTGCATACTTTTAGTTTAATAATAAAATTGGTTTTGTCAGGTATTTAAGCCGCTTGTGGCTAGGGCAGCGTTTGCTTCCGTTTCTGGGTATGCATGGGAACAGGGTCAGAGGATGAAGATGGCTGGGTCCTGAGGATGCTCACCCCGTCAGCCGCAGGAGCACAGGGACACGGGGAGCTGGCCTCACAGGGGTGGATCTCTGGCTGAGAGAATGTGTGACAACTGTAGAAGATGCTCCTCACAACTTCCTGTCTAGACAACTGCTCCTCAAGTCACCCCAAAGGCAATGTTTATCAGGGTTGTTCCCCTTCACTTCCCCTTTAGTCTTCTTCAGCACAGCCTGTGAAGGGTGAGGGGCTTCCCACGTGGCGCTAGAGGTAAAGAACCCACCTGCCAGTACAGGAGACATAAGAGATGCAAGTTCGATCCCTGGGCGGAAGGTTCAATCCCTGGGCTGGGAAGATGCCCTGGAGAAGGAAATGCAACCCACTCCACTATTCTTACCTGGAGAATCCCATGGACAGAGGAGACTGGTGGGTTTCAGTCCAGAGGGTCACAAAGGGTCAAACATGACTGAAGCAACTTAGCACACATGCGTGAAAAATTAGTGCCTATAAAACTATTCTACCATAGAAAAGAATACCTCGAGAAACACATTTTGTACTTGTTTTAGTTTGCTAGGGCTGCCACTGCAAAACCCCACAGACTGGGGGGCTTAACCATCAGAGAGCTGCTTTCTCACAGTTCCAGAGGCTGGAAGCCCAGCAGAATGTGTCAGCAAACTTGATTTCTGGGCTTGCAGATGGCAAGCTGTCCTCACGTGGTCTTTCCCCGAAAGGCGAGCATCCTGGAGTCTCTTGTGTGTCCAAATTTCCTCTTATTAGAAAGACACCAGTCAGATTGGATTAGAGCCCACTAGAATGGCCTCAATGGCAACCCTTTCCAGTACTCTTGCCTGGAAAATCCCGTGGGCAGAGGAGCCTGGTAGGCTGCCGTCTATGGGGTCGCTATGAGTCGGACATGACTGAGTGACTTCACTTTCACTTTTCATTTCATGCATTGGAGAAGGAAATGGCAACCCACTCCAGTGTTCTTGCCTGGAGAATCCCAGGGATAGGGGAGCCTGGTGGGCTGCCGTCTATGGGGTCGCACAGAGTCGGACACAACTGAAGAGACTTAGCAGCAGCAGCAGCAGCAGAATGGCCTCATTTTAACTTAATAAGCTCTTTAAAGGTCTTAACTTTAAATATAGACACATTCTAAGGTACTGGGCATTACTGACTTAATATATAATTTGGGGGGAGGATATAATTGAGCCTATAACATATGGGAAAGCAAAACATGTCTCCTGTTCCCGGCTCGATTTGGGAGCAAGTCCATCCTTCACCAGGCTTTTGGGCAAATAAATGCACTTTCTCAGGTAGGTTATGTGCAGTTTGTCTGTCCTCTTTCCCTTGATGATCTGTACCCAGACTGGGCTGAACCCCTGAATCCCAAATGTGTCCCGAAATGTTCAGGATCTGTCCTCTGACTTTTCTGGATGTACCAGCTAGCATTTTAACCATTTCTAAGTGTTCAACTCAGTACCATTAAATACATTCATGGTGTTGTATAACAACCATCACTATCTATTTCCAGAATTTTTCCTCACCCCACACTGTACTCACTGAATAGTCAACCATTTTAGTCTTTTGAAATAAGAAATCCACTGACACCGAGCAATCTGTAGGCTAGGTTTCAAGTTCTTGAGAACAGGATAACAGGAACAAGAACTGTGACTTCAGACCTCCTTTATTCCAAGTGGTTAGAGGTATACTCTGTAGGCCTCCAATCTGCTTATAGACATACTGTGATTAGAAGTAAGACTCTGCCAAATCAGTAAAAAAAAAAAAAAAGAAAGAAAGAAAGAATCCAGCCACATTAATGTCTTAGAATCATCCAGATGATTAATATTTAAACGAAATATCTGACTAGACTGGCCTTCTTACTACTGTATTGCAAATGAGAGCCATTGTCAGAGGTTACCTTTGCACATTGCCTATCGATCACTTCAGATGGGCTCCGATATTGCTAGGAAGCCCCTTCTGTGCTATGGGACAAAAGCAATTGTCAGTATCAGAAATGCCAGGAACTGAACAGCAAACATTTGACCTTGAAGGCCAATAAATATTGTTGTTGAAATGAATGCATGCGTGCTAAGTCGCTTCAGTCACGTCCAACTTTGTGGGACACCATGGCCAGGCTCCTCTGTCCATGAGCTTCTCCAGGCAAGAATACTGGAGTGGGTTGCCATGCCCTCCTCCAGGGGATCTTCCCAACCCAGGGAATGAACCGGCATCTCTTACTCTCCTGCATTGGAAGGCGGATTCTTTACCACTAGCCACCTGGAAAACCACTTTGAAAATGAATAAATGAATGATTTCTATTACTCTGTATTTTTGGAAACACGTACCAGATTTTTAAAAATTCAAGTTTGTAGTTTGTTTCTTATCATAGTCATTCCAGTGTTACCTAGTTTGGCTCTCTGCACTGATTAAATTATCTTTCTTTTTCTTTTTTTTTTTCCAAACTTCTAGCGTGTCAAGCATAGGAAAAGTGTTTTATTTAAAAGCAGATATTTTTGTTTTCTAGCTTAATTATTTGGTTTCTACTTTGTTACTCTTGAATTTAGTATTTTAAACAAATTATTTCTGCTATTATCCTTATTATTTTCCTTTAACGCTGATTTCATTCAAGAAAAAAAAACCTAATTTTTGGAATTGAAGCTTTGTTTCTAAGTTAATGTCCACTAGATGGAACTATTGCTTCAAAAGAAGAGCCTGATGTCTTGTAAAGGATCCATTTCTAGAGCTTTCCCACTGAACTCCTAAAAACTGGTAGATGATAGACAATGCCATTTCTTTCTTTCTTTTTTAACTAACTCTTCTCTTTTTTTTTTAAATAAATGACATTATCATTTAAAGCACATGCCACTTGAAGACATATTTTGAAGCTTTGCATCTCTAAGACTTTATTTATTTAAGCTGTCTTGATGCAGAGTTCTCTTTTTAAAACTTTTTTTTTCTATATATTTCACCAAGTTTAATGCAACAAATAAAAGTATCTTAGCTGTAAATGTGCCTTAAAAACAGAGGGAACTTGCTTAATGGGTCAAAAATTTTAAAATAAAATTCATAAAGGTGTAAATACAGTGCTTAACAAAAAGATAATAAAGCCTCAAGTGTGAAAACACATACAAAAAGATTAAATGTGAGTGATTATTCTATGTTTCTCAAGTTTCCAAAAAAAGATATGACTGTATTCACACGTATTTTAATATTTGCTAATGCAAATAGCATAGTAAAATTGTAGATTACTTTCCTTTCCTTTTTGCATTTGCTGACATGAATATAAAAATTCTCTTTGTAAACTGAAATTTGTCATGATTTACCCTTAGTTTAGCTTAAGCTTATAAAGCAGTTTATTCATTTTCCTACTATAATGTTTATCAGTAATATTTTAAAAGTATTTACTTAATGTTTTATGGCATATTACGTTTTATAATTAAACATGGCTTTGGAATTAACTATTAACTTATTACTTGTAGGAGCTACAGTTCTAAGAAAGAGAAGTTATGATCCAATTTAAAAGCATTTTAGTTCAAACCTTCAACATGATGATAAGTTTCCTCTCATGTTATCCCACAAGTATAAGTTTTAAACAATTGATAAAGAGAAATCAATCAACTCCTTGGCAAATTCTTTGAGGAAGTGATTGGAGACATCAAAGTGCATATTTCATAAAGCAAATCTGAGTCACCATGATGTCATTGAAAATACTATGATTCCTTTTTTTTTCTCTATTACAACTTAGGGGGAATTTTTATCATTATTATGTAAGTTTCAGGTGTTCAGCATCACAATTCAACATCTGCATATGCTACAAAGGGATCATTACCATAAGTCCAGTTACCATGCATCCCCATACAGGTGATCCTAAGGGGACTTTTTAAAATTGAAATAGTCATACTTTATTACTTCTTCAAATCTCTCACGATTAAAAAATGCTTTTAAAGTTTTGAGAGTAAATGCTCTTCCCTACATAACTTACTTAATTGTAAAATTTAGCAAATAAATCGAGGTACACACTGGCAGCGGTTACATAGCAAGGAGCGCGTGTGCTCAGTTGCCACCGACTCTTTGCAACTCCATGGACTGCAACCTGCCAGCCTCCTCTGTCCATGGAATTATCTAGGCAAGGATACAGGAGCGAGTTGCCATTTCCTGCTCCAGGGGATCTTCCCAACCCAGGGATGGAACCAACGACTCCTGCATTGGCAGGCGGATTCTCTACCTCAGAGTCAACCTGAGAAGTGGTTTTATAGACTTCTCCTTAATCATTTGTCAAAATAAAATTTTAAATATTAGGGCTTTTCCAGTTTATAGAGAAATAATTGACATAGATCACTGCATAAGTTTAAGGCATACAGCGTGATGGCTTGATTTACATATATTGTGAAATGACCACTATATATTCAGCTAACGTCCGTTTTCTCATATAGATACGATAAACAGAAAAGAAGAAATGAAAAAAAATTCTCCTTGTGATGAAAACTCTTAAGATTTACTCTCTTAACAGCCTTCCTGTATATCACACATCAGCATTAGCTATGGTTATCATATAGTACATTGCATCCTTAGTATTTATATCTCTAATAACTGGAGGTTTGTATCTTTTGATTTCCTTCCTCCAACTCCTCCTCACCCTGACCTCCCACCTCTGGGTAATCACAAGTCAGATCTGTTTTTCTATGATTTTTTAAAAATATATTCCACAGATAAGTAAGATCATATAGTATTTGTCTTTGTTTGTTGATTTATTTCACTTAGCATAATGCCTGCAAAGTCAATCCATGTTGTTAGACATGGTAGGATTTCTTTGTATTTTACAGCTGAATAATATTCCATTATATATATAAATACCCCATTATATATGTGAGTATATATACATATATATGTATATAATATAACTTCTTTATCCATTCTTCCATCAGTGAACACTTAGGGTGTGTGTCGTTTCCATGTCATGGCTCTTGTAAATAACATGGCTATGAACACTGGAGTGCAGATATCTTTTCAAGTTAGTGTTTTGTTCCTTTGGATATATTCTCTGAAATGGAATTGCTGGATCATATGGTGGCTCTATTTTTACTTTTTCAGGGAACATCTGCACTCCCAGCAACGGTGCCCAAGGGTTCCTTTTCCTCCACATCCACACCAGCATTTATTATCTCTTATCTTTTTGATAATGGCATTCTAATAGGTAAGATCTCACTGTGGTTTTAATTTGCATTTCTCTAATTAGTGATATTGAGCATCTTTCCAAGTTCTGTTGGCCTTTCATATATATTCTTTGAAGAAATGTCTATTCGGGCCTTTGCCCATTTTTCAATTGCATTATTTGTTTTTTTGCTATTGAATTCTTTATCTATTTTGAATAGTAACCCCTTATCAGATACATGGTTTGCAAATATTTCTTCTCATTCTTAATGTTGTCTTTTCACTTTGCTGATGGTTTCTTTTTCTCTGCAGAAGATTTTTAGTTTGATATAATCCCACTTGTTTACTTTTTTACATTTTATTACCTGTGCTTTAGGTGTTATATCCAGAAAACCATTACCAAGGACCGTGTTAAGGAACTTTATGTCTTTATTGTCCAAGAGTTTTATGGTTTCAAGTCTTAGATTTAAATCAACACATTTTGAGTTAATTTTTTTGAGCATAAGATATGGGTCTAGTTTCATTCTTTTTCATGTGAATATACAATTATCCCAGCACTACTTATTATATTCTTGGCTCCCTTGTCAACTATTGCCCCTCTATGCATGGATTTATTTCTGGGCTTTTGATTTTGTTCCATTAAAATATTTGTCTGTTTTTACTCCAATAATATTGTTTTCATGACTATAGCTTTATATCATGAATGGTGTTGAATTTTGTCAAAAAGCTTTTTCTGTATCTATTGAAGTTATTGTATGATTCTTATCATTCATTATATTAATGTGCTATATTGATTGTATATATTGAACCATCCTTATAGCCCAGGGATATCATACATTAGGTTTTGATTTAATCTTATATGTACAAAAGCAGTTCACATACTATGTATTTCACTTATAAAATAGAAACTCATTTTCCAGTTCTAAAACTAGACTAAAATTAATTAATCTAAATTAAATTAAACTAAATTAATCTACTGTGAGATGGTGGGCCAGTGTGTCATATATTGATAAGTGACAACACTGTTGATGTTTGGCATAAACGGGAGAGAGCAAACCAAAGTCAGCCCCTACACATAACTTCAGTGGGAAATTCAAGACAGTGTGAGCCCTTGACTCCAATGTTTGAATGGTTACATGGTCTTTATTTGTTCAGCCATGCAATTGCCCCTCTACTCGTTAATCAATATTTATCAAATTCCTAATATACCTTTTTTAGTACCTGATGTTTCCCAAGTCTTTATTTTCATACACTGTCATGCCTTTCTAATTTGATTCCCAAATGTTCTACTTTTTAAACAGAAAGAAATTCCATAATTTCCCACTGCCTACAGACAACAAATTCAATTCCAAACTCCTTGGTCTGACATGGTAGCTTTCCTCAATGCAGCTCCACCTTTTGAGGTTTATCACCTATCATTCCACCTATTTGACATTTCACTCAGATCTTCTGTGGTCTCCATTCCCTAAATATCACCTTCACTTCCCTTGCTTAAACTACTCTCCTGTAATGTAATGGCCTATGCCTCTGAGTTCCCACATACTTCCAGGTTTATCTAAGATTTTACCTCCTTTATTAGAGTCCACTCCATCCCAAGTCAGAAACAGCCTTTCCATTCAGTAAGCTACCATTTTTTTGCCTTTTATTTCTAACTCTCTCGTGTCATCTATCACTTTCTACTTAATAGCAGAATTATTAGCATATGTTTTATCTCCCTCTTTCAAACCGAGGGAGGGCTGAGGTCCTGACATGTTCGTCTTGGGGTCTTGAAGGCTCCTATCACACTGCCTCTCAGTACCCAGCCTGAGACGGGCTGGGCCAGCACCCCTGCAGGCCCCTGATCTTCAGAGGGCCTGCCTGTCCCTGGTGAAGGCCAATGCTTCCACCAGAATCTCATACCTCACCCCCTCCTTCCCACCCACTCACTAGTCTCTTTTCCTTCTTTACTGAATTCTTCCCATCTGCATATAAACATGCTTAAGTCTCTTGCAAAACCTGTTCAACCCAATTCAGTTTCAACTAGCACCCTGTTTCTCTTCTTGCTCACCAGTCACACTTCATGAAGCTCGCTCTTCACATGCTGTCACCATGTCCACAATTTCCACTCATTTCTGAGCCCAGTGTGATCTGACTTTCAACCCCTTCACTCAAGTGAGACTATTATCACAAGGCACACTGATGACCTTCTGGTTGCTAAATCCAATAGGTACATCTCAGAACTTCTGGGAGGGGAGTATTCTCCACATCACCTAATACTATGGACCATTCAGTACTCTTTCGAGTGCCTCTTCCCTTGAGTTTCTGTAACCTGGATTTCTTCCTGAGTTTCAGCCATCTCTTAATATGTGGATTTTGATCCGTGCTCTGGCCTTGGCCTTCCTCTCAGATTCTAAGTCTATACACTTCCCTGAATGGCCATCTAATCCACAGCTTCAGATGCCTTTAGACTAGTGACTTTTGTATTTCTCTTTTATCTCCAGCCTAGACTTCTCTTCTAAACTTCTAAACTTCTCTTCTAAACTACCTACATAAAGCCTTCTATTTGGCAGCAGGAGTTCTGGGTTCTGCCATTCTCCTTGGACTTGGAGAGAGTTGGTTGATATCGCAAAGCATTACTTTAGCATTCTGTGTGTTTCAGTAGTGTTTATTTTTTTAACCACAATCAAGCATTGAATAATTACTACAACAAGATAATATTGTAATTCAGAGCTCATCCAAAATGATAGAAAATTGAGAGTAAGAGGGTCTCATGCTTTCTTGCCTTGTCATCATACATGCATTCATTCAACAATTTAAAAATTGTTTATTTATTTATTTTTGGTACTATTTTCCCTCGAGGGGCTTTGGTCACCAGCATCTCAGTTAGTGATCCTGCAACTTACAAACCTGTCCTAGCGGAGCCAACAGACAGATTTTCTATTAATATAATTTATGTTACAAACACCAGCTAATCCTTACAACATTCGCACATTCCAGTTGCCTTGTTTTGCTTTCTTCCCATTCATAACTCCTGCTGCTGCTGCTGCTAAGTCATTTCAGTCATGTCCGACTCTGTGCGGCCCCATAGACCGCAGCCCACCGGGCTCCCCCGTCCCTGGGATTCTCCAGGCAAGAACACTGGAGTGGGTTGCCATTTCCTCCTCCAATGCATGAACGTGAAAAGTGAAAGTGAGGTCGCTCAGTCGTGTCCGACTCTTAGCGACCCCATGGACTGCAGCCTACCAGGCTCCTCCGTCCTTGGGATTTTCCAGGCAAGAGTACTGGAGTGGGGTGCCATTTCATAACTCCTAGCCTACTCCATATTTCAGGTCCTAGTAATTGCTCAATGTTTATTTCACCCTTGCTCTCTCATGAATGAAGACATGTCTAACTCACCTGAAGATTAAGTTTGCTTGTTCCTTTAAACCCTTATGGCATTGGCTCAGGCCTCTTATGATACTTACATACTTACGATACTTAGATTCATCACTTTTGTCCTTTTCACAGTACTGGTCTCCTCTCTGCCCCATCATCCACTCCTCTCCACACCCCACAGAAAGCTGTTTCTGAGACACCAGCTTTCTTACTTACCTATGTGTCCATCGGACAAACTAGCCCAATGCTTTTAAAAATTGAACGGGCTTTGGGAAAGATAAACTGAAGACAAATCCTTGCCTTTTAATTTTTTAAATTAATGTGTTGGTTAGGTAACTTCTATGCATCTCAATTTCCCCATCTGCAAAATGGAGAGAATACCTGTTTATAATCTTTTGGTTAAGATTGCATATAATACCGGAGAAGGAAATGGCAACCTACTCCAGTATTCTTGCCTGGAGAATCCGGTGGACAGAGGAGCCTGGTGGGCTGCTGTCTATGGGGTCGCACAGAGTCGGATATGACTGAAGCGACTTGGCAGCAACAGCAGCATATAATACAATATGGGTCCTCAGCCCTGGGCTAGTCGAGGAATATGTGAATTAATTCATATGGCATAGCTTCTGTCCACAGGTCTCTGAGGCTGCAATGAAAGTCTTTCCACCAAGTGTACAAACGTTACAGGTCTAGATACCCAGGCCAGTACTTGACCTGTAAACTCTGTCTTGTTTAGGCCCATTGTCTTTCTACCTAATCTGTTTTGCAGTCCTGAGCACACATAAGGCAAGAATACTGGAGTGGGTAGCCATTCCCTTTTCCACAAGATCGCCCCAACTCAGGGATCAAATCTGGGTCTCAGGCATTGCAGGCAAAGTCTTTATCATCTGAGCCACCAGAGAAGCCCACATATAAGGCGGTGCAACATAATGGAAAAAACTACTTGGAGCAAGAAAACCTTGTTTTTAGCCTAAGCTTTAATTGTTTATATGATACTGAGGAAATCAGACATTTATACCCTCAGGTTTTCAGGCATAAAATGAGAAAAACCCTGCCATTTTGCCTCACAGGCTTTCAGTGAGAAGTATAGAGAATTTCAGAAGTGAGAGCTCTTTGAAAACTGTAAAGGGAAATACAAATATAAATTAAACATTTAATTGGCTTCTTAAAACTTTTGGATAGTTATTATATAAACTTTGTACACCATTTTAAAAATACGAATGGGGAGACAGTGAAAGGCAAGTCTTTCTCCCCCTCCTGTCCCCCAGCCATGCAGCTTTCCACAGTGGGAGCACAGATGTTATCATTTTTGTTTATCTTTCCAATGTAGTCATATGCAATATATTATGTAACTTTCTATTAAACTCTCTAACAGCCCCTGTACTTTCTTCCAGCTTAAGGTTCAACTTTACACTTTTAAAGCCGGCAGCGCCCAGAGCTGACGCTTATGGTTGCCCAACTTGCACTGCTGACTGTATTCACTATTAAGAGGTACTTAGTCACGGAGATGGAGAAGGAAATGGCAACCCACTCCAGTATTCTTGCCTGGAGAATCCCAGAGACGGAGGAGCCTGGTGGGCTGCCGTCTCTGGGGTCGCACAGAGTCGGACAGGACTGAAGCGACTTAGCAGCAGCAGCAGTCACCGAGAATAAGTCTAAGCCTGAAAAAGCCGTCGTTCTCAGCACACAATCCCCTGCAGGGAGCAGAAGGCACAGTGAAGTCCAAAGTTGCTCTGTCTTCTGCTCAGAACCACAGTAACTAAAGGGTCGCTCTTTTCGCACATCCCATCTGAAGCCCCAAGCCATTGAAAATCAATTTATTTTCTTTTATCTCCTACATGCCTTTGCTCAACTTGGATACATATGAAATGACTTATTTGGATTTACCCCTATATTTTCTTGAAATAGTTGTGTGTATACTTGAAACAATCTTAATCTTTGACTGACTTTTACACGATATTTACATCCTATCCCATCCACAAAATTACCATGAAGATTAACTAAAAGTGTCATTGTTATCAAACTCTTCCACATTTTTAGGTGAAAAATCTGCTTATCTTATGTATGTGGCTTTAATACTAGACAACTTCTTTAATATTAAACTATTTCAAATGAGGGTTGTAAACGCTGAAACTTAAACATTGTATTGTTTAAAGTCTTCTGGTAGGTACATCCTGAATTTTGACGATCACACTTAAAGTTATCAAGATTAAAGTTTTAACTGATCATTTGTGTTACTTTTCCATCACTTATTCAGTCAGGGTCCAATCAGAAGACAGAAACTCTGTCTGCTCTTTACATCGAGAAATCTTACTATAACCATGAATCAGAGAACTGAAAGGGCAAGCTAGGAGCAAAAAGGGAATCTGGAGGTCTCCCAGAGGCAGCAACTGAGAAGGCAGAGGTTCCTGCTGAGCACAGAAGTGGCACTGTGAAAACCTGCGAGCCTGGGGCCAGAAGCATAAAGGACCCAGTGCAGTTGGAGCTCAGACCCCTGTGCATGAGAGGCACACTTGCGCTGCCGTGTTAGACCTATGACCTGTGACCTGGACCTGTGAGGTCAGGACACCGGTATCCGTGATCGGCTGTGTTGAGGCTGGCTCTACAGGCTGGGAAACCGCGAAGGGGCATCCATTGCTGCTACTGCAAAATACCACCACGGCCAAGTGGTGAAGACTGGCTCCTGAAGCCGAAGCTGCAGGGGGGGTGAAACAGGAAACGCTCAGGAAGGAGGTGCTCCTTCTCCCTCCTCCAGCCTTGCACTCTCGCCATCATCCATGCAGGGCGAAGCCCGAAGCTGATAGCAAGCCCAACCTCGACACCACAAAGTGGAGAAGAGGAAGAAGGTGGGCGATGGAACGGAGTGAAAAGAGCTTAGTATCAGGCATGCTGTGCTGTGCTTAGTTGCTCTGTCGTGTCCGACTCTTCGAGACCCCATGGACTGTAGCCCCGCCAGGCTCCTCTGTCCCTGAGATTCTCCAGGCAAGAGTACGGAGTGGGTTGCCATGCTCTCCTCCAGAGGATCTTCCCGACTTAGGGGTTGAACCTGCGTCTCTTAGGTCTCCTGCATTGGCAGGCGTGTTCTTTACTGCTAGTGCCACCTGCAAAACCCAGTATCAGGCACAAGATGTTATCTATTCAGAGGGGAACCTCATACAAGACAAGACTTCGAAAAGAGAATCATTCCCAAACCCTAGGAATGAGGTGAAAACTGAAAAGTCCCTCATCATTTTTAGGAAGACCTGTGAACTTTCTACAGCTTCTCAAACATTGGTTAGTAGAATTTATAAATTATTCTCTTCTATGTTTTTGAGATAACAAAAATCTATTAAACAAGTCTGATAAAACACCATAATATTACTCTTAGTTAAGTATGAATTAGGTGGACTGTAAATCCTCTCTCCATCTCCACTCTGAAGCAGACTATTCCTCTACCCTAAATGAATATCTGTCTCTTGAGATACCCAAATTAGGTGTTTCACCCATTGAGGGATAGCATACAAAAATAAGTCATTTTGTGTTTACTTTTGCTTAAATAAATTGTTGGCCTTTAATTTAGTTCTTCCCATTCATATTATAAAACTGATTTTCTAGTCCACTTGAACAAAGATAGTGCAAGAAACCAATAATAGACCTGGAGGTGTGTGTGTGTTTCTGTGTGTGTGTACGATCTACAATAATTGGCATCCCAAAATAAAAGTGAGAGTTGAATAAAACTGTGGCTATATTCTTCTCTTACCTGACCTAATTTGGTAAAACTTAGCCCCAAATATTTTATAGCTTCAAAAGAACACAAAAATAACATTCCAAATTAATATCACTCTTTTGAATTATGCTGATGATTCTCTTTTGAGTTTTTAAGCCTATGATTATGTGAGTTGAGGTAGATGAAAAATGGCCACAAATGCTTTACAGATTCTTCCATCAAGAAGTGGAGTCTACTTATTTGCCTCTTGACTCTGGGCTAGCTTGCGAGTGGCTTTGATCAAAAGAATGAGGCAGAAGTAGCTCTGTGTGACCTCCATGACAGATCTCAAGGGGCTATTTTCTCCTCTCTGCCCCCTTTCTTTCAGGCCTTGGGAGCTCACTGCCCATTGCTCTCCTATATTGCCTGCCTTGTTAGGGTCTTCCAAGGAGATCCAACCAGTCCATCCTAAAGGAAATGAGTCCTGAATATTCATTGGAAGGATTGATGCTGAAGCTGAAGCTCCATTATTCTGGCCACCTGATGCAAAGAACTGACTCATTTGAAAAGACCCTGATGCTGGGAAAGATTGAAGGCGGGATGAGGAGAAGGGGATGACAACAGAGGATGAGATGGTTGGATGGCATCACCAACCTGATGGATGTGAGTTTGAACAAGCTCTGGGAGTTGGTGATGGACAGGGAAGCCTGGCGTCCATGGGGTCACAAAGAGTAGGACACAACTGAGCAACTGAACTGAGCAACTGAACTGAACTGAATTAGGGTCTTTCAGGAGCTTCCCACTGGTGTAGATCAGACAAGAGTCCCTCCTGCTTTCCCCTAGACTAGGCTATCTCACTTTTCAAGCACGCAAAGCAGGAATGGCATGAGATATTATTTTAAGTGGTTCCATAGCAATTATTTTATTTATTTTAATGTGTATGAGAAAAAAAAAACATAACTAGCATGTGAAACAGATATTACTGTTTAGGTTGTCAAGGTTCTTTTTAAATAAGCTATTTTGTAAAAACAAAAACAAACAAACAAAAAGGACTACAGTTTAAACAAATCCAGTAAGTAATAGTAAAGACTGTGTTGAAATATGGTAAACTTTTGAGAAATTCTGGTTTAAGGCATATTGGCTCAAATTCCACTTGGTGTAAATACACAATCCAATTTACTTTTTCTCCTTTTACCAAGACGACCCCTTTAATTTCAAAGTCTTCCTCACTTCAGGTTTCCATCATCCTTCCTTTCACTCAAATTGTCCATGAACATCAAGCAACTCTTGGAAGCTTTTCTCACTGGTAGTGAGATGGAAATTCTTGAAAGGTGTTACTCTGCCTCCCAGTAAATGTTGTTATACCTTGTTATTTTCTCATTACATGAATATGACTTTGTGATGTTACTCTGGACTGGGGGCTAATCATACCCCATCCCGTATCTTTTGGGCTTCTCAGCTCCTCTGACACACTTGCTCCTCTCTAATTCCTGCCTCATTCTTGTCTCAAATCCTCTGTCTGCATGCCCACTACTGACTATCCTTAACCCTAATGATCTTACTACCTGTCTTTATTTTCCCATCGATCTTTAATTTTTTAACTACTATCCCTTCTTCTCTTCACTCTTTTCTCTCCCATTTATCCCTATCTCCCATTGCCTTTACTCTTCATTTTTTTCTTCCCTGACATGTGTTTCACTAGACTTGCCTTGAAACACAGAGGAAGAAAAAGTGGGGAGTTTGGAAATATGTAAAGATGAAGAGAATCAGACTTTTTAGAACTTCTAAAGTGTGTTTTTTTTTTTTTTGCACTTGGATCCTGCTTGATTTGTATCACCTATTCCCTTAAGAACATTCTCATTCAAAATAAATTACAAAAATTCTGGTCTAGAATTGATCAGATGTAAGATTATCTTTAGTTCTTGAATGAGACTTTGTGTTCAACACAAATTACATATTCCTCATAGGTGGGTGTGAAATTCCCCACATAGATAAGGTCTTCAAAAAGTTCTTTCAAAATCAGAATAATTTTTCTGTTTTGACAGAAGTACGAATGAATTCTTTGGAGTTTAGTGTTTCAGATGACCACTGAGTTTCCAACCAGTTTGAATTTTCATGATGTTTGTCTCTTCAAATTGCAGAAAAATGTCCAACCCCTAAGTTTTCACTCCCTCCCTCTGAGAATTCCCTTAGATTTTGACTGAGAAGTTTGAGGTTTGGGGATTGGAAGTGATATGATACCAGTATGATTATCACATTAATAGAAATTTATGGGCTTGGAAATATAGATAGTTACTGATAAAATGCTTGGAAAGCAAAAGAGAAAAATTCAAGGTTGTAAAGTGGTAATATTTTATGCTGAGAATATGTCATATAAGGATTAATCTGAAGAAATGAAGTTGATTTAGACTAGATAATCTAAATTTACATTAGTTAAAATCAAATTTTTCTTTTATAACACCTAGAGTTTTCAAAGTCATATCAGAATCTATCAGAATAAAAGTCGTTTTCCCAAAGTAATTTCAGTGGTTCATTTACAATTTGTTATCTAGAAAAATGGCTTTACTCCTTTCAAATGACTCGAAATACCACAATTTTTTCCCTCAGTTGAACATATGAGAGCTGAGCAGTTATGCTCAGGACATAAGCACCAATGCTGTTTATCATTACCTTGAACATATAGATTTTGAATTTTTTGGGTAATGATTCATATTTGATTTAGCTTTATAATAGAGTCTGATTTGGCACAATGCAGTACATATTAATACATGTGTTTCCTAGATGTGGTATTTAAAAGTAGAAATGTGACAAAATTTTCATTTGTTAAGTGGTCTAATCCAATAAAGAATTTAATATGTTTGAGTTTGTTAATGCACACCAAGAAACCTAACAGAACTTTGACATAGTGCTATTCTATTCAAGAAAAGTTTTATTTTTTCAAAGGAAAGATTTTAATAAGCCACACTACTTTGTTTTTTAGTTGCCAAGTCATGTCAAGAAATAGTTAAAATGGGTCTTGATGTGGCTGGACTTGGCTTATTCTTAAATTCTTCAGTTCATTCTCCACATTTGTGAGGGAACTACATTGAATCCATCCTAAAAGGGGTGTCATAACCCAAAGCACTGCCTGGGTTCTCATTTATTCTTGGCAAGAAATAGGACAAGCTCTGACAGTCTCAGCAGCCTCCTCTCTGAAACGGGCATCACGTTGAAACCTACTAAGAATGGCTCTTGGGGACTAGTAAGCAGTGACAATAGCAGGCACACGGAGACCACCCAGTTAATAACGGGACTGCTACTGTCAAAAGCTTAATGCAGAACGTCCTTTATCTTTAAGCAATAGAATTCTAGGGTAACAAGTTCCTTGTAAGGGAAGCTGGTTGAATCAAAGGTGCATATAATCATCCGTGTGCTTTCTATGAGCTGCACATGTGAAGGTTCTGAAAAATCATGTCAGCCTTCCTAGCCACACTGTTTTTCACGGGCAAGCCATTGTCAAGGACCATTAGGAAGGACCCATACTGTGTCAACTGGATGGAGCGTAAATGGTTTTCAAGGAAGAGACTCAGGCGGCTAAAGGAGGTTGGACCATGCTACTTCCGTCTGGTGTAATCTTCCAGACTTGTGAGAAGTCTGTGGCTGGAACTGATGAACTGGTACACTTTGTGAAAACAGAACTTGTGGTTAAACTTGCTCTTATAGAGTGCCGAGGAGCCACCAATTCAAATTCTGTGGTAAAATCTTTTTTTTATAATTATTATTGCCTATTAACATGACAGAAACAAAAAGAGAAATGAATATGTGAAAATAGTTGTTTGAAAGGTTCCAAGTAACGTACCTGGACAGTCAGAGGAGCTGGTTAAAGAGCAGAGGCTTCAGGGTCAGACAGAGCGAGGTACAGGTCACTTGTGTCCCTAAACTTCAGTGTCCTCATGTGTGAACTGTGGAAAATCATGTTTTTCAGTCTTTGTTTTAAGGAATAAACTAGGTAAAATTTGTAAAGGGAAGAGTACCATAAATAGCACATTTTATAAACTTGAAATTGTTCATTTTGTTCATCCTAATAACCAGGTTCTGGATGATTCCATTCATTTCTCTCTCTTTTTTTTTGTCACTTATAAATGGCTTTCTGATTAGGCCAGGGCAAATATTTTATGCATGTTAAGGCAAGATGAATCCAGGGAATAAGAAAGGGCAATTATATAGTGCCTATTTATGTATCTAGCACTTGACCTATTCAAAACAGTGTAATTCTGACAATAAAATTCCTCTCGGGAAAATTTTATTATTCCCATTTTACAGATGATAAAACAGAGCTTGAGAGAGATTAAACAACTTCTCAAGTCACACAGTCTCCAAGTTGTTAAGGGGCAATGTAGGAAACTGCACAAGACCTCTGATTCAGAAGCCTGTCTTCTTTCCACTCTGTCTGATGCCACTCGGCTTCACAACATTTAAAAAGTAACCTCTGCCACACAGAGGGTGGGGTAGGGAAAGGATTGAAACTGAGCCAGCTAACAGAAGAATGCCTGGCACTGGTTCAGTAGGATGCCCAGGCATGATACTGTTTTACCCAAACTTCAAGATTTATGTGACTGTTTCCACCAGTTCATTGGTTCCAGTTGCCAGTGTAGAAATGTCTACTGCAGCACTTACTGAGTTTAGGATACAAATTTGTTGTTGTTGTTCAGTGGCTAAGTCATGTCTGACTCTTTTGCAGCCTCATGGACTGTAGCCTGCCAGGCTCCTCTGTCCATGGGATTTCCCAGGCAAGAATACTGGAGTAGATTGCCATTTCCGTCTCTAGGGGATCTTCCTGACCCAGGATCCAACTCACGTCTCCTGTCATTGGCAGGCAGATTCTTTACCATTTTATGTTTGTGTTAAGTAGAAATACGTTGGACAAATAAATGCACGTGAGGTGGTGGGCAATCATTACGCAGAATACTATGATAAGCCTTTGATGATCTTTCAATCTATTTTCATGATTAGGCCTGTTCCCTAAGGCAGTGGTTCTCAGGAACCGCTTAAAATCACTGAGGATCTTAGAATTATTGAGGATCCCAAGCAGTTCTTATGTGGGTTATTTCTGTCAGTATTCAATATATGAGGAAGCAAAATGGAAAGTTTTTAAAATGTATTAGTTTGTTTTAAAACAACTATAAGTAGCTTCTACATTAACATAAATAACATCATTTTTCTGAAAATAGCTATACTTTCCAAAGAAAATAATTCAGTAAGAAAAATGGCATTGTTTTACATTTTTGCAAGTCTCTTAACTTAGTAGAAGAGAGCTGAATTCTCCTATCACTTCTATATTTAACCTGTTTCAATATAATGTTTGAAGTAAATCTGGTTTCACACAGATATGTAGTTGGAAAATGAGGTAACAGCTTAATAACTTTTTCAAATAATTCTGTATATTTTTCCTTTGGTAATACACCAAAACTCAACAAGGGGTAGTCTCTTAAGCTTTATAATTGCAATATGAAATGTGAAATCATACAAGCATACTATTCATATTATCATATTCAAATTCACTAGTCTATCTTGTGTTTTGAATAGATCTTTAACTCATGCCTGATTTTAGAATATCATGAATTATTGATCATTGGAAAATACTGGTTCACTGCATTATGCAGATCTTCCAAATGACAACACATTTCATGGTGTAATATCAAAAAATCACATTAACTAAAAAGACCACAATCCTATTATCAAAATAGTTTATGTATTGGAAAGCTGTCAAGTTCATGGTGGCAGACACAAGTTTTCTAAATTCTATATTGTTTTACTTGAAAGCTCAAATTTTTCACTTAAAACTCATACTGCCAGTTGTTTACCTTGAAGTGACAAGCTCACATAATTAAAAAAAAAAAAGTCTGCCAAATATCCAAGTGTGAATAACCATAGTTTGTCTGTGAGTTGTTCTCTCAAGAAAAAACATGTTTTGTGGGGGAAAATATAAAAAAAAATTAAAAGAAAAACTGCTAGTTTAGCTCACAACTCAATTTCACAGGAGTTTTAATTCAGAACAAATACTGGTCTTTGGTGCGTGGCAGAAGAGGTTTACGTGTGCCTCCCACTTCGCTATTGTTTGGTCACTAAGTCATGTCCAACTCTTTGAGACTCTATGGACTGCAACTTCTCTGCCCTCCACTGTCTCATGGACTTTGCTCAAACTCATGTCCATTGAGGCCTTGATGATACCCAACCATCTCATCCTGGGTCACCCCCTTCTCCTTTTGCCTTTAATCTTTCCTACCATTAGGGTCTTTCCCAATGAGTTGGCTATTTGTAACAGGAGGCCGAAGTTTTGGAACTTCAGCATCAGTCCTTCTGATGAATATTCAGGGTTGACTTCCTTTAGGATTGATTGGTTTGATCTTCTTGCAATCCAAGGAACTCTCAAGAATCTTCTCCAGCACCACAATTCAAAAGCATCAATTCTTTGGCACTCAGCCTTCTTTCTGGTCCAACTCTCACGTTCATATATCACTACTGGAATAACCATAGCTTTGACTATACAGACCTTTGTTAGCAAAGCGATGCCTCTGCTTTTTAATATGCTGTCTAGGTGTGTCATAGCTTTCCTTCCAGGAAGCAAGCATCTTTTAATTTCATGGCTGCAGTCACAATCTGCAGTGATTTTGGAGCCCAAGAAAAGAAAATCTGCCACTACTTCCACTTTTCCCCCTTCTATTTGCCATGAAGTGGATGCCATGATCTTAGTTTTTTGAATGCTGAGTTTTAAGCCAGCTTTTCCACTCCCCTCTTCACCCTCATCAAGAACCTCTTTAAGTTCCTCTTAACTTTCTGCCATTAGAGTGGTTGGTATCATCTGCATATCTGAGGTTATTGATATTTCTCTCTGACAATCCTGATTCCAGCTTGTGAGTCATCTAGGCTGGCATTTCGCATGATGTACTCTGCATACAAATTTAAGAAGCAGCGTGACAATATACAGCCTTGACAAACTCCTTTCCCAATTTGGAACCAGTCTGTTGTTCCATGTCCAGTTCTAACTGTTGCTTCCTGACCTGCATACAGATTTCTCAAGAGGCAGGTCAGGTAGTCTGGTATTCCCATCTCTATTAGAGTTTCCCACACTTTATTGTGATCCACACAGTCAAAGGCTTTGGCATAGTCAATAAACCAAAAATAGATGTTTTTTCTGGAGCTCTCTTGCTTTTTCCGTGATCCAGCGGATGTTGGCAATTTGATCTCTGGTTCCTCTGCCTTTTCTAAAACTAGCTTGAACATCAGGAAGTTCACAGTTCACATCCTGCTGAAGCCTGGCTTGGAGAATTTTGAGCATTACTTTACTAGCGTGTGAGATGAGTGCAATTGTGCGGTAGTTTGAGCATTCTTTGGCATTGCCTTTCTTTGGGATTGGAATGAAAACTGACCTTTTCCAGTCCTGTGGCCACTGCTGAGTTTTCCAAATTTGCTCACATATTGAGTGCAGCACCTTAACAGCATTATCTCTTAGGATTTTAAATAGCTCAGCTGGAATTCAGTCACCTCCACTAGCTTTGCTATAAAGAATATTAAAAAGACAGGGTCAAGGGTTAAATTTAATAAAACGAATAATTTTCACGGCTTTATCGAAGATATTCCTAAGTGATACTGACATTTGTGACGATGGATTTGACAGTAACTTCTAGGACATCTTGGTGTCACTGCCTTGATTTGTGCTAAGGTGCTAGCAGCTTTACTCACCATTGCTTTGGTACTATTAATGGAAATGGCAACACAGCAAAAAAAAGAAAAAGGCAAATTATCATCTTAGAGTTAATATGATAATAGCTTTGGCCTTACATACCTCCCTGAAAGGGTCTCATGCCCCTACCTGGGGTCTGCGGACCACACTTTGAGAACTGCTGCCTTAAGACATGGGCTTGGACGAGGACGTCTCTTAGATAAGTCTTTAATTACACTTTTAAGTTTATGAAGTTTTGGACTTTTAATTTTTTCCCAACGACTGGATATTTATGAATTTCATAGTGTAAAAGTAAGTTGAAATATAATCAAATATCTTTGAAATACTTGAATACAGTCTACTACCTAATCCTCACAAAACATTTGTAAGTCAGCTATAATTTGTTCCATTTTTATATTTGAAAAAAATAAACACTGAAGCTCAGTGAGATTAACCTTGTCCCATAGCAAATAATTACTAGGGTTTAGAATTAAATACTAGTCAGTCTGACTAAATAATGCATGTTCTAACTATCACACCCAAATGTCTCAAAACACACTGAGGATATGTACATATATAAACATAAACATATACAATGCCATTGGATTTGCCAATAGCATATATTTAAGACAGCTACATTGATATATGCAAATCCTGATGTTCAAAATCAGAGATATTTGGGAGAACTTTCATAAAAAATATGTTTCACCAAGCTCTTACAGAACTTTCCCTAGAGACTCGGTCATTAACTGGCTGACTCGATGACAAGTCACTTCGATGTCTATGGACTCGGCTCCTTCCCAACAGCAGTTTTAAGCACCATCTCAATGCCGTGTTTATCTGCCCTCCACCAATACTGTGAGGTCCACAGGACAGGTACTGTTGCCACCACCGTACTGAGGCAGGCGCTGATCCTCAGAGAAACTCACAGACTCTCCCTCTCCACCTGCTTCTCCCTCAGCTTTGTGAAATTAGGAACAGGTGTGTCACACAAGGAAAACAAACAAAAGTACAACTAGGAAAATACTTTTCTCGCCACCCATTTCTCGCCTTCCCTCCAGGGCCAAAGTACTCCAGAAGTGAGCTTCACCCTCTGTCCTCATAACGAACTGCACCTTCTTTCCCTGCTGTAACCTGGGCCCGTGGCACACATACAACAGAAATGATTCCTTACGTCCAGATCTCAGACTTGCTGACGGGATCACAGTCCCCTCGCGGCCTGGTTGCATTGATCCCCCTGCCACTTTTCCCCCTCGTCAAATGTCCTCTGCTTCCTCGGCTCCATCAGCACTGCCCCTCCTTGGCCTCCTCTTCCCTCTCAGGTCTCCCATCTAGTTCTTTGGAAGGCTGCTCTCACCCCATCCAGCCCTAGAACATCAGTGTTCTGCCAGCTCCTTCCTCAGTCTTCCCTGTCTGACCGCGTTCCCCTGCTCTCTGGCTTCAAGAGACACCTGAACGCCGCTGACGCCTGATGGATGCATCTAGCTTGGACCCTCTGTGCTAGCAATGTTGTTTCTGGCTGCTTTTACGGTGTTGCATCCAGACATCCCCCAGGCCTCCCGAGCTCAACAAGTCTAAGACAACTCATCCCATCCCTCCTCAAACTGTTCCTCTCTACACACTGTGTCTGTTGGCAAATGCCTGCCCGTGTGCCCCCGCCAGAAATCGGGGAGGCAGTCTAGACTCCTCCTCCTTTCCAGGACGCTCCGTGTCCAATCAATCACTAGGTCCTGCTATAGTTCCCTAAATATCTCCTGAGCTGTCCTAACATTCCCACTGGTGCTTCAACTGCCTTAGTTGGGGCCTAAGTTTCTCTCTGGAAATAGACCTCTTCACTGTTATCTACTTGTCTTTCACAGTGATTCCAGGGGTAACTTTTCAAAACTGGGATTTGATGACATTTGAAAACCTTAAAATCTGTCCTTGCTTAAAACCCTTAGTGGTTTCCCCAACCATGTACCACCTACAGAAAGTTCTGGCTCTTTGGGCATAAAGAGTGTGGTGTGGCCTGGCCTTGCTTGCTTCAGCCACACCTAACTTCTGCCACTTTCCAGGACGAGCCATGTACTTGGACGCTTTTCTGACTTTTTCATTTGCTTCTCTCAGTTTGTAGGAACTCTTTCCTTGTTTGCTTGGGATTCTCTTCCTCATTCTTCAGAACTCTAAACTAAAATCTCTACTAAGAGAAACTTTTAAAAGGGAGTCAGCTGCTTCTTTTTCCACATTCCTACGGAAACAGGCACAAACATACCTTATGGAACTAATCACATTTTCACTGATGCTTCTGTCCCCCAACCAGGCTGTGAACTTCTTAAAGGCTAGCATTATCTCCTACCTTGAAATATCAGCACCAAGACATATATGGTACACAGCAGGCACTTAGCAGTGGCTTCCCTGGTGACTCAGTGGTAAAGAATCTAGCTGTCAATGCAGGAAACAAAAGAGACCAGGGTTTGATCCCTGTGTTAGGAAGATCCCCTGGAGAAGGAAATGACAACACACTCCTGTATTCTTGCCTGGAGAATTCCATGGACAGAGGAGCCTGGTGGGCCCCAGTCCATGAGGTCGCAATAGTCAGATTTGACTTAGCAGTTAACCCATCACCAACAGGCACTTAATAAAGGTGTGTTACTGAGTTCTCCAGTGACCTGTTTGGGACCATATCTCAAAAGTGCAGAAGTCATTCTTGCAGATCTTCTGAGCAGAGATCCACTTCCTCCATTGTCTCATGTGCTAAAAATATATGTGCAATGATCTCAGCGTCCCTTTTAGCGTTTAAAAATT
Organism: Bos indicus; assembly: GCF_029378745.1. NCBI lineage: Eukaryota > Metazoa > Chordata > Mammalia > Artiodactyla > Bovidae > Bos > Bos indicus. The sequence continues at coordinate 4,553,280 of NC_091765.1, forward strand.
CTAAGGCTTTTATAAAGTGATTTTGTGAAGTAAATCAGTTTAATAAATCCATCTACTGCACTGTTCTCATCCAGGAGACACAAAACTTAAGGAGTTGCATTGGACTGCTCTCTCTGGTGACCAGGTATTTAAGAACAATATGATCTGGGTAAGGCTGATTTTCATCTTATCTTTGTTTTTCCGTGGCAATGAGAAGCGAGCAAGTATTTTTCATGGTTTCATTACTGACGCTATATCTTAACAAACTGTATGTTCTGAGGAACTTAAAATCCAAGGGTCTAAAAACCAGGTTTGCAGAAAACTAGGCTCGCAGTTGCGAAAGTGAGATCACTAAATCACCCAGGTTTTCTGCACACCACCCCGCTCGCTTCCCCTACGTTTTCCTGTGCCCAGGCCAGGTTGCTAATTAGGTAACTTCTTATCATAATTGCCTAGTCAGCCTTAATGGCTTCACACACTGCTCTGTCTCTCACTGGTCCCGTAGGGCCTCTTTTCGATTGTTAAAACAGCTGCTGAGTTTCCAACCGGAGGAGGCTCTGAGTGCGCCGAGGGGAAGCGCTCCCCGGCTGAAGACTGTGGTAGGCAGGCGGCCGGGGGAAAAGTGGGACATGCATGCACAGTTTGCACACTATGCTTTCCGCCTCCAACCTCGATTTTAGCTCGTCTCCCCACCCCGCCCCCAAATCAACACGAGTTCCCCCTTATTGTGCACCCGGGTCTCCCTGACAGTCCGATGCCCTTGGACGCGTCTCTCTGGGTTTCGCAGCTCTGATCGGGTCTCTGCGGGCCTCCTTCTGCTTCGCTGCTGGCTGGGAGGTCAGGAGGAAAGTACGTCTCCCGCGATGCCGCCCGCGAGGGTCTCCGTTTGAGGAGCGCTGGGTCGCCGGGTGTGTGTGTGTGTCTGTGTGTGTGTGTGTGTGTGTGTGTGTGTGTGTGTGCGAGCGCGCGCGCGCGATGGCGCGCAGCGGGAGGGAGGGAGGAACTGAGCGGGAGACGGTGGGCAGAGGCGGGAGGGGGCGGGCGGGCAGCGGCGGGGCGGGCGGGGAGCGGCTCCGGGCTTCAGCAGTGACACTCGGGAGAGATCAGCACTCCCGTCTCAGCGGCGCGAGAGAGCGGAGCGAGCCCAGCCGCGCCCCCGCCCCCGCCGCCGCCGCCGGGTGCGCCCGACCCTCCCCGCGCCGCGCTCCAGCCTGGCGCCGGCGTCCCGAGCGGCCGTCCGCCGAGCCCGCAGCCGCTCCCAGCTCCGCCGCAGCCTCCTTCGGCCGCCTGGCCCCCCGCACCCCCAGGCCTTTTAAAAGGACCTCCCGCCGCTCGCGCGCTCTGCCCCGGGGTTTCCCCCGGCCCCGCGCTTCGCCCCGCTCTACTTCTCAGCAACTTCGGCGGCCGCGCGCCGCCGGTTGTCGCCCGCCTTTGAAGTTTGCAGCGCCGGCCGCAAAGTTAGGACACTTCGGGCGATTTCATTTTTTCCCCCCTCTTTTATCTGCCTCCTCCTCCAAGTCCTTGTGGTTCCTGAGTACCGGTGTTCAGCATCTTGGCCGGAGCAGCCTAGGACGTGGACTTGTTCGCACACCACACCTCGGGGAGGGATCTTTCCTCTTCCCCTCAGAAAAATATGCATTTTGCAAGGTAAGTAGCGAGGAGGAAAAAAGAAAAAGCCGACGTCCCGCTGCCTCGCCCCGCCACCCGAGACCTGGCGCAAGGAGTGCCCACCCCGGCGGGCTGGTCGGGGAGAGGGCGAGGCGCTTATGCCGGGGCCCGCCGGGCGCTCGGTCCTTGCTGGGCGAGGGCGCCGGCTCCCGAGGAGCTGAGGGCAGCAGGGGCGTGGAGCAGGTCCCCGCGGGTGCCCCAGGCGGGCTTCGCGCTGGGCGGCCCCGGAGATGCAGGGAGAGCGTGCTCAGGCCCGGGACGCGGGAGCGGGTGCCCGGGGTGCGGCGGCGTCCTGGGAGCCGCGGAGCCTTAACCCCCCGACTTGGCCCGCCAGCCCCGGGTTCGTGCCCTCCGCCCGCCGCTGCAGGAAGCCTGCGGGACCCGGGGTCTCGCAGGGCGCGTCTCAGCGTGAAGCGAGAAGCCAGGGCTCTGGCTGGTGCGAGGGGCGGGCTCCTGGCGGACTGTCCCGTGGTCTCTGCCCGGCCTTGCCCCGGAGGACCTCCCACCGCTCCGGCTCCTCCGGCGTCCTTGGCGGGTTAAGGCGAGCATCGTCAGAGAAACTTCCCCGAGCCGAGCGGGGTGGCCCGGTGACCCGATCCTACTTTTGCCGGGAAAGCAAAACTGCCATCGAGGGCACGCTTCTTCCCGCCGCAGATGGAGCGCCCCAGTCCCGTCTGTGCGGGAGCCGGGGTTCGCCCGCCCTTCGGGCTGCAGTCGGGCCGGCCCTGACCCTTTGGAATCCGAACGAGCGGCTCCAGGTCCCAGCTGTTCTCTTGGAGCTGGGGGCACTTCGCAAACTGCTGCTCTAGGGGTACGGTTTCGGTCCACTCCGCTCCCTCGGTGCCCCCTTCTCACCGCACACTTCCTCCCGCGGAGGTCGAGGCGGGAGGACTCCGCGCAGCCCCCGCGCCCGCTGCGCGCGGGTCCCCGAGGCCCGCGGAGCTCAACTCGGGCCCCTCTGCGCTCGGCTCAGCTGGCCTTCGGGCGGGTCGCGGGTCCCCTCCCGGTCCCCTTCGGGGCGCTGCCCATCTCCCTCTTCTGGGTACAAGTCGCTCCCAGAAACCGAGACCTTGAGCGGGAAATGAACCTGAGAAAATGTTTCTGGGTGTGTTTGTTAATTGGTGTAACAGAATTCTTTTTAGCAACTTAGTTGGGTTGTAATTTTTTTTTTTATTTCTCATCTTTCGATCCCGCTAAATCACACAAAATACATGTGTATGTATTTTCGTTGCTGATCTCTCCGAACACACTAAGCTCTCTTTCCCCCCTCCACCCCTCCTCTTCCCGCCTCGCTTCCTGAACCTTTTTTTCTTTTCTGAAGGAGGGAATCTCCGCACCTCCTCCTCCTCTCCTCCCACCCGATCCCTGAGCGCCTGTGAGAACCAGGGGAGTCGTCAATGGAAATAAATAGGACCCCGCTCCATTCTCCGCCCCCTTCAAACAAGTAAAATCCTCCCCGGGCTCGCAGAAGTAGAGATAAAACATCCCTCCCGAGGGAGCGGTTGTCGGCATTTGATGGGATTGAATTGTTTTATTATCCTGAAAGACGTGACGGATGGATGCGAGAGCAAAGATGCGAATAGACCAGAGTGTACTGAGGGCTATCGGTATTTATTACTCATTATTGTTTATTAAAAGTGATAATAAGGCCCGTAACCCTAGCTGAAGGCTGTGTTTATAGTTGGTTTTGATTCTATGTCAGTCTCTTATTACAGTGGTTTCAGAAAGTGAAAACACCAAAAGGATATTAATTCCTCACACTCATTCTGCATATGGAATTAATCAAATGTCAAAAAGATTCTGTCAGTTTACCAAAGTTTTAACCCATGAACTTTCATAAGGTTGCAGTCATATAAATGTCCTCATTTGCCTCAATTTGTCTTCTTAAAGTTCAAAAAACTTGGCAACATAATTAATTATGGTCCCAATTCCCATTTTCAATCTAAACCTATATTCAGGATTATATTAAAATATCCCATCATTTATCCTTTAAAAGTGACTCTGAAGAGTTTAAATTCTTGACGGGGTGGGAGTGGCTGTGGGGAGCTGGAAATGAGGGACCCAGAAATTTTGAGAAATACTATTTCGTATTACTCTCAAAAGCCCTTCACTTCTTCCTTAAAAAAAGAAATAAGTTTTTTCCTTTGCGCAGTTCTTAACTTCAGTCAATGTACTTAATCTTTACCACACACTCGAAACATAACAGCTGGCAGCTTTGTCTGTATTATTGTTTTCCTTTTTTACGTCAGAACATTTTATTCATTAAACCTGTATGTTGAAGTCGAAGTCGCAGGCTCAGCGTGGCAGTAGCACTGTCTTAATTAGTAACTATCATAAAAAAGAAGCTAGAACTCTGTAATGGGCCTCAATGGCTATGAATTATGTGTGGTTTAAATTACACATTTATTTCAGCAGAGATGAAACCATGAATACAAAACATCTTTTAATCACTTGCAGATACAGCTTTTATCTCTTTAAAATGTAACAAGTTATATAATTGAAAAATACCTTTCTGTGAATGAGAGAAGCCCCCTTCCTCAGTTTATTTGTCCTGAGTTTATTGAACATTCAGGTAGTAAAGTATGAATGTTAAAGAGTAAAGAATAATGGCATATAAGGGAATGCTACATTTGAGGTAGCCACAGTGGGTCAGATATCAATGTTGCAACTTTTTCAGTTGGCTTCATGAGCCTGGTGATTCAGATTTTCATTTTGTCGCTTGGATTTACTGACCAGACTGTGTGATAGTGGGGGAAATGTGTTGTCAAGCTCCATGATTTGAAACCAAGGTGGGGAAAGATAGAAATAAAGTGTTTCTGTGTTATCTTCCTGTGTTCATTTTTCTATTCAGTCTGTCTACACATTAGAATTTTTATTTTAAAGCCAATTGTGTTTTTGTTGTCATTTTTAGGATAACTTATTTTTCATTTTGCTCTGACGGATGAGTAGATAGTAGGAATGAACAGTTATGTCTGAATTAACAGTATGAGTAGTGTGATTTCACATAATTTGCCTTGATTTAAATTATTCTAATCCCTCTTCCTTAGTCTTCCCCATGATTAGGTGGTTGGCTATAGTAACCAGGTTGTGTTCTCTGAAACTTACTTGCTCCCTGTCTTCTTGTCAGGTGTTGCTTTGGGGACCAGTGCATTCATAGTAGCAGCCTGGTAATACATGAAACTTGCCAACGTCAATAGCCTTTAGGCAGACACCAGAAAGAGAGCGTGCTCTATGATCTTCTGTACTGGGTCAAAGGCAAGCATAACCTGCAAAGATCAGTCAGATTATTCATTTGACCTTGAAACAGTATCTGATACTCTAAATATTTGTTTTGGAATGATTATTCTGAAAAATGTAATTTATTCTTCCTCGTTGGTTCACAATTATTTAATAGAAGCAACAGCTTAAAAAGTTTTAGTTGGATAGTCAGTCACACCAAATCTGTGTTGAAACAGATTTTAAAATTCAAGTCCTCCAACATTTAAATACTCCATTTAAAAATACTTTGCAATTTAAATCCTGAATTAGGCTAAGTTCTGCTTTATTTTTCCTCTGTATTGCTCCATTTAAAAATACTTTGCAATTTAAATACTGAATTTGGTCTAAGTTCTGCATTATTTTTCCTCTGTATTGCAATGCAAATCGATACCTCAGATGCATGCAATTGTGCTTCCACACGTTAATTTCTACCTAGGAAGAAAAGTAAATACTGCTGCTGTTGTCATTGTGGTTAAAGAAAAAAAAAAAGAATCATATAGTATGACATGGAAAAACAGAATTGCTAATATTTTATTGAGCCACACAGTGGTATATTGACCATAAATTCAGTTTATATTCCTTGGGAAACCAGCACCATTTTAGTGTGAAATCTGTGTTTATTTGGATGTGTGTGTATCTATTGCCACTTCTGAGTTGACACCTGAAAATGTATGGTTCTGTGTCCCACCGATGCCCATGCCAGTGTCAGAAGCAGGTGGTTTCTTGGCTGCTTACTTCCTAAACACACTTCTTAAACTCAAAGATGCTATATCTATATCTGCCCCCTCCATTTTGATTTTTTTTTTTACCAAAAACCGCAAACCAACACATCCAGACATTTTAGTCTTTTGAAATATTTGGAGCATATATATATATATATGAAATATATAATATTAATTCACCCAAAATAAAAAAGGCATTGCTTGTTTTACATTTTAAAAAGTAAGAGTAAGGCATTTGATCAGTATGGAATAAAAGCAAACTAGCAATATGTTTCTGCAGATTTTTCCCTTTGGGATGAAGAAACAGATTTGACCACAGAACAGCTGGATATTGGGTCCCATTACAGTGTCAATTTTTTAAAGAACTCACCAAGCTAGATTTGATTTAAACTTTGCTTTAAAGTCTGCAAACTTCAAGTTTATAAGTATAGAAACTTCCAAGATTACATGTTATTCCTTCAGTAAGTTCCGGATCCTTTGGAAACTGATTTATTTTAGTAAGTTGGTGAATAGATTTTGGCTTTCATTTGTTAATTTTTCCTTGTAGCATATTTGGAAATGACACATATTTAATGTTTCATATATTTGAAGTATTTATTTTCAGTTTCACTTATAAAAATTCTGAAACAACTCTTTTGAGAAAGAAAAATGTGGCAGAATGTATATAGTTAAATTATCAAATGTCTCTTAAAATTATTCTTTTGAAAGAATTTGCTGCCTTTTGCATAGTTGTAAGAAAAGAAAAACATTTTTAGAAATAATGGGGTTATATAAAGTTTGAAAGGAAGATAACAAAAATTGATTATACAGGATTGAAAATCAACTCATTTGAGTGGAACTCGTAAGACACGCTCAGCCGTGTCTAACTCTTTGTGACCCCATGAACTGTAGCCCGCCATGTTCCTGTGTCCATGGGATTCTCCAGGCAAGAATGCTGCAGGGTAACCGTTTCCTTCTCCAGGGGATCTTCCCAACCCAGAGACTGAACCCAGAGATTGAACCCGAATCTCCTGCACTGCATGCAGATTCTTTCCCCTCTGGGCCACTAGGGAAGTCCACCATTTTCTCTTAGACACTGCCTCTGCATATATAATAACCAAATAACAAAAATCAAGTTAGCAATATGTACTCGTGTCTGTTTTCCAGCTGAAATGATTTCAACCAATAGTCTAAATGGTTTCAGCCGATACTAAAGGAACTGATAACTGTTTTAAGTTTTTGTCTGTTAGTCTGTCTTCTCTCTAACATGAAATTGAGGTCAAAGCCCTCTTCTTCCAGCTGCACACTCAAACAGCAATGTATTCCACAATCAAAAGATATAGCCAAAACACATGGGTTATATTCAAATGGGTGTTTTACTAACAACAAAAGATTTCATAGCTACCTCTTTCTCTCTGTGGCAACCTCCATATATATATAGATCTAGACAAAATATGAAAGTTTATCATTTTCTAAAATAAGTAGTAAAAACTGAATCTGTAATTAGAAAGATTTGTGAGGCATGATACCTTCTTTTGGAAATCACCATGATTATTTTTAAAGTTATAGAAACTATGAACAAGTGTTTGTATGCAAAGATAGATAATATCATATCTTGACAGTTGATGAAATGACAAATGCTGTGGTACTTACATGGAAATATTATGTTTAAAAGGGGAAACTCTAATGTAAAAGAGCTTGATTTATTTAGGGTTAATTTCTCCAAGGTAGGTGCCTCTTGGAGTAGATAGATGGTTACAACTTTAACACATCACAATGAAAAGTAAACCCTAGCAATGCATGTGCGGAGAAGGCAATGGCACCCCACTCTAGTACTCTTGCCTGGAAAATCCCATGGACGGAGGAGCCTGGTGGGCTACAGTCCATGGGGTCGCTAAGAGTCGGCCATGACTGAGCGACTTCACTTTCACTTTTCACTTTCATGCATTGGAGAAGGAAATGGCAACCCACTCCAGTGTTCTTGCCTGGAGAATCCCAGGGATGGGGGAGCCTGGTGGGCTGCCGTCTATGGGGTTGCACAGAGTTGGACACGACTGAAGCGACTTAGCAGCAGCAGCAGCAGCAGCAGCAATGCATGTGAACCTAGGAGATGGCTTTCATTATTTTCTTTTGCTCAAGTCATACGTACTCTAAGCCCATAGGCATTGCCAAGTGTAACATTATGCATTTTATTCCAGCAATAAAATGTGTTTCTGATTAAATTATCGGTCATACCAAACACATACCCATGATCATCAATGTACTTGATCCTTCTGAGTTATCTTGTTTAAAATACATTTAAAGGTAAATAATAAATACTAGTGTATATATCATGATTTAAATCTAAATGTTGTTCATATGTTGATAGTACTCAGTAAGTGTTGTAATTTCACATTAAATAATAACATTCACTAAAATTCCCTGATACTATCAAAAGCTTCGGATCAGGTTGATTCAGAAGTAACTAGATCCTGTAATTGAAGAGATATTTGTAGCCAGCAGTGGCGTCAGAGATCAGAAACAGCAGTGCTGGCTATAACACCCGGCAAACAGAAGACACAGCAGCCACTTGACTCTGGCCCCTCCAAGTCTCAGCCGGAGAGCATCTCAGTTCTAGCACTGATCCTTCAGAGTTTGCTAAAATCGCTATGAAAATACATTACTTTCTGTGGAAAAATAAAATTGCCTGTTTAACGGGAGATGCAAATTTAACACTCTAACAATTGCAGTAGCAGAATTAACTGTATTAGTGGATAAAGTAACAGACAGGACCTCCAAGACATGTCCTGAGAGCTAATGGGGACCCTGCCTCAACGAGGTCTCTCACGGTACTAAAACACCACCTGAAAATATTTGATTGTTCATTTTTAAAGTAGTTTTGTTTTTCACTGTCCTCTATAAATATGAAAATATCCCTGGGATGGGAAACAGGGTAATCAGCAGTTGGCTAATATCTTCCAAAGATGTTAATAGCTAGATAAAGCCAGATTGGAATGTGGCTAGTTTAAGACAGAATTTTAGAGAGGGTGTGTCTTGCGCTCTCTCAGCCTCTCCTTTAGACAGCCTACCTTTACATACCTCTTCTATGTTCTCTTCCTCTGGTGATCCATGCTCGGTTTCTTATACTCTAGTGTAAGTTACACCCAGGGCCAGCTTCTTGGGCTCCATTTAGGAGACCCCAGTGCTCAGTTGCGGAGAAGGCAATGGCACCCCACTGCAATACTCTTGCCTAGAAAACCCCATGGACGGAGGAGCCTGGAAGGCTGCAGTCCATGGGGTCACTGACGGTGGGACACGACTGAGCGACTTCACTTTCACTTTTCACTTTCATGCATTGGAGAAGAAAATGGCAACCCACTCCAGTGTTCTTGCCTGGAGAATCCCAGGGATGGCGGAGCCTGGTGGGCTGCCGTCTTTGGGGTCGCACAGACTGAAGTGACTTAGCAGCAGCAGCAGTGCTCAGTTGAATGCTCTGCCATTGCTGAAATTCTGTTGTTGCAATCTTGAAATTCTTTATTTATGAATAAGAGATCTTATATTGGGTCCCACAAACTGTGTAACTCACTTTCATCCTACTTTGGTGGGAATTTAAGACAGAATCTTGATGTCAAGGAATTGAAAAGGACATTTGGTATTGTTTTTACAAGGTTAGACCCAGTGAATATTTGATTTAAAAACACATCAATATTTGATTTTAAAATATTTTAACTAAAAGATATAGGAAACTCTTTTAAACCACTGAGGCAGAGGATTCCCATTGCCTCTAAAATTACACTGACTAGTTAGTTATCCAGTTTCTAATAATGTCAGTCTTGTAGACCAGCATTCCCTATGTGTTCTTTTCTCCTTTTTACAGAAACACAATGTCTCATTATGATGAAAGGAGAAGGTAGAAGATGCTTTATTTGTATTTACTTTTATGTATAAAGAAGGAAAATAAGTTTTGTTAATATTATTTAATATATCTATTGAAAAAGACAGTGTTACTCACCTTATCGTAAGGCCATTGAACAATTAAAAAAATAGCCAAGGTGATAGCTTCTATGAAGTAAAAATAATGTGAAGTGAAAATGACATTCTAATCAGCCTTTACAAGAAGTAAGTTCTGCTCACAAATTAACTAGAAAAAAATTAAAATATACAATTGAATCCACTATAATTAATTATGATATTTATCTCAGTATGGAATGGCTTAAGTTATTTTATATAAATGAAATATATATATATATATATATTTTTTAATTGCAACTCTAGGAGATTTGGAGATAACACATTACAGAGCCAGAGATACTGAAAGTAGGTGAACAGGTAGCTGAAAAAGCCTCAGTTACATTAGTCATCATAATCTTCAAAAGTATTCTTATTTGTGCAAACATCTCATAATTCCTGTTATCAATAATCAGCTATTGTACTCCATTATGTTCTGAATATTTCAGTATTTTAAGAGTTAAAAAAGTCTCATCTTCATGCTCATAAGAACATATATTGTGTTACTGCTACTGCTAAGTCACTTCAGTCGTGTCCAACTCTGTGCAACCCCATAGACGGCAGCCCACCAGGCTCCCCCATCCCTGGGATTCTCCAGGCAAGAACACTGGAGTGGGTTGCCATTTCCTTCCCCATTTGAAATTTTTTTTAATTTTATTGTTTTACAGTGTTAGTTCAGTTCAGTTCAGTCGCTCAGTTGTGTCCGACTCTTTGTGACCTCATGAATCGCAGCATGCCAGGCCTCCCTGTCCATCACCAACTCCCACAGTTCACTCAGACTCATGTCCATCGAGTCTGTGATGCCATCCAGCCATCTCATCCTCTGTGGCCCCCTTCTCCTCCTGCCCCCAATCCCTCCCAGCATCAGAGTCTTTTCCAATGAGTCAACTCTTCACATGAGGTGGCCAAAGTACTGGAGTTTCAGCTTTAGCATCATTCCTTCCAAAGAACACCCAGGGCTGATCTCCTTTAGAATGGACTGGTTGGATCTCCTTGCAGTCCAAGGGACTTTCAGAAGTTTTACAGTGTAGTCAGTTATTAATGTATTAAGGTTGTTTCTGTGCTTTGGATTTCACAATGTGAATGGAAAAGATTCTATTTATTAATATTATCATAGCCCTTGACTGTTTGTAAGGTATTTCCACATCTATCATTTTCCTTAATCTTCACAGGAACCCAGTGAGGAAGTTATTATATCCTCCTACTGAGAAATCTGAGACTCAAATTTCAGACAAACTGAGATAAACTTATCTGAACTTACAAACTTTTAAAATAAAGTGATAACTCTTTGGTTTCAGAAGTAAAATTGATAGAAATAGCTAAATTTTTAAAGTGAAAGTGAAGTCGATCAGTAGTGTCCAACTCTTTGTGACCCCCATGGACTATATATATAGCCTTCCAGGCTCCTCTGTCCATGGGATTCTCCAGGCAGGAATACTGCCGTGGGGTTGCCATGTGCTTCTCCAGGGGATTTTCCTGACCCAGGGATTGAACCCGGGTCTCCCGCATTGTGGGCAGACGCTTTACCCTCTGAGCCAGCAGGGAAATTTAGATTAATTGCCAAATTAATTTGCAAGGACACAATCTGCTTAATTTTTTAAAATAATTTAATGATTAAAAAATAGCATTATTATCGTATAAGTCCACAAGGCCTCAATCATAGGCTGCCTGTGTGCTACATTTCTTTATTTGTTTTATTTGTTTCTTTGTTTATTTGATATTTGTTTTGATAGTTTAACTTATTAGGAAATTTTTTAGGGGAAAATGATTACATTTTCCACTTTAAAATCTGTGTTTAAGGTCATGCTAAACAACTTTTCTTTGAGAGCAAACACATTCAATTTAAAATAACACAAAGCTTAAGCAAGGATAAGTAGATAAATAATGCCCCACACCTGTCCTTTGAGAAGGCTAAGGGCTTTCTTTTCAATAAGGAGAATTTTTCAAAGTGAAAGTGAAATGGGGTAAAAATTGCTGACTGTATATAAGGTCTGGTGTAAACCTCTCCTGTCTCCCCACATCCCCAAACACTGCACAGATTCTACCCCAATCACAAAAGGCAAACTAGTTCATCACTTTGCTTTATTAAGTCTGCATGTAGCTAGGAGTACTGGAAACCCACTCCAGTACTCTTGCCTGGAAAATCCCATGGACGGAGGAGCGTGGTAGGCTACAGTCCATGGGGTCGCGAAGAGTTGGACACGACTGAGCAACTTCACTTTCACTTTTCATTTTATAGCTATGGAATCAATTCTTGTAGACAAATCTCTTTTCCTTTCTTTAGCCCTCCTCTTAAATAGTTACACTGACCAGCCATCCAAATCTAGATGTTAAAATGCACTAAGATACACTATTTGTTGTGTCTGATGTATATATGTGTGTGTAACAGACAAAGATTTAACATACTTTAGAAATAAGTTGTCTGGAAAAAGAAACAATAAAACATTTTCCTCACAAAGTGGAGTCTAATGAGAAAATTAAAGATTAAAAAATGAGTTATAAGTGTATTAGAAACATATACCCTCTAATTTTGAAACATATTCCAAATATATATGGTAGGTTTCAATTCAGTTCAGTCGCTCAGTCATGTCCGACTCTTTGCGACCCCATGAATCGCAGCACGCCAGGCCTCCCTGTCCATCACCAACTCCCTGAGTTCAACCAGACTCACGTCCATTGGGTCAGTGATGCCATCCATCCATCTCATCCTCTGTCGCCCCCTTCTACTCCTGCCCCCAATCCCTCCCAGCATCAGAGTCTTTTCCAATGAGTCAACTCTTCGCATGAGGTGGCCAAAGTACTGGAGTTTCAGCTTTAGCATCAGTCCTTCCAACGAACACCCAGGGCTGATCTCCTTTAGAATGGACTGGTTGGATCTCCTTGCAGTCCAAGGGACTCTCAAGAGTCTTCTCCAACACCACAGTTCAAAAGCGTCAATTCTTCAGCTCTCAGCCTTCTTCACAGTCCAACTCTCACATCCATACATGACCACAGAAAAAACCATGGTAGGTTTAGTACTGAAAAATAAGTAAGCTGCAAAGTCCGTTATTAACATCAGTAGTTAGTCAGTTCACTGGCTCAGTCATGTCTGACTCTTTGCAATCCTATGGACTGCAGCATGCAAGGCCTCCCAGTCCATCATCAACTCCCGGAGTTTACCCAAACTCATGTCCATCGAGTCGGTGATACCGTCCAACCATCTCATCCTCTGTTGTCCCCTTCTCCTCCTGCCCTCCATCTTTCCCAGCATCAGGGTCTTTTCAAACAAGTCAGCTCTTCACATCAGGTGGCCAAAATATTGGAGTTTCAGCCTCAGCATCAGTCCTTCCAATGAATACCCAGGACTGATCTCCTTTAGGATGGACTGGTTGGATCTCCTTGCAGTCCAAGGGACTCTCAAGAGTCTTCTCCAACACCACAGTTCAAAAGCATCAATTCTTCAGCACTCAGCTTTCTTCACAGTCCAACTCTCACATCCATATATGACCACTGGAAAAACCATAGCTTTGACTAGATGGACCTTTGTTGGTAAAGTAATGTCTCTGCTTTTTAATATGCTGTCTATGTTGGTCATAGCTTTTCTTCCAAGGAGCAAGCCTCTTTTAATTTCCTGGCTGCAGTCACCATCTGCAGTGATTTTGGAGCCCCCAGAAATAAAGTCTGTCACTGTTTCCCCATCTGTTTGCCATGAAGTGATGGGACCAGATGCCATGATCTTCATTTTCTGAATGTTGAGCTTTAAGCCAACTTTTTCACTCTCCTCTTTCACTTTCATCAAGAGGCTCTTTAGTTCTTCTTCACTTTCTGCCATAAGGGTGGTGTCATCTGGATATCTGAGGTTATTGATATTTCTCCCTGCAACTTGATTTGGGGCTCAGTGGTGAGCCTGTGAATGCAGAAGATGCAGGAGACACCAGTTTGATCCCTGGGTCAGGAAGATTCCTTGGAGAAGGGGGTGGCAGCCCATTCCCGTATTCCTGGCTGGAAAATTCCATGGACAGAGTAGCTTGGTGGGCTACAGTCCATGGGGTCACAAAGACTCAGACACAACTGAGTGACTCAGCATGCAAAAAAAATAGTAATTCTACACTACAATTATTTTATTATTTTACTCATAATGTGACATTTTTGAGAGGTAAGATTTGAAGTTAGTCCAACTTTTAGGGTTTTTTTTTTTTTTAAAAACAGTGATTTCTAAGAAAGTTGGATGGAATTGCACATTTCAGTGGAATAATGAGAGCTATTATAGACATGTATACCACATATTCCAAATATCCTAAACTTTTAAAGCCCTTTAAAACACAATGAGGAATAAGTAAATTCAAAGAATGAAAATATTTATACACACACACCCATATTAATGCTTCAGCCACCAAATTTAGTCTTATAATTGAAAAAACTCTATGTTTAAAGTTTATTCACACTTACAAAAGCAAGGACCACAAAGAGGCAGTTTGGAAACATCCTTTTGTCTTGGTGGGTTTTATCTTGTAATGAACACCCTTGACCCCCAAGACTCACCAGCTGCAGCTTTTCCTTAATGATTCCCTTAAAAAGATATTAATAAGACTGAAAGCCACACCTAACTATATCTCTTACTTTTGAGGTGGGGAGGAAGGAATGAAACAATTGTGGGTGTGAGCTCCCATACTGGGTCAGTATTCTGTAGGCTGTCATCTTTCTAGTGGTTCTAGGGGTATATGTTTATATTATTTCATCATAATTTGCTATAAGCTCTTCATTACAAGTGACTATGAGGCCTGTCTGCATCGTCTGCCTTTTGAGTGTCCTGTTCTTCAGTCATCCCTTAATCCAGAAATAATAATGCAGAACATCCCGGGAACTGAGCCTAATCCTCAGCTCTCTCATCTCAACACATGCCTCTTAAAGCCTTTGCTGGATCTAGTGCCTAAAAAGCCTGCGTACACTCACCTTTGAATCAGTTATAGCCCACCTTTTTTTATTAAACAATATTGATGTCTTCAGATAAGGCATATCTAGGGTAACAAAAGGAATAATAACCATTTCTTACTGTCTGTGTGATTATTGTTAAAAACTTAACATCTCACCCTTTCCTCTGTGTTTCTAGTCAGTCTCTTGTTCAATAGGAACCTAACCTTTTACCTGATCGATTAGGTAAATAAAGGTAGAATAATCTGATGCTGAAACTCCTCATATCTCTCTTTTAAGAGCAAGTCAAAACGTGTCTTTTGCTGTTGAATAAAATTGGACAGCTGGCTTATAGTATTTGTTAATGAACAGAACTTTCTTTACTTTTAAAAGAGCACACATGTCTACCATTTTTAATCTTATTATAATCCTGGGAATAATTGTCTTCATTTTGTAGATGAGGGAACTGAAACTCAAAGAGATTAAGTAAGAGGCTTGCACTTTTGCTTAAAGTACAAAAACCAATAACTGTTCAGTCAGAACTTTTCCAATTCTGATCCTCTTCCTCTAAGTCCAGTGATTATTTTCTATTTTAGGTAACTTTCTTAACAGTCCCCAAATGTGAATGAATAAATGAATACATACATAAAAATTGCACGACAGGGGAGAATGGAAGAGAGTAGAAAAACAAACCAAAACTTAAATTCAAGTATTTGTAGAAACATATAATCCTGAATTGATAGAAGCAAGAGACAGGAGAATGAGACAGCGAAAGACGAGAGTCTCTAAGCTACTAGATTGTCAGGAGCCAGACACTGATTCGATCTCTGGGTCAGGAATAACCCCTGGAGCAGGAAATGGCAACCCACGCCAATATTCCTGCCTGGATAATTCCAGGGACAGTGGGGCCTGGCCGGCTACCGTCCACGGGGTCGCAAAGAGTCAGACAGGACCGAGCACACATATTCGGTGTCCTTGAAGAACGTTCTCTCTCCACAGGCGTGGCTCTGAGTGTACAGTTTGTTTTGGGCCTTGGATTTGAAGGCCAAAGAGTTTAAATACTTTTACTTCATTTTACCAGAACAAGATACTCGTGTGCCCCCTTTCTTCTGGAAATAAGACTAATCTAGTGTTTAACCATGGTCACTGTTTAAGGTCGCTGGTATATCTGTCTCACCCACCTATCACTGGATTACAGGATCGTGAGTACAGTTTTTTTACATTACTGTTGTGATTTTGTCCTGGCTTCGGCACAGAAGCCAAATCCTCTTTGGCAGCAAGCAGGCTTTAGTGCTGTCGTTACCAAAACAACTGCTGGCGGGGAGGAAGGAGTAAAGCTTCAGGATCATCAGATATTGGGGAAAAGAAAATTGTCAAAGGCTTTCATAACTTGTGTCCTATTTAGCTTTTATTATCCTTTGTGAAACAGATTCCATAAAGCAGCAACAACTGTCCGTGTTGTTGTCGTTTGTCCATGACACACCCATGAAACGTCACGCACTTCTGCTTGGAGTGGGTTCTGTGTCACCGCTATAGAGGGGGCGCGTGGCTTGCCACCCTTGGGGTCTCAAGAAGACACACAGACAGAATGCAAAATGGTTTGCAGTAGGAGTATGAGCGCAGAAAAGTGCACAGCTCGATTTCTCTGCGGTTGCAGACACTGGAGTGAAGAGTGCGCCGTAGTTTGCCCCCAGAGAGGGGGCGGGGGTGCCCCAGCCGCAGGGGTGGCAGGTCCTCCTGGAGCCGGGAGGGTGTAGAAGTGAGTCTGCAGGAGCAGAGGGGCTGTGACCCAAAGGGCCTCGCGGGCGTGGCCTTCAGACTCTGCTTCATGGGAAGCATATGATTTTTTTTTTCAGCAGAAGAATGGAATCGATTTCGTTTATCAAGGGGACCGAGCAGTGCTGTGTAGAAGGACTGAGAGATCCAGGGGACACGGGTGTGAGAGCAGGCAGGGGAGGGTCAGTAAGTGGATGTCAAGGTGCTGGACATTTGGGTAGAGAAGAGAGAGCGCCTTTGAGAGGAGATATAGCAGGGGAGGGGCGGGATGTGATGGGTCATGCAACCTGGGGATCACAACCTCAGGGAATGTTGAGGTTCCTGGTTTAGCAGCTGGCAGGATGAGTGCTGCTGAAGTAATACCAGTGTGCACCGATTTCAAGGCAGCCCTTCAGCAGTCTCGCCAGGTCTGTTGTCTGAAATGGCACTGTGTCTCTGGTACTGTGCCCTTTCAGACAGCAAACTTGGAAACCAAGGTTCAGAGTGGTCCCACCTATTTAATTTGCCCACAGTAGCGATGGTATGGAAGGGTTCCCGGTAACAGAGCCCAGATTCAGGTTGGCCACTCCACACGTTGAGGGTTAGATGCCTGGGAAAGGAAGGAAAATGGGTCTGGAGCTAGCAATCAGCCTGGAGGAAGCAGCCAGCAACCATCCCCAGTGGCCTTGCACGGCCCAGAACGTTTAGGGATCTTTCTAATGGGAGACATTTCAAATTATCTTCCGACTCTTAGCAACCCCAAGGACCGCAGCACGCAAGGCCTCCCTGTCCATCACCAACTCCCAGAGGTCACTCAAACTCATGTCCATTGAGTCGGTGATGCAACCCAGCCATCTCACCTTCCGTCGTTCCCTTGTCCCTCTGCCTTCAATCTTTCCGAGCTTCAGGGTCTTTTCCAATGAGTCAGCTGTTCACATCAGGTGGCCAAAGTATTGGAGTTTCAGCCTCAGCATCAGTCCTTCCAATGAACACCCAGGACTGATCTCCTTTAGGATGGACTGGTTGGATCTCCTTACAGTCCACGGGACTCTCAAGAGTCTTCTCCAACACCACAGTTCAAAAGCATCAATTCTTCAGTGTTCAGCTTTCTTTATAGTCCAAGTCTCATATCCATACATGACTACTAGAAAAACCATAATTGACGAGATGGACCTTTGTTCACAAAGTAATGTCTCTGCTTTTGAATATGCTGTCTACGTTGTTCATAACTTACCTTCCACGGAGTAAGCATCTTTTAATTTCATGGCTGCAGTCACCATCTGCAGTGATTTTGGAGCCCCCCAAAATTAAGTCTGCCACTGTTTCCATTGTATCTCCATCTATTTGCCATAAAGTGATGGGACCAGATGCCATGATCATAGTTATCTGAATGTTGAGCTTTAAGCCAACTTTTTCACTCTTCTCTTTCACTTTCATCAAGAGGCTCTTTAGTTCTTCACTTTCTGCCATAAGGGTGGTGTCATCTGATATCTGAGGTTATTTGCCTTACTTTCATCTATAAGCTTCTCGAAAGCAGTAAATTTAAGCAAATATTTATTTAGTGCCTATTTGTGCAAGAACTAAAAAAGTCTACATAGAGGATATAAAGAGTAAAAGGTAATTTCTGTCTAAGTGGCACTTTCTTGGGTAAACCTATGTTATATAAGCCTCATGAAGAGTTTTTTTTTAGGGACAAGGAAAAAACCAAAAATAGCTATAATTCAAGTGAGATAAGAAAGTACAGAAGAACCAAAGTCTCTGGTTTTTACAGGAGAACTGTGGTTCTGCCTTATCCGCCTTCAAAGTCCCGAAGGAACTCAACAATAGGCACTTAATAAACACCAGCTCACTTTCTGACAGTGTACAGAGAGAGCTCAGATAACAAGCCATCTAAATAAACACCACACTGCTGCAATCCTATTAGGAATCTCCCTAGGGAAAGTCAGGCAGCATCCTTTCTCTGTCGGAACACCTCCTACTTTTTAAAGTGCTCTGTTCAGTTTCACGGCTTTATCAGATAAGTAATTCACCACTTTCCAGTCTCCTTCCCTGTCATGCCCTGCCAGCCCCTGGACTAGCTGGGCTAGCCACAGAGCTTCTAATCTTTCTTTCATCTGATAATGGACCTTGAAAAAACATGGTGTTGCCCTTCCTCACCACCCCCCCACCTCGGGATTAACATTGGTCAGCTGTTCCCCACCTGATGTGATTGTCACTGTGGTCCCTGAGGCTTGCCCGTGTGGGTGCAAACCTTTGGGTGGCTGAGGGTTTTACTGTTTGCGACCCCATGGACTGTGGCCCACCAGGCTCCTCTGTCCATGGAATTTTCTGTGGCAAGAATACTGGAATGACTTGCCATGCCCTTCTCCAGGGGATCTTCCCAATCCAGGGATCAAACCCCAGTGTCCTGAACTGCAGACAGATTCTTTAACACTGAGCCACAGGGTAGCCCAGTTCATGCAGGCAAATTCCTGAATGTGAAGCCCGGGAGACGAAGCAGGCCCTTCCCCTGTCTTCCTCAGTTTCCTTATCTGTAAAGGTCCCCTCTAGGCCCAATATTCGGTGGTTCTTCAGGGCTTAGTCTCTCCATCAGGTCACTGTTGAAACAACGCTTCCTCAGAGAGGTCTTCCCGGCCACTCAGCTAACTCTGTCCCCTCCAGCCTTCCCCTCTCTGTGGCTTCTCCTCCAGCCTCTTCACCGCTCTCATTTGCATCACAGTACTCCTGCTCTCAGGAATCTTTATGTGGAGCCTCTCTTAAATCCAACAAAGTGTAAGCTTTGCAAGCATGAGAACCTCACGCAAGTATCTTGTTCACTGCTATATTTCCAGACTTCAAGGAGTGCCTAGCACAGAGTAAGTGCCCAATAACTGTTTGTTGAATCAGCCAGTGAGCTCTGCAATTCCACCATGCTTGCTCTCCTAGAAAGGTTTCTGTTGTCACTGCCTTGTGGATGAATATCACTTTTTATTACATCACTAGAAGCTCGGGTATAAAAGATTTCTTTGATCATAACCTATAGAAGATGCAGCCCATGTGTTCAGCAGACAGAGCTGGCAGAATTGCCAAAGCAAGTTTTAAAACCAGGTTTGTCCTGATAACAGGAATATCTCTGAACTCGGATAACTGAAGTACCTGGTTTTATTAGTATGATGAGTAGAACTAAAAAAAAACCTTTTAGATTTTGAAGTTCTTTTGAGAAGGTAGTATTTCTGCCCTGGGATAGATGGGAAGGACAGAAAGTTTCAAGGTTGTTGCTGATGCATGAGTCAAGAGATGGATGGATTTTTAGAATCCTGCTACAGTATTTTGCTTTCATCTTTTGGTTTATATCCTTGCTGTCACTAACACAAAAAACCAGCAACAAGGGGCTTCCTTTGTGGTCTAGTGGTTAAGAATCTGCTTGTCAATGCAGGGGACGTGGGTTCGATTCCTGGTTGGGGAAGATCCCACACCTGGTAAAGCAAGTAAGCCTGCAGACCGCAACTATGGAGCCTGCTTGCCCTAGAGCCTGGGTTCCACAGCAAGGGAAGCAGCCCCGAAGAGAAGCCCATGCTCCACAGCAAGAGTGGCCCCCGCTCGCCACAACGGAAGGAAGCCCGGGGAAGCAACGGAGACCCAGCAGGGACCAAACAAATAGTGATGGTCTCAGTTCAGAAGAGGTACTCCTTATTAAATCTGGCCCATTGGTCAACCAGTAGTTAGTGACTGCTTAATACGTGTATTACAGGATGTCTGAAAAGAGGGCTCATTTTCCTCCCTCAGACTGGCACACTTCAGAGCTTGGCATCTGTCCAGGGACCCGCTGGGTCACATCGCTGCTTTCTCCACTGCCTCTTCCTGCCTGTTAGTGAGTGCACAGCCTGCCTCTCTCTTGCCCACACCTGTGGAGTCCACCTCATCTTATCCCTCTGTCTTGGAATTCCTCTACACTTCCTGTACTGTGCCAGAAAAGGGCCTGGGAGCATCCATTAGGTGACACTTGG
Organism: Bos indicus; assembly: GCF_029378745.1. NCBI lineage: Eukaryota > Metazoa > Chordata > Mammalia > Artiodactyla > Bovidae > Bos > Bos indicus. Next base: position 4,573,504 of record NC_091765.1, read on the forward strand.
CAGATTTGGGTGCATTAGGAAGCTCTAAGTTTTATTTTGTCTATGCATTTGGACACAGCTTATGAAGAGGTCTGGTCATATATGCCAAATTGCAGTGTTTTCTTGTCAAATATTCTTCATAACTTCTATATCTGTCTTCCTTGGTTTCCCGCTCACTACTAAAAACAGCCCCTTACCAGGACTTTTGATAAAGTAGGCGGCCTCAAATATCATGTGTGCTTCCATTCGAAATGTAAGTTCAAAGAAACAACTACTGGGGTGTGGGTGTGGGTGGGTGTGTCTATGTGTGTATGTGTGTGTGTGTGTGCATGCGTGTGCGTGTGTGTATTGCCTCTCCCCAGTGTGTGTGAGTGTGTATGTGTGCACATGTGTGTGTGCATACATGTGTGTGTGTTGCCTCTCCCCAGTGTGTATGCGTGTATATGTGTTCACGCAGGTGTGTGCGTATGTGTGTGTGCGTGTGTGTGTGTGTTGCCTCTCCCCAGTGTGTGTGAACGTGTATGTATACACATGTGTGTGTGTGTGCATGTGTGTTGCCTCTCCCCAGTGTGTATGCGTGTATGTGTGTGTGCATGTGTGTGTGTGTGTGTTGCCTCTTCCCAGTGTGTGTGAGCGTGTGTGTGCACATGTGTGTGTGCGTGTGTTGCCTCTTCCCAGTGTGTATGCGTGTATGTGTGTGTGTGCGCAGGTGTGTGCATGTGTGTGTGTGCATATGTGTGTGTTGCCTCTCCCCAGTGTGTGTGTGTGTGTGTGTTGCCTCTCCCCAGAATGTCTTACCACCTTTTCCCAACCTGACAACTGAAATCAACCCGCACATCCAGCTACTTCCCATCCTGGCCTGTGTATCTTTATGTTTCTCCTTTTTCTAATACTTTATCTAGTATAAAAATTAGCTCTTAAAAACTGCATCTAAGACGGCCAACACCTCAAAAACTATTTGATGCCAGCTTGAAATTCTGCTTGACTAATCTCCTTTCTCTCTGATTTCTTTCATCTCTCCATTACTTATGTTTTGTCCTTTTCTTGTATCTAGGTTCACATCATCAAGGGGTTACCTTTGATTTCTCACTCCCTACCTCCAGCTCACCTGCACATTCTGTTGACCCTGCATATTAAACACATCCTGAATCTCCCCACTCCTTTCCACCTCTGCCATGAGGTTTAAGCCATCAGCATGTCTACCGTTAACAACTGTAGTAGCTTTCCCTTCATCGGTTCTTTTTGCTCTTACAGAGATGAGTTTGGTCTTTGCTTTAACGATGATCCCGTCCCCCAAATCCATTTTCTATGTAATAGACACAGTTTGTCCTAAAACCATGATCGTGGTTCCTGGCCTGCTTAAAGGGCTTTCCATCACACTCGGGATAGAATCCTAACTTGTTCATACGGTTTGCAAGGCTGTGTGTGGTGTTCCCTTTGCCTCACCTTTCCCCGTCACCCACTCTGTTCTGCATGGATATCTTTTCCTTTCGGCGGTACCCACACCTGTGCCACCTTAGGGCCTTTGCACCTGCTGTTTCTGAGCCAGGAATGCTCTTTCCCCTGACATTTGTTTTACTGGCTTCCTTTCCTTTATATCTCAGAGTAAATGCCATTTCCTCCAAGAAATCTTCTCTGAATATACTATCTAGAGGACTTCCCTGGTGGTCCAGTGGTTAAGACTCTGCGCTTCCAATGCAGGGGGCACAGGTTTGATCACTTGTCAGAGAAGATTTCACATACCACATGGTGCGGCCAGAAAAATAATAAAGTATTTAAATAAATGTACATCTAGAGTAGGCATCACCACGCTATCTTTCCCACAGGCCTCTTAATTCTCTGCATGGCAATGAAAACCAGCCAATAGTGTTTTCTTATTTATGCATCTGTATATTGCTGTCACCTACACTAGAACATAGATTCACAAGGTCATCCCTGTTCCCAGAAGAGTGCCAGGCATGCAGCAAGGACTCATTGCATATATGTTAAGGAACAAGACAGTGAATGAGTGATATGGACGTGACTGGACTCTGGTGTCTGGGTATATAACTTTTGTCTTCATAAGTAGATTATATATTCCTAGGATATTTCTTTTGAATCATATTATTAACCTGGAGGCTCAGGCAGTAAAGAATCTGCCTGCAATGCAGAAGACTTGGGTTCGATCCCCGGATCAGGAAGATCCCTTGGAGAATGGAGTGGCTACCCACTCCAGTGTTCTGGCCTGGGAAATCCCATGGACAGAGAAGCCTGGTGGGCTACAGGCTGTGGGGTCCCCAAGAATTGGACATGGCTGGGCTACTAACAGTTTGACTCTCACATTATCCACTTTGGTTTGGAATATAGAATCAGAATTTAGAAAATTCTCGTTCTTTTGAGTTTTAGCTCCTTTGACCATATCTTGTTTTTGGTGTCCTAAGAAATCTATGGAGTATCTTCCTGAAAAGTTCCTTTCCTGGAGCTTTTACAGGAATTTATTTGATAGGATGCTGCTGCTGCTGCTGCTAAGTCACTTCAGTCATGTCCGACTCTGTGCGACCCCATAGACGGCAGCCCACTAGGCTCCTCTGTCCCTGGGATTCTCTAGGCAAGAACACTGGAGTGGGTTGCCATTTCCTTCTCCAATGCAGGAAAGTGAAAAGTGAAACTGAAGTCGCTCAGTCGTGCCCGACTCTTAGCGACCCCATGGACTAGAGCCTACCAGGCTCCTCTGTCCATGGGATTTTCCAGCAAGCATACTGGAGTGGGGTGCCATTGCCTTCTCCGTTTATAGGCTGAAATAACTGTAAAAGTATCAAATTTGTAACTGATATACTATAGTCCCAATCTCCAGTAAGTCTACAACAACCCACTTCTAGTGTGTTAATGATCATCTCCAGGAAAGGAGAATCGGGTTGACTTGCCAATAGACTTTCACACTGGTGTTCTTCTATGCTGTTACTGTGGTTGTGGAAAGGTTAACCTTTCTCAAGGTAAACCTACAGCAGTAACCATTCATTTCATAAAGTGGATGGCCATGTCTCCATAAAAGCAGGCTGGTTTTCCTTCACTCTGTCCGTAGCCTGTTCTTTCTTGCCTGAGAATTAGATACAGAGGAACCCAAGTTGCAGTGTGTCCTGGAGGAGCCTCGCTTCTGCCCTGTGCTGCCGGCTTCTGTAAGAGATGGGATGGACTCACCCTAGATGGATCCACAGCCGCAGGGTACCTTGAGAACAAGCCATCATCATGGATAGTTCTCCTGCCCGCGGCGGATGTGTCTTAACTCTCAGTCTGTGGTTTTTCCCCTGAACCATGCTTCCTGACCTTGGGGATGGCAGGGGACAGAGATTTTGTGTGGAAAAGAAAATAGTGATTTTTGAAACAGTAGCCTGTCTTGAAGAAATACTTGTCCTTGCCTCTGGGGTCTTTCTCCATGGTCTTAGGCACACGAGGTGACCTTTTAAGGACCCTCTTCAAAACTCATCCCGGGAATTTCAGTAATGGCTAAGAAACATAGGTTGTAAACCACAGGACTTTATAGTCTTTTAGCTAAGTTTTCACACCCTTTAGAAAGGTGCATTTTGCTTTTACAGATCTTTGCCATTAGTTCCGTAATGATCTCTCTTTGCCTCTGCATAAGAATATTTTCTTCCTCACTTCTTGCTAGACTGTAAATACCTCAAGAAGAGAGGAAGTCTTGTATAAGTGGCATATCATTCAGCGTCCAGTGCATGCAGGGGCTCAGCTGACGTTTGTTTAACTCTTCCTGATGCGGTTCTCCATTGAATCAATTCCCTGCCCTCCCTACCTCCATCTCCCTTTCCTGAGTCTAGTTAATTCTTCTCCTCTTACTTCCATTGAGTCCTATTCTCTCCTCACCAGTTCTTAGGGATTTTTCACTCCAGCTCTCATTAGCGCTTGTTTATAATCTCAGCCACCCTTTCCCTCTTGGTAGATGTTCACTTACTCTTATGCATAATTAACATCAACTCAACTCAGTGCTAAACAGTGGACCGGTATGGGGGGGTAGTCAAGGTCATTATACTTTCAGGGTATTTTTGGCATGTTCCACACGGCAGGGACTCTGCTGACCATGACAGTTCATATCCCATCTTCAAGGCTGATGTGTGATGCTGCTAGGTGCTGTTGGCACATTGCCACGTTCCATCAGCTGAATTTCTGTCGAGGATGGCGTGTGCCGTTTATGAACAACTTTGGGGAACATTGCACGGGAAGTCATTTCCATTTTGTTGCAGATCAACAGGAAATAAGGCTTAGCTGCCAAACTAAAGTAAGAAAAGCAACCGAGCATATTATTCCTCCCTTAGGAGCTTTCATTATTCCAGGAATCATTAGTTTCTAAGATAGTGAAAATGAGCCCAGCTATTACAGTTGTAACTACAGAGGAAATTTTGATTGGAGGAGGAGATTTAGAATCTTGTTTCAGTTTTACTTTGCATTATCTTCTAAATTGCTTTTGAATTTATCATACCTTTGAATCACCTATCAGATGCATTTTAGGAGATTAACTCCTTCCTTTGGTAAAATGAATCTGGCTTCTTAAATCAAAGACTACTCTGTATCTGTAGTACATTTATTTTGGCCGTTTCTATTGTTCATTATTCTATTGGCATTAATGGTGCTGGAGTACAAGGTTACTTCATTTAAAACCTGATCCTCTTTCAAGCTATTCTTATTATGTAGGCTTGGCTATCTTTTAAAATTAAAGTGCCCCAGCCTTGGCCCTGCTGTGAACTGCATACCATGAAGATCAGAGGGGAGGGGATGACAGAATGGAAACTTTATTCAGATCTTTGGCATGTTTTAATTTTACATTGCTTTTTCATACTAATTTAATTTCCTTCCAGAATGAAAGTTGGCAATCATTTAGAGAAGTGGTAGAGGAGGTTGGAATCATTGCCATTGAAATGCCTGTGAAGGTCCTTAATCCATAGATTATTGACATAATGAACTCTAAAACCCTTAATAATCATTCCACTCTGTAATGACAGCCCGCATTTAGAGAGCTTTAGCCTATGAATTCTGTGCCCAAGGCTGGCTCTGCTCTATAAGGCCATAGGAGTTGGAAATATTGCAGCTGCATTTGAGGTTATCAGGGAACAGGAGCTTACCCAGCCTGGGCAGAGAACCATTCAGTGCTGACCGGGGGCCCTGACTCCTACTTGCTGCTTTCACCCTTACCAAATATGGAAACATACAAACCACAATATGCTGTTTCCCTCAAATTTTCAGCCATGGCAGACACTGTCTATACTTACAGGGACAACCGATTAATTTCAGTTAATATTCTCATTGTTTACAAAAGACAGGAGAACAAAACAGCTTCTGGAAATTCAGTTGTTTTTTTTTTTTTTCCTTTTTTTTTTCTGTCTTGAGGGAATCTGTAGAGCCAGGATGGGCATCTTACTTTGTCAAAGACAGAGCACCCCCTGGCACCCCTGCCCCGCCACAACCCACCCCTCTTTGCTCACAGAGCAGATCCTGGCAGACATGGGGGGCCTTTCCCCTGACCAAAGCTACATTTTTTTCTTTACAGCTAGATCAGATGCTTCAGATTTATTATCAGATGTGGCATGGATGATTCAAACAAAAACAAATGCCCTCGAGTTTAAAAATAGAAGTTAAAAGACTAAATGTTTGCACTTAAAAAGGAAAAGAAAAGAACAGAAATCTCCGCGGCAGACCTTTCCTTAAAATTATCCTCACTAAATTATAATCATGCACTTTCCAGTGTCTGTAATTAAACATTAGATTTTATTTATTCCAGATGCATTTGTCTCAAGTAAATTCAGAATGCTCATCCTTCTTTTTGGTCACTGTAAATTTATTTCATGTTTGTAGCAGACACACGGTTGGGCACACTGGATAGTTTTTAAGTGAATCTTAATGACTCGAATTTTCTGATTGTGTACTACTTGTGGCCTATTTATCCTGATGAATCTGATCTTATTAAGTCTTATACCGTGTAATGTCTATAAGAGCTTGATGACATTTTTTACAAATACGTTCACATGTTCTACGGGAATTTGCAGGACCTTGGTTGGTGGGAAGGTGATGGAGGAATTTGCTTTTATCATGTTTCTCCTAGGCGGGTAGAGCTGTGGCTGCTGTTCTGAGGAGTCCACAAAAATGGGAAAGGTCACGATGCCTTAATTTGTACGACATCTTTTATTCAGAAAGCCTTGGACAGTTCCACGAAAACCTGAAAGAACATTTTATTTACCAGACTTGCAAATTTATTACATTAGTAAGATAATGTAACTAAACAGTAGTCTATAAATATTAAATGCAAGCTTTTTAGTGGTTTGAAATATCTCTCTACTCCTAAGACAAGATTCTCAATTAGGATTTGTGGTTAAATGCATTTAATACATATTTCAAAGAAAAAATAATTAACCAGACTTATTTACTTATTATCCTTGTTTACACCATTTCCAATAGTACATTTTCATTTTCACTAAGTGAATCAGTGGCTTAACCAAGTTGACTATGTAATTGGAGATAAATTTTGCAAAACGACAGTGGAGGAGCTGCAACTGACTCCCTGGGGAGCATTTTATTTGCTTTTCGGCCTGTTGTGGTTTTTCTGTGGTGACCAGGGTCATCCTGGGTTTTTAGTCAGTACATTGATAAATTGTTCAAGGTCCCTTTAAGTTTTTTTCTTGCTTACCATATGACTATTTTAGAATTCTCAAGGTGTGTGGGAAAAGGATATGCCAGGTCAATTTGACTATTTCTTTTAGCTATACTGAAAGCCCCATAGAATAAAAAGTTCAAGTTAATGCCAGAAATAAAGTCTTAGAATTCTTTCTGTGTCTTTAGTTACCCATCAGCTGCTCCACTCCCTACCTCTTTTAGAAGAATACAAATGCTTCCTATCTCTTCACTGGCATTTTCTTTAAAACTAGCCCTCAGTTCATCTTCTGTGGTCCACTCTCCACTTTCCCTCTTTAGGGCCGGCAACAGAGGGCCCAGCACAGAAGCTGGGAGAGCAAGTGGGAGAAGCAGCTCCAGTCATCACATCCTCAGACATTTAAAGCAGTCCCTCTCCATCCTCCTAGAGCGGTAGTGCTCACTCACGTTCCAGAGAGTGGGCAGCAAATATAGAAGTAAAATGGCGTGTATAAAAGGTGCTTCTTTTAGAACCTCTGCTCATTTACTCTAACATCAACTTTGACGGTAAAGAACACATGTGTCAATGCAGGAGAGGGAGAGCTAAGAGACGCAGCTCAATCCCTGGGTTGGGAAGATCTCCTGGAGGAGGGCGTGACAACCCACTCCAGCATTCTTGCCTGGAGAATCCCATGGACAGAGGAGCCTGACGGGCTGTGGTCCATAGGATCGCAGAGTTGGACATGACTGAGGCGACTTAGCGTGCACACGTGCGCGCACGCGCACACACACACACACACACACACCCACCCACAGCATCAACTAATGGGATTCATATAGTGTGTCTGAATTATTTACTTTAACTGTGTGTATATGTATCCTATAAACTAATAACATTTAAAGTTATTTACCTTTCAGCGTCCAAACCTCTCTCTACCTTTCTATGTATTTCTAAGTATAGAATACATGATACACCTCATTGAACAATTATATTTCAAAAATAATTTCTTCTTTGACTCTAGGATGCATTAGCACTCCAAAGGATAAAACTGTTTCTCATCTCCAATATCTAAATGACAGTAATCTAGGTTAGAGACCGAGGTATATAAAATCATTAGGTCATTTTTCTTTTTTCACCTCAGCCTAGGTAAGATAGGAAGGAGTGTGTCAAATATGGAGAAAGCCTCTGCCTGAACAAACAATCTCAGAGTTTTGAATTAACATCCATGTACCTGATTCATCAGAACTTTACAACTGAAACAGTTTCAATCTTCTCAGTTTAATAGTATAATACCACTTAGTTTTTCTGGGCTGAGAATCATTTTGCAACCAAGTTGATTACTCTGTCTAGCAAAATAAAAACATTTGCAGTCATCTTAGCAACATTGTACTTCTGTTGGAAATAGACCTTTGATTGTAGAAACACAGCAAGATTTCTTGATGTGCAGACACATTTACTAGATTACCCACCATATTACCCATTACAGAAGTAATAATTCTGAAAGAGAAATTCTGAGAAATATTATTTACATTAAACTTTAAACCTAGATGAGCTCTAGGTACCTAGAAGGAGCAAAAAGAAATGAAAGGAATAGTTATGCCATTAGAGGGCACTTTTGTAATCTTAGAAGAAAACTCTGTTATAGACTTGCTTACCCACAGCTTATTCTTAAGAATGTATTTTCCCTTACTTATTTAAAGTGACTAATTCTTAAGTTGAATGTTTAAGAACTTTTTTTGGTAGAGAAAAAAATTCTATAAAATTTCATCCTTTAAACAATGCTTACATAAAGCTTTAAACTTGAATCAGTGAATATAAATTGTAAAAACATACACAATATGTCTGCATAATAGTTTTTTGGTTAACTATATTCAATGCTCCTTTTAAATACATTTTGTTAGAAAAATTCTGCCCATAACCTGATCAAATTGAACAAATTATTAGGTTTCCCTAATAACTGAGTATGTTTTTTCCCCCAGCAGTAGATAAATGCTATTAGTAACATTCTGAAAACAATAATCCTATAGATATAAATTCCAGTGTCTGGATGAATCATTCTAACTTTTTTCCAGTTTTGTTGAAGAATGATTGACATACATCACTGTGTAAGTTTAAGGCATACAGCGCGATGGTTTGGTTTACATACCTTGTGAAATGATAAGTTCAGTTAACACCCATCTTCTCCTGTAAGTACAATAAAAATAAAAGGAAGCATACTGATTTTAAACACTTTTCTGAAAAGTGTCTGTTTTTCCCATAACTGATGTACCAATTAGAATGGTTGAAACTGTTTCAGAAACAGAAAGTGTGGCCTGATAAAATTTAAGCTGTGGAAATATGATATTTGTATAAAGAAAGCAAAAGATAAAGTTTAGTCTATTCTCTGTGGGCGATTATCTAAATACAAATGTCTACCTGAGCCAGTAAAGTCAACAAGCCAGTAAAGTAACTTAACAAGTAAAAGCTTGGGGTCAAGACCTGGAAAGTGTTTGAGATTTTACCCTCCTTGCGAGCTAGCAAGTTAGCCTGCCATATTTTCATGGATGTTAGATGGCATGAGACTCCTGGGTCAGTGACAAAGGACTTTATTACTCAGAGTAATAGCAGGAGCCACAGATCCACAGCAGCATCATTTTCTGCCACTCGCTCCCTGACCCCCGAATCTCACAGGATGATTCAAAGGGCACCTGTGGCACCAGTACATACAGTGGAGATTATTACAAGAGAGCAGCCCTGAGCTAAGGGAACTCAGGTTTTCATAATGGGTAATAATCACACCTGCTCTTGGCTCCAGAAGCGTTATCTTCAAGGCTATGAATTACACAAACATCCTTGAAAAGATGGTAATCTGGAACGAAAGCAGTCAATTCTTCTGCTTCCCACCTATGCACAGACAAGTACAGAGTCCCATGGAGAACTATCTTTAACACTTACTCTGCATAAGCCTATCATCTGAAGTTGTTCACTTTACCTAGCATTACATCGCTAAGTAGCTGATGCTGAGGAATGTACAATAATCATATTTACCTTAAAGTCACTTCTGAGACTTTACATTCCTCATATTGTGTTGTAATCACTATGTGATCATACTCGTCCAAGCCTCAATTTGGTTATTTTTGAGGAGAGATAAAAATATTGCCTATACCATAGGGCTGTTGCTAACATTATATAATAGATATAAAGCACTTAGAAGAGTGCCTGGCATGAATCACATACACAGCAAAATTTATTAAAATTGTTCTTATTAATTTAAAATTCATCTCTTACAATTAGCTGATTTAATAAGAGAAAGTTCCTCCCATGGGCAGCTGAGGATGCTGGAAAAATTCCCACCAGTCATAACTAGCTAGCCATCTAACCCTGAGGCTGACCTAAATATCCCAGATATCCTGGGGCATTGGGCAGCTTGTCCTGCTCAGTTGTGTGCTGTTGACAGCTTTCAGGGCAAATACAGGGCTAATGAGAGAAGGCTGCCCTTGAGTGGTTCTAGGGCAAATACACCTGAGTATCTCACACACAAGTGCTTCCCTGGCATGGAAGTCAAACTCTAACCATTTCTAAAGAGATGTATCTTGTTATCTGGACTCCTCTGCTACAGTTTCAGAGATGCCACTGAAAAGTAAACTGAATATATGTTGAAATAATGAGTATTTCTTTACAGGGTGTGTGCTAAATTACTTCAGTCGTGTCCAACTCTTTGTGACCCTGTGGACTGTAGCCTGCCAGGCTACTCTGTCCCTGGGATTCTCCAGGCAAGAATACTGGAGTGGGGTGCCAGGCCCTCCTCCAGGGGATCTTGCTGACCCAGGGATCAAACCCATGTCTCTTATGTCTTCTGCATTGGCAGGCGGGTTCTTTATCAGGTTCTTTATCTTTGCCACCTCTTTTACAGGAGCAGCGTATCAAATCCCATTTGGATTTTACATTTGTTAGCTATAGAACAAAGGGCATCGGAAGGGGAGGGATTAGGTGTCATGAGTGGAGATTCCATTCAGTTTTCTCCACCATGTCCCTACTTATTTGGAATAGGTTCACTGAGTTTTGATTTTGATCTGCCAAGCCATCTTTCATAGATATAACATTTGTCTAAGTAAGTCACATGAGCTCCCGTTAACACCCCCAGCCACACTTGGGAGCTCCCCTCCTTGACAGTCAGCTGGGTATCTGAGGAACAGATTATTTAATGAAACTTAAAGAGGGCTAGTTTTATTCCGAAAGTGAAAGTGAGGTCACTCAGTTGTGTCTGACTCTTTGTGACCCATGGACTGTAGTTGGCCAGGCTCCTCCATCCATGGGATTCTCCAGGCAAGAATACTGGAGTGGGTTGCCATTTCCTTCCCCAGGGGATCTTCCTGACCCGGGGATCGAACCCAGGTCTCCCACTTTACAGGCAGACTCTTTACCGTCCGAACCACCAGGGAATCTGCTAGCTATTTGGGAAGAGGATTTTAGTGCTCAGTCATTGTTCATTTTCAGATTTTAGAAAAACCTTCCATCCAAACCATTCATAAAATCGAGGTCCAGAATGTGAAGTGAATTGCCTAAGATTACATTTCTAATTAGGAGCTGAAACTAAAAAGCCAACTTTCTTAACGTTCAGTCATTTAGTGACATTGAATTTTCATTCAATCTCAATACAATTGAGAAATAAGGATGGGAAATAAGAACCTCTATTGCTTTCTTGAGAGAGATTATAAAGGATAAATGTTTGGGCTTTGCAGTCAGATTCTCCTGGGTTTACATCCTTTCTCTGCTTATGTTAAAGGAGGTTTATTCTTATACAAGACTAGTACATACTTATAAGGTTACTGTGAAGATTAAATGCAATAGTGCAGTTAATGGACTTAGCACCATGTTTTGCACATGCAGGTGGGTATGCTCAGTCATATCTGACCAACTCTTTGTGACCCTATGAACTGCAGCCTGCGAGGCTCCTCTATCCATAGGATTTTCCAGGCAAGAACATTGCAGTGGTTTGCCATTTCCTTCTCCAGGGGATCTCCCCGACCCAGGGATCAAACCCACATCTTCTGCATTGCAGGTGGATTCTTTACCTCTGAGCCACCAGGGATGCCTGTGTATTTTGCACACAATAACTCTTAAATACTGCAGATATTTTATATGGAAAATTACAGAGCAATGATAGATAACGACTTTTGAAAAAGCAAGTTACATGAAGTTTCTGAGCAAGCAAGCTCACTGGGAAAAATTACTTCTCAAACTCTCATTTAAAAAAAAGAAAAGCATATTCTCCTCAAAAAATATGTTCAGTTGTATGAATATATTTTTGGTAGCCCTCAAAGAAGGATAAAATTAAAATCAAGTGATGGTTTAAGTAGAAGTGACCTCATAGCTACAGCAATGAAAGATAAAATTAAAGTCAAGTGATGGTTTAAGTAGAAGTGACCTCATAGCTATAGCAATGGCCTTTTAGAAACAAAACTGGCATTCAAATCATCTCAAATTATCGTAAATATTTGCATTTGACTCTCGCACTATTTAAAGTACTTCAATGTAAAAATAATATATTTCCCTAATGCTTGAATTCGCTGATGTATGTTGTCAAAGAGATAAGGGAAAACAACTCCTTTCAGAGGTTTTTTCCTGAGGAAAACTGGCACCAAATCCTCAAAGGAAGCAAAGCCTTTCATAAGCACTTGATGTGAAAAGAAACTCACCTACCTGAAGCTTCCTTCAGGGAAGGAAGATGCAGAAGATGGGAGAAGATGCAGAAGATGCATGCAGAAGAACATGCAGAAGATGGTGTCCTTGAAAACATCCCTCCAGCAAGGGGCCCTAGAGGGTGATCCATGACTGTTTATGTTTTTTAATGGAAAGTCAGTGATTAATGCCAAAATGTAACTCAATGAAAACACTAGACTGGGATGGTAAATACATAACTCTGCCAGAGATTAAGGCAGATGACCTAACTATACAACTTTCCAATGGTCTTTCTTGATTTGAAGTGGGAATCCAAGCTTGCTTTTTAATATGATGAAGGTTTATATATAAATGTTGTGTTTAAGAGTCTGGTAAATCTGTAATACTAGACACTGGCAAATAGCTCCCCTTGTGATTTTGGACAAATTGTTTCACCTATAAGAAAATTAAACTTACAATGTCTTAAAATCTCTGATTTATGAAAATTCGATTTGCGGACTAAGAATATTTCTATATATGTAGGATCCTTAGTCAAATTTTAAGGAAGAATAAAAATAACCATGCAGTGGTAATTTTCTGGCTCTCAATGGGTCTCTGTGATTTGTGTCAAATTTCAAGCTTTGAGGCAGTTGTATGGAGATATCTATAGTGACCACTTCTGCCATACTGAAGGGGAGATTTTCTGTCTCAATACCCAATGAAGTTAATGCACCAAGAGTTCTTGTGTTTCAAAATCTGTTTAGTATCTGAAATTCTGGTGAATTCATCATCAACTCGATGAAATGCTTTGAAAAACAAACCAGCAAAGTTGCCCTCAAGCTCATGTGTATGTATCCAAAGTACATAATACAGTTCTTTCTGTGGAAACCAAAATAGTGTTAACCATCAGAAAGTTTGCAAACTGCCCAAGTGTTTTGCCTATAGAATTAACATAAGCAATTATTTTTGTCGCCCCAGGATGGTGCCTCTCCACTGGTGTATGCTGTGGCTGCTGTTACCACTCAGCTCAAGGACCCAGAAGTTGCCTACTCGAGATGAGGAACTCTTTCAGATGCAAATTCGAGACAAGGCATTTTTTCATGATTCGTCAGTAATTCCAGATGGAGCTGAAATTAGCAGTTATCTCTTTAGAGACACACCTAAAAGGTATTCTCCCTGCAGTACTTCCTTTATCAATAAACTCAGAAAGGGTGTCTCTAAGAAAGAAAGTAAACGTTTAGACTTACTTAGTTTAGATGATTTGCAATCAATCTCTGAATGAAAGTGAAAGTGTTGGTCGCTCAGTCGTGTCTGAGTCTGTGTGACCCCATGGACTATAGCCCGCCAGGCTCCTCTGTCCATGGAATTCTCCAGGCAAGAATCCTGGAGTGGGTTGCTATTTCCTTCTCCAGGGAATCTTCCTGATCCAGGGATTGAACCTGGTTATCCTGCGTTGCAGGCAGATTCTTTACCATCTGAGGCACCAGGGAAGCCCAGTGTCTGAATAGCATTGTGTATTTTTCTCTAAGTAAGAAAAAAAGCCACCTCATGCGAAGAGTTGACTCATTGGAAAAGACTGATGCTGGGAGGGATTGGGGGCAGGAGGAGAAGGGGACGACAGAGGATGAGATGGCTGGATGGCATCACCGACTCGATGGACGTGAGTCTGAGTGAATTCCGGGAGTTGGTGATGGACAGGGAGGCCTGGCGTGCTGCAATTCATGGGGTCGCAAAGAGTCGGACACGACTGAGCGACTGAACTGAACTGAAGGAAAAAAAAATGGTAGTACCACTTCTAGTCACCAGGTAGCTCTTTGATTCTCACTGACTGTGATCTTTTGGGGGGAGAGAGCAGATTTTCTTTTCTTCTGGGTGGTAGGAAATTTCTAAGCATGACTCTGGAGGATAAATGAAATTGTTTAATACATGTGATTCTTCAAGGGTTTACACTGTCTTATAAGGATATTTCTTTGATCAATATGATAGGGTTTTGAAAGCATCAAACCAAACAGTGATGAGAAGTGACTGCTCATTTATCTTCATACCAACATCAACAAATTGAGTTCATATCATGCTTCTAAATATTTTGACCTTTAAAAATTACATATAGATCATACAAATATATATATATATCATATAAACTACATATATTTAAAGATACTTATTTTGCAGTGCCCAAACTCCTTTTTATCATATTTCAAAAACAATTTCTCCTTTTAACCTGGGGCGCCTTGGTATTCTAAAGGATAATACTGTATGTCATCATCAACAATTCATTTTCCAAAGATTGAGGTATAGCAGATCATTAGGGCATTTTTCTCTTGTCACTTCAGTTTTGATTGACACAAAGAATGGAAGGTGGTTCTCTCCTTCCACCGAGTGGCAGAGTCATGTTGCCATCTGGACAGTCTGAATGAGAGTAAATAATAAGTTTACTTGTGACTGATGTGACCTGTTGTTTGGGTATCATTTCAGCACCACCTGAATGAAATTATTCATTTTAATGAAGGTAATAGATTAGGAACTGATTTGTCAGTAATACATAAAATAATTATGGCTCTTTCAAGGACATCATAAGAATAAGTAAAGGCACAAAATGCAAGGATAATTACACTGAAGGAACTTGATGTCTTAGTATTTACAGAGATTTAGTCTGTGAAAACAGGGGAGGGCAGGGAAGGCAGTTCTAATGATTCAAATTAGTCTTAAATATCAGCTGAATTCATGCCAAACCATTTTGCTTTTTATATCCTTTTGTCTCTTGAAATTTTTGAGTGAATCCAAATTTTTCTTTAACGATTTCTTTGATTTCCCATATGGACTTGTACACTGCTTTGCAGCATTCTTGAAAAGACAGCATTCTTTATTATGTAATCATATCACTTAATCAAATAAATAGTTTATCCTTGATCTTCCAGTCTCTTAAAAATTAAATAAGTTTTGGTTTTAAGAGCTGTCTTAAAATTACATTTTTTTCCTTCCAAGTAACAAGTTTTTATTATAAGACATTTCAGAACAACACATGCTCCTTTCCTCCTGTGTTTTCAGTCTTTTCATTTGTTCATTCTTTCAGTCTTTTCTTCTCCACAAACAATGATTGGAGACTTTGATATCTCCATTTGGATGTAATGTTAACTTGCACTAGTTAAAGAGTTGAAGCCACAGTCATTTCTAGAGCTAAAACATGTGACAGGAGATACGCATAGGCATTGTTGATATTACAGCTAAAGATGAAATTCCAGATAAAGTTTGGCAGCAAAGAACAGCAAAAGAAAACAGATTCATTAATTATTCTTATGTTTATACATAAATTCCAGAGTCTAAATGGTGCATGGAGTGTTTATCCCTCACTCCAGCATTATAATTTGGAGCATATTTAACACATTTCGGCCTCTCTCACTAGCCAGTGAATACCTGAAGCTCGTAAATCATATCCTATCGTCTCTGATCGCAGCTCCCTTCCACAAGTGTGCTGTGCCTGGTAGACAATACATGTTTGTCAAATTGCTGAAGTTTATTCAGATTATCTTTTATCCCTAAATCATAAGTGTTTCCATATGAAAATGTTGACTTAGAGGGACTCCCTGAAGTTTTATACGTATAATGATTACCTTGTGGAATGCAGGCATTGTTTCTTTGTTATTGGTTGCTTATGGCCTGTATTCAAGTTACTAAGACACAGTTGCTTACTTTGGGAAACAAACTACTTTCTTGACTGAAATGAGAAGGATAATAAATGAACTTGCACATGGATTTCAGCACGGGTTAGCTCTGCTACCCACGTAAAAACCAAAAACAAAAGCAGAAAATTTTGAATACCTTTTATATTACATGATGCTAAAGAAATTATTTTGTCTTACCTAATTCTTTGTAATGTAGATAGGTTCAGTTGTATTTATGTGCTTAATATCACCTATGCAACCTGGCCAAAGGAACAAAACTCTACTGTCCAAATCTGACTGAACTGAAAATTAAACCATTTGACCCCCATCTTTATGGATGCTTAAGGTACATAAAATTTCCATACTGTGAACAATTCAATCATCTAGTTATTTTGCCTGGATGATCATCTATCTTTATTCTAAACAAGTTGTTTTTACTTTTATAGGGGCCTCACTTTATTTGTCCTTCTACAGCCCTAAGTCCACCCTCCAATTCCTAATTCATCTTTGAATGGGGTGGGGGGGGGACATATATTTCCATTCAGATTTTGTATCTTCAGGTAGATTCTAAGCATAGGTATCTTCAGGCTAGAATAAGGTGGGTGTTATGATTCTTCTGTTCTATTTATTCGTTTAGTAATTCATTAATTAAAAAGGTTTATCAAGACCTTCTGCATGCAGAAATCTGTGCTAAATGCTAGGAATAAAATGACATGGAAAATGAACCCTAAATGGGCCTTTGTCGGGAAAATGATAAATCAAATAATAATATAAATGTATGTTTATACATTACACAAATTAAACAGGTGCCCCAAGTGAAAAGTGTAGGACAC
The DNA here is from genome assembly GCF_029378745.1 of Bos indicus. NCBI lineage: Eukaryota > Metazoa > Chordata > Mammalia > Artiodactyla > Bovidae > Bos > Bos indicus. Next base: position 4,590,231 of record NC_091765.1, read on the forward strand.
TCAGAGAATGTGAGAGAACCTGAGCCACACCAGTAAGAGAAAGTGAAGTGAAGAAGTGACACAGAGTAAAGGCATGTACATTAACTATATTTCAATTAAAATTATTTACTTTTTCATATATATTAGTAAGGACTAAAGGGTGTGTTTCAGGCAGAGAAAACATCCCAGTGGCTCAAAGATGGGATTGAGTCTGGAAAACAAAAGAAGCCCTACGTGGTCCAAGCACAGAAAGCAAAAGGGATAATGACATGACCGTGACATTGGCAGAGATCCCACCACTGAGGAATTTTCAGGCTCTCTGACCAGTTAAGCACTTTTTTTCCGAAAGCAAAAAGCTAAACCTATTCATTAATTAACTGAACAAATATTTATGAAGAATTATTTTGTTCCCTAAGTTTTGAACCAAATGCTTTGCCCTCTTATAGTATGCATTCTAGTCAGGCGAGGTGGAAAATTAAAAAAAATAAACAAATGCATAAGTAATACATCAGGTAGTGATATAAGTGCTTTGAAGAAAAGAGTAGGAGAACTTCACAAGTAGGAAGGTAATATCTTCTATAAAGAGTCAGAGTAGGTCTGTGGTGAGATAGTGCTTGAGAAGGGAAGTGATGCAGTGACTGATCAAGTAAGATCAACAGCCAGAGGATGAGCATCTCAGGTGGTTGTCACTCAGTTGCTCAGTGGAGTCCTACTTTTTGTGACCCCATGGACTGCAGCACACCAGGCTTCCCTGTCCCTCACTATCTCCCAGAGTTTGCTCAAACCCACGTCCATCAAGTTGGTGATGTCATCCAACCATCTCATTCTCTGCTGTCCCCATTGCTTCCTGCCCTCAATCTTTCCCAGCATCAGGGTCTTTTCCAATGAGTCAGTTCTTTGCATCAGGTGGCCAAAGTATTGGAGCTTCATCTTCATCATTGGTCCATCCAGTGAATATTCAGGTTAGTTTCCTTTAGAATTGACTGCTTTGATCTCCTTTTAGTCCAAGGGACTCTCAAGAGTCTTCTCCAACACCACAGTTCAAAAGCATCAATTCTTCAACACTCAGACTTCTTTTTGGACCAACTCACACATCTCAGGTGGAGGAACAACAAGTAAGAGGCCCTGAGGCAATAGTGTGCCATAAATACTCCAAAGAGAGCAGGGAGCTGAGTAAAGAAGGGAATGGATGGAGGAGCCGAGTTTAGAGGTTTGGTTGGGGACCCAGATCACGGCAAGTTCTGTGGCTTTTTCTCTGAATGAAACAAGCTCTTGGGGGGCTTGTAGCAAGTGTGTTCAGATTTAGGCTTATAAGGATATTGCCTTCTGGAAGGAGATAAATAAACTGAGGAGCTCAAAGTAGAAGTAACACCATTCAGAAGGCTACTACAATGCTCAAGAAAGAAAAAACGATGACTTGGATCTGATGTTAACAGAGAAAGTGGAACAAAGTGATAGAGTCGCTATGTTTTCAAGACGAAGCCAAGAAATGTCTGCTGATTCAGTGTATGTGGAGTGGAAGAGAAAGAAAACATCAAGAATGACTCTAAAATGTTTGTCCTGAGTAACTGGAAGGTTAGGGTTGTCATTTACTGAGAAGAGACAAGAGAGGCTGATTGGGGGAGAGAATGAGAAGTTTGGATTAGACACCCTAAGTTTGAAATTTTCAGTATTATCTAGGAAAGGAAAAATGGCAAGAAGATTTGGTTTGGTCGCTAAGTTGTGTCCTATTCTTTGCAACCCCGTGGACTATAGCCCACCAGGCTCCTCTGTCCATGGAATTCTCCAGGCAAGAATACTGCAGCAGGTTGCTATTTCCTTCTCCAGGGGATCTTCCTGATCCAGGGATAGAACTTGGGTCTCCTGCATTGCAGGCAGATTCTTTACCAGCTGAGCCACCAGGGAAACTCAGAAGAAAATAGTTATTTCTAAAACTTAGTTAAGAATTCAGGCTGCGGCTTCCTTGGTGCCTCAGTGGCAAAGAACCTGCCTGCCAATGCAGGAGACAGGTGTTCTATCCCTGCTCCAGGAAGATCCCACATGCCATGGAACAGCTAAGCTCGTGCGCCACAAGTACTGAGCCAGCGCTTTAGAGCCTGGGAGCTACGACTGCTAAAGCCCGAGTGAGCTAAAGCTCAAGGCCATACCCTGCAACAGGAGACTCAACCTCAGTGAGAAGCCTGTGCTCCTCAACAGACTGTGCTGCAACTAGGCAAAGACCACACACTGCAACAAAGACCCAGAGCAGACATAAATGCATTAATTCAATTATATGAGAAAAAAAGAATTCAGGCTGACAGTTTAAATTGGGGAACCATTAACATACAAGAGGTTAAAGCTGTGAGCCTGGGTGAGCTCACACAGGGCATGAGCATGGGTAGAAAAGTGTTCTGACACGGGGCCTTGGCTCACCTGGCGGGCTAGAGATCAGGGAGGGGAGAGGAGCCACAAAGGAGGCTGACAGAGCCAACGGATGTGGGGGTCAGGCGGGAGAAGGTATTGGGGTGCATGTGGAGAGAACCAAAGGCAAGAGATAGTGAGGAGGTACCATTCCTAGGAGGTGAAACCAGTGAGGAAACTACTGTTTCCGCCCTTGCAAGATTATGGGCTTTGAAAGATAAACGTAATCATCTAAATTATTCAGAAGAAGAAGATATAGCATTGTTATACATAGGCAATATTTTTTTATTCTCCCTAAAAAGTTCTTTTGAGACCATCATTTAAAAAAATCTAAGGAGAATTTGTAGAGCAGAATGCTTTAATCTTTCAAAATGTTGTTTTAAAATCACTCAACTCTTATGACACGCTCAGTTGTGTCCAACTCTTTGTGACCCCAGGGACTGGAGTCCCCACATGGGACTTCTCTTGTCCATGGGACTCTCCAGGCAAGAATAATGGAGTGAGTAGCCATTCCCCTAGCTAGAGAATCTTCCCAACCCAGAGATTATAACCCAAGTCTCCTGCACTGCAGGCAGATTCTTTACCATCTGAGTCACCAGGGAAGTCCAATTTTAAAATCACTAGGTTATTTACATTAACAGAAAATCTTAGTGATAGAGAAACGTGTCTTTCCACTGACTAACACAGTAATCTTTACCTTTTAAAAATATTTCTCAAATGGTGATTAGATACCTCTCTCCAAAAAGATATGGAATAGTCAAGCTGTGAGTAAAAGTCACTAATGTAAAAACCTGATGGGAAGAGCTGGCTTATTGGAAAAGACCTTGATGCTGGGAAAGATTGAAGTCAAAAGCCGGGGGCAGCAGTGAATGAGGTGGTTAGAAAGCATCACTGACTCAATGGACATGAATTTGAGCAAACTCCAGGAGATGGTAAAGGACAGGGGAGCCTGGCATGCTGCAGTTCATGGGGTCACAAAGAGTTGCACATGACTGATCGACTAAGCAACAGAACCACATCAACAATGTAAAAACATGATGATAGTGTTATTTTGCTAGAGATCAACATCCATTCTAGAAGGGCATAGCTGTAAAAATGATCTTTTGGAATAGTTAGTGCCTTAGAGTGCCCTCCATATCTTATAAATTTATCACTAAATTTATGGAAAATGCAGTACCTGTAGGGTAATGTCCCTGGAAATTCCTTTGTTGTGACTTACATTGCACTGGCAGGGCCTGGGCTAAATAACACCCCCAAACTGGGTTAATTGTTTATTCTTAACCCAAGTAACATGCAATCAACACATTTTGGTTCAACATCTAATTATGTGATACCGTGTTGATGGTAAATCTGGTTGCAGAACTTTGGGCTATGGACTTCCACAAATAATGCTGAAAGTATCATGATTTGTGTCAGATAGCCAGTTTGATTTTCTGTTAAATGAACACAAATTAAACCAAGTGATTTTTCCAGTACTCTTAGTTGTTCAGTGTGAGGACAAGCTGTCTGAAGTGGTCCACTCTCACACAGGTATTTCTTTGTGGTTGAAGAGGACAACACTCCATTGTCCGTCACAGTGACGCCCTGCGATGCACCCTTAGAGTGGAAGCTGAGCCTCCAGGAGCTGCCAGAGGAGGCAAGCGGGGAAGGCTCAGGTGAGTACCCCGACAGATCTGGTCCCAGACCTCTGGATAGATGGATGGCTGAAAGACATGAGACATGAGACATATAGCCTTCTCTTCGTAAGACAGAACAGCATGGATGCATAGGAGAAGTTGGGCATTGAGGAAGGAGATGTGGGAAATGGGGATGACATCAGATGACCATGATTTGGTAAAAAAAAAAAAAAAAAGACTGAGACAGGTGTGGGGACTGAAGGTGCAGGGAAAGGCAAGAGGTTCAGATTAGCTTCCCTGGCTGTGGTTTGCAGTCCTGCCTGAACCTTGGAATCACCAGTGGGGCTTTAGATGCTGGATCCTGCCTCAGAGGTTGTGATTTAAATGCCTTGGTGTGTGATCTGGACATTGGTGTGTTAAAAGCCCCTATAGGTGATTTTAATATGCAACCAGGATGAGAGTATCTGATCTCTGGGGAGTAAAGGGTAGATAGGAAGAGAGAACAGAAGGGCATTTAGCACCACCTGAAAGTCCAGGATGAAAAGAAAGTCAGAAGGAGGAGTCGGTTAGGCATTTAAGGAAGATTCAGATGATGGAAAGCAAATAACGAGATACAAAGAAATAAGTAGAGTCTGTCTGAGGCCCTGGGTTGATGCTGCCCACGGCTCCCCCCCACCCTCACCCCCACTTAAGGGGCAAAGGCATCCTAGCTTTAAGTAAGGCTTGAGATTGATGGTGTGACAGGATGTTAGCAAGCTGGATATTTACAGTGATGGGGGAACTGTAATTAGGAAAATATTGAAACAGCATATGGGGAGCGATGAGACAGAAAAGGAATAGTCATGTGACGATTGTGTTCATCACATGGTTTAGGACTATGAAATTCTACATACCTCACTCTCAACCTGTGCTTGGTTGGGAAAGATCTACTTGCTCTGGCTATGCAGTCATTTTCTGGGTCCTCTCACATATGTGCACACTGATATCTGTGTGATATCTGATAACAAAAATAAAGAAAACATTTTAGTTTCAATGCTTTCCCTTCATTCCTCCTGGGCAAGTGTTCTACACACTGAAAATTATATCCTCTTACTGATGGTTTATAATCTATCTCTAATGAGACTGTCTGGTCCTACAAATAAAAGTGAAATTAGTTAAATGGCTAGCCATCCAAGTGCAAACTGGTAGAATCTTTTTGGTAAGCAGATTGACAGTAGGGATTAGTCTCTAAGAGGTTTGCAGCCTCTGACCTAAAAATTCCACTAATTGGAGTCTACTCTGAAGAAATCATTTAAAATCAGAAAGCCTTACATATATAAGAGCATTATTATAATGCTCAAAAGTTAACCAACTGTATTATTTCTATTATATAATAATAAATGAGAAAAAAGGGAGGTTTCTCTGGGTACCTATATACATGATAATAAATGTTATAAAGTTACAGAGAAAAATGGAATAGTATCAATTGCATGAAACATGTAGAAGAAAACCTGATAGAAATCAAACTATTAAAAAAAAAAAGAAATCAAACTATTAATAAAGGACTGTCTCCAGATCATATATTAATGGATAGTCTTTTTATCTTCTTGTATCTCCCAGTTTTCTACAGGAACATGTATTCTTTTTATAATGGATAAAAACTAAATTGAATTGTTACAAACACCATTTAAGGTTGTGCATACGTACTGACGTGTAGCCTGTGCCTCTTTTGTGTCTTTTAGGTGATCCTGAGCCTCTAGATCAGCAGAAGCAGCAGATCATTAATGAGGAAGGCACGGAGCTATTCTCCTACAAAGGCAACGACGTGGAGTATTTCATATCTTCTAGTTCTCCGTCTGGTTTATATCAGTTGGAGCTTCTTTCAACAGAGAAAGACACGCATTTCAAAGTCTATGCCACCACAACTCCAGAGTCTGACCAGCCCTACCCTGAACTGCCTTACGACCCGCGAGTTGATGTCACGTCCCTGGGACGCACCACTGTCACCTTGGCTTGGAAGCCGAGCCCCACCGCCTCAGTGCTGAAGCAGCCCATTCAGTACTGTGTGGTCGTCAGCAGAGAGCACAACTTTAAAAGTCTCTGCGCGGTGGAAGCCAAGCTGAGTGCGGACGACGCTTTCATGATGGCCCCCAAACCCGGCCTGGACTTCAGCCCTTTCGACTTTGCTCACTTCGGGTTTGCTTTGGAGAACTCAGCTAAAGAGCGCAGCTTCCTGACGAAGCCTTCCCCAAAATTAGGGCGGCATGCTCACTCGAGGCCCAAGGCGGACATTCAGAAGGTCTGCATAGGAAACAAGAACATCTTCACCGTCTCCGATCTGAAACCCGACACGCAGTACTACTTCGACGTCTTCGTGGCTAACAGCGACAGCAACATGAGCACAGCTTACCTGGGTACCTTTGCCAGGACCAAGGAGGAAGCCAAACAGAAGATGGTGGAGCTGAAGGACGGGAAAGTCACCGATGTGTTCGTTAAAAGGAAGGGGGCAAAGTTTCTACGGTTTGCCCCTGTCCCGTCTCACCAGAAGGTCACCTTCTTCGTTCACTCTTGTCTGGACGCCGTCCAAATCCAAGTGAGAAGAGATGGGAAGCTCCTTTTGTCTCAGAATGTGGAAGGCATTCGGCAGTTTCAGCTGAGAGGAAAACCAAAAGCCAAATATCTCATCCGACTGAAGGGAAACAAGAAGGGCGCGTCTATGCTGAAAATACTGGCTACCACCCGGCCCAGTAAGCAGTCGTTTCCCTCTCTTCCTGAAGACAGGCGCATCAAAGCTTTCGACAAGCTCCGCACCTGTTCTTCGGTCACGGTGGCTTGGCTAGGCACCCAGGAAAGGAACAAGTTTTGCATCTACAAAAAGGAAGTGGATGATAATTACAATGAAGACCAGAAGAAAAGAGAGCAAAACCAATGCCTGGGCCCAGATACCAGGAAGAAATCAGAGAAGGTCCTCTGTAAATATTTCCACAGTCAGAATCTGCAAAAAGCAGTGACCACAGAAACAATTAAAGGTCTTCAGCCTGGAAAATCTTACCTGCTGGATGTTTACGTCACAGGACATGGAGGGCACTCTGTGAAGTATCAGAGTAAAGTGGTGAAAACCAGAAAGGTCTGTTAGTCACCTCGTATGGAGATGCATCACGTAGAACTTCAGGAGAGACAGAGTCACGTTAAGCAGAAACTGACTACTGCTCCCCCAGCTAAGAGAAGTTGTGACCTATACTTGTACTACGGAAGGAAGGATATCAACGGGTGTGTGTTGGAGTTTATGTAACTAATTGCTGGAGGAGCCTTGTTTGAGTGTGCCCCAGTGGTACCGCGTGTGTGTCTGATGTCCGCTGATGTCAGAGAGGACGTCTTGAAGGAACTGCCATCCCTTGCTTTGACCACTGCATGGACTGCTTCTAAATTATTTTATTACCTAAAAATTTAAAATATGCCATTCATTGCACACAGCCACAAATGAAAATCATTCCTCTCAATAGATGCTAGGATATATATATATAAATATATATATATATATAAATTATTTTATAAAGTCTTGTTTCAAATGTCAGTGTTTCTATGATTGTAAACTATTCAATTCTTTTCCTGTTAAAGTACAGATCTAAGTATATTGAGTGGACAGCTCTTTAGTCAGTTATATTGTTATTGTAAATTCTTATCTGTTGAGTAAAATGTTTAAATACTATATGTATCTCATGTACAAAGTTGACATACATTATATTCATGTATATAAAATTAAAGATATTAGATTATATACTGATCATTTTCCCAAGTAGCAACCTCGGTGTATTCAATTTCCGTTCTGTCCCCAAAACTGCGCCTTTTTATAATTTGGCACCAGATTTGACTTTTTTCTAACAGAAGGTATGCTCCATCTCTCTAAACTTACTGTGGCATTAGAGAGTTACTGCAATTTGTATTTTGATTTTGAATAGGAGCTAGTTGTTGAGACTTGAAAGCACGCCAATGGACTTAAAAGGACAAGCCCCGAATACTATAGCTCGAGAAGTATTCCTTAATGACCTGAAATAGAAAAAAAAACTTCTATTTTAAAAATAAGCATCTCTTTTAAGTACAAAATTTGGGATATGACAAAATTTTCCAACTGCTTGAATGTTAGCAAAATAACTGTTTTGATTTCTAGTGGAAGCAGCGGAGCAACCATCAATTAGGACTATAATGAGAAAACTAGAAGTTATCAGTGGTCTCATACTTTTAGCTTTGATTGTTCACAAATCTTTAAGAAGTAATTTAGATATAAGGTAAAATGTAGGCAAATCATAATAGAAACCATTCATCAAAAATTCTGCGCAAGGAGCAGTTTTAGATAGTTTCACTCTGCACAGGTTCTCCACAGGTTCTCCACATGAGGTGTCACGAGAACTTTGAAGGATTCGCAAGAGTCTGGGATTTAAGTCAACTAGGCTGTGTGGCTTCAAGTACACCTGTTACCTCCCATTGTCCCTCTTTCCTGTTTATAAAATTAGGTGTGGCAGATTTGGATAAGATGATGTTATAGGATACCTTCTACAATATGACGTTGTCTTTTGTAGAATTCTGTGATTCTAAATTACAAAATGTTTCTGTAACTACAAGGGGGACAGGTGTAATTCCTTAGCCACAACCGTTCACCTCCGTGCTGGCCTTCCTTTCCCGTGGTGGGCATGCATGAGCAGCGTTCCTGTGCGTACAGAATCACTGTGGCTTGGGGAGTGTAAGTGGTGGTCTTTATGAAAAGACCTCCTTAGCAGAGAATATCCCCCCTAAAAATGTGTCCTCTAATTCGTGAGTGTTAAGGTATCAAAACAAAATGTACCATATTTGTATGAAACAGTTTGACAACTGAAATAACTTTTGAAAAGGAAGAAAGAACATGTCCCCAATGGCTAGTAACTAACCAACTTGAAAGAACTTTAAAACTGACACTGTCTCAGAGACGTTCTATCCTAAGTTATAAATTCAGTGCCTTTGGAAGGAGAATCAGCTTTCTCATATTATTCACAACTATGTTATTATAGAGCAATGTGCTAAATGGGACCACAGTGAATCCAAGAGTTATTGTAGCTTCTGAAGGTGATGGACTTAATTCTCAGATATTGCTAAAGGCCTGGGAACCGGGCCAAGTCAATTTAAAGAAGCCTTTACTTTTCAGCCAGATGGAATGGTGGTTTCTATATAGTCTGGATATATCAGAAAATTCTTTCATGGTCCCAGAGAAATTTGCCTTTTAAAAATTATAGGAAAATTAAATACACATTGTGAAACTTCTTTCACTCATAAAGGAAGAGAGCAACCTATTAAAAATAAAGCTCTCTTATTTCCTGATGTGTTTAGATTTTAGGAGCATTCAGGTGAACTCAGGACAAGAAAGGAAAATTTGTTCGTAATTAATAAAAGAACTAGAACATAGCTAATATGAAAGCACTGTCTTTTCTCCATTAAGCTCTAGAATAGCTGTATTGAGAATAGGGCATTTAGAATCCCAAGAACAGCCATAATACCATGGAGTAGATGGGATCTTTGAGAATACTTCATTCAAGTTCAGTATCTTTATTTTTTAGGCTCAAAAATAAATTGAAGACCAGAGAAATGAAAAGAAATTTCTCATAGTCAAAACAAGTCAGTAGTGGAATTGCTTCGACTCCAAAATGCTTACTAGAATATAAATCACCGATTCTTGGGGGGAAAAGTCATTTAAGGATCATTTTCCAAAAGGAAATAAAAATTTTTTTGTATTTATGATTTCAAAGCCACTTGTTTTTACAGACCATTTCAAATTTCCTTAAGAATATGTGTGTAACCTTAACTGACAACTTCAAACTTGTAAAAAAAAATACTGTTATTTTTAGAAACAAAGTATTCTAATCTAGGTTTACATGTGCACACAAACAGAGGCTGTAACATCATTAGTCAATTGTTTTAACCTAAAACTATTTAGAATCTATTTTTAAAAAGTACATAGCAGGTGATTTTCCTAGTTAAAATACTTTATAATCAATGTTTAGATTAATTTTTAAAACATTCATCAAAATATTACTGCTGGAAAGGACATATGCATTGCTTATTTTAGTTCCTAAGAATAAACTTGAAAAAGTTATGATTTTATATCCTGAAAAGCCAAATGAAGAGTGACTTCAAGTAAAAAATCACTTAGAGGAACTTTAGAGTTTGAAACAGGTTTTAATGGTTCTGAATAGTTCATCTTCAATGAAAACACGGACACACAAGTTTTAAATACAATTCAAGGAATCTGTTTGACCGGAAACAAATTGGGATCTCTTCCAACACTTTACTAACACCTCTTAGAGATCATCTGGTTCAACTCTCATTATGTAGATGAGGGTGTTGAGGTCAAACCGAGACCAGACCCCAGATCCCTGCACTCTCCATTTAATGATCACCCAGTGCGTTGTAAGCACGTCTTCACAAGGCATGCAACAGCTTACCCAGACTACACGCTTTTGCCTCTCTTCACTGACTGGCTTCAGAATAAAACTAGCATCTAACTCGAGGAGCAAGGCCATTTGGAGCATCTCCATACACTTCCTTTCCCACTGAGATAGAGTGCAATGGAGGTAAAGTCAGCTGGGAAGTCGCTTTGGGTCCTCCCCCAGGACCAAGCAGAGTGACCGTGGCCAGATTTCAGCTGTCCTTTGTTTGAAGTTGTCTGGGGGACCTGGGAGACATCGGGGCACACTCATCATTGTGTTTCTCCCAGAGAGTTTTGGCCAGAAAAATATGCAATGGCTTGGGATTTGGGTATCTGTTATTGTTTTGAAGGTGGGAAATGGGAGAGATGAGAGGAGAGAGAGGAAACGGCATGTGAAGGGAAATATGTTGTTGTTTAGTTGCTAAGTCGTGTTTGACTTTTTTGTGACTCATGGACGATAGCCTGCCAGGCTCCTCTGCCCATGGAATTTTCCAGGCAACAATACTGGAGTGGGTTGCCATTCCCTCCTCCAAGGGATCTTCCCAACCCAGGGATCAGCCCACATCTCCTGCATCTCCTGCATTAACTGGTGGATTCTTTACCAATGAGCCACCAGGTAAGCCTTCCAGAAGAGTATAGTTTTTCTGTACTTTTCTTTCTCTAACTGGCCTGAGATATCAAGGAAAGTGAGAGAGCTAACATAGCTTAATTTTATTAAGAATTTGGATTCTGTCCAACACAGAACCTGACACTAGAAAATTTGACTTAGATCACCACCCACTCTATTAAAATCGCATCACACTATTTGCTAGGAATGATTGATCATGTATCTGGGTAAGACGTCCTTCATTTCTATTTATTTGCATTCCTCTTCCTCCATCTTTGAGAACTAAGTTTAGTAATCAAAGTTTAGAGATGAAGTTACTTAGAATGACTTTTCATATCCACTCTGATACCTCTTTCAGATATTTTCTAATTTTCTTTTAAAGTATAAAAGAAATTGAAGGCTATCAATCACCATCATGGGAAAATAGTTGGTTCCAAGACTGAACAGTGCAAGGCCCTAGTTATGTTTCTATGTTGTCTTTATCCAAATACTGATGAAGATCGTGTGGCATCAACTGTTAGAGGGGAGGAGATTCGTACAAGGTGAGACACTTGAGTCCTTGGAAAGAATTCCTTCAAAAACAGAAACAAGAATGAATGTAACACCTCATCCCATTGCTCTACAGGAGAGAATTTTCAGAAAAGTGTAAGGTTTTCTGGAAACTTTTAGAAACTTAAAGACTAGAAATTTTGGAGAAGCACGTCAAGCAGCCTCCCAGGATGTGGACATGTCCCGAGACTTCAGAATTTGAAATAATTTTATAAATTGAGACTAATGTGTAAAACAGAGAAGTCACAGAATATGGGTTCTTGTTATGCATGATGAGATCCAGATAGAACAGTTAAAAAAAAAGCCATCTTACAACTATTAATAAGAGAAGCGATGAATACATTGTTTTGTTTTTGAGTCCAGTATTATTGTCAGAAACTGGTGAGCTTTAGGAAGCAAAATGTTTCCAGTCTCTCTCTTCTTGTATAAATACTGCCAAGATTAATAGCCAGTCAAATGACTATTGGAAAGGAGCAAATGTTCATTTCTGGTCGATAGTTAGCCCTTGGTGTAATCTTCCTACATTGCATAAATATGCAGCACAGAATAACAAAAACAATTATTTTAAGATACACTTGACAAGACCCTTAAATGTGCATATTTAGTTATAACTTGGACAGGATTTTGCTTCTGAGAAAAATCATTTGTGATAAACAGAACCAAGTATATTAATACATAGCAGTGTTAGAGGTTTGACTGTTCAGTCTTGTCTCTTCCTATAAAATGAACTTAGACCTGTTAAAGAAAGTTAACATATAGCTACTTTTACCATGCAGGCTGTAAAAGTTCCCCAATGCCAAAGCAACAAGCAGTTTTTGGAAGCCATTTGTTACCCTCAAAAGCCACAGTGATGTCTCATAGGCCTCTGCCTTTATTTGACCAATTTTGTGCCCTTCTGTAGATCCCTATGACAAAAATAAGCAGACTGTGGCTGAACCATTAAGAGTTATAAGAACCGATATAGTTTTCTGTGTTAGCAATTTGCTAAGAGCAACTGGTATAGTCAAAAATACAGCCTATTTCCAGTGGCTGTGTTTCCATGTATCAGCGGCCACAAGTGGCCTTAGTGATGGTTAAGGCTTCCTGGTGCTTCTGAACAGAGTAAGAACTTGACTTGAGACTGGTAAGGAGGAGACTGAAACAACTGAGAGAGATCAATTAATATACATATTTTTTAAAAAACAAAATTCAACCAATTTTACTATGGTAATATGTTATTTTAAAAACATGTTTTTAAAGAAATAACAGACTCTTTTAGCTATTTTTAATGGCAGTATTGAATATCTCCTTTCTGCTGAATAAAGCTTGCCATTCTTCCTTAAATGAAGAGGCCAAGAGCTAAATTACAGGTTGCCCAATTTTGCTTTTTTTCCGTCATGCACATGATCATGGGTTCTCTTGGCTTATCCATGGGTGATCTTCAGGTTTGGGAAAAGATGACACAGATATGAAAGCAGGGTAAGATCTCAACACTTAAATTTAAATTACTTGCATTTTGTGCAAGTTCTGTTGACTAATGGAAGAGAGCTGGACTTCAAATACAGCTGTGTCTGCGCAAACTTGACCACTTTGAATACTGAAGCCTGGTTCCTCTGCCAATTCCATGGGCAAGAAATTCCGGAGGCCTGAATTGAAATGTGCAGATAAATACTCAGTGCTGGGGTTCTTGGTGCCAAAGCACACAGAATACTTACGTCTGCTATGGAAATCTTGGAAGAACAGAACTTCTGTTTTTAATATCTCTGAGGATTTAGAACAGTTCTTAGACGACTTATTACCTTTCATAAAACTGACTCCTACTTTAAAAGTCTCTTGGTGGCTTACCTATATTAAAAAGAGGAAAAGAATACTTTTTGATTCCACTGAGTTTTCTCTTCTCTATTGAATTTAAACAAGCTAATAAGAGAAAGGACAGCAGAGGAAAGAGTGTAGAAATGGGACTTCAGATGTGTGGGTTTTTTTTAACTTCTGTGGTCTTAAGCTTTCTCATTTGTCAAACGAGAAGGGTGATGATCTCTAAGATTCCTTTTGGAAAAGCAGGGAAACTAACAACCTTTAAGCTCCTACTGAGTGCCAGGCATGTGAAATACAATTACTTAATCCCCATAACAACCCTGAGATGAAGACATTATTGTATTTCCCTTGAACAGACAAAGAACAAAGAAATTGCATAATGTGCTCAAGGTCACAAAGTGAATAAAAACTGGATACACCTCTAGCTCCAACTGTATGCATCCTTCTATTTCCATCTGTGTGGTGTGAGCTCTATACTTATTAGTGAACTTATAGAATAGAATACAAGGAGGAGAAAATTCATAAACATGGGGAAAGCTTAAATGTATTTAAAGGCTAGCCTGGACATTTATCAACAAATTATCTTTGACATGGATACATATGAAGAGCTAGAGACAGAAGAGAAATAACACACAAGGATCTCTAGGTTCCTCTTCCTGTGTAGAATTTCTCCATTTAAGGATGTCTTATGCTATATCACAAGCTTTCTTGGTGTTTGTTTCTGTATCTCATTATACAGAACTTGCTGTAATGCTTACATATGATAAAATGTGTCTGTAATGTGAGACCAATAAACCCTTATTTTGTGTTTTAGCATATAGAATTGTCTGTGGTTGTTTGGGCTTTTGTACATATTCTCTTTCTTTTGTTATGGTTTTTTTTTTTAATTTTAATTGGAGGATAATTACAATGTTGTATTGGTGTCTTCGGTATAACAACGTGAATTAGCTCTAAGTGTACACACGTTCCGTCCCCCTAGAGCCTCTCTCCCGCCCCTACCCCCATCTCACCCTTCTAGGCTGCCATGGAGCTCCAGGCTGAGCCCCTTGTGCTGAACAGCAGCTTCCCCCTAGCTATCTATTCCTCAATTGCAATGTATGTATTTCAGTGCTCTGCTCATGGGAGATATTTACTGGGCCGTTATTATGTGCAGGGCCCTGAGCTGAGTCATAATGTGATAATCCACAGGGCAATCTTCTGAGGTCGATATTTTCCATGTTTTACTGATGAAGAAACCAGGTGTCAGAGAGGTTAGGTAACTCCCCTGATATCACACAGCTGATAAGGAGCACAGCCCACAATCAGACCCAGGGCTATAAATAATGCCAACGTGAGAAGAGGCAATTCTCACTTCCTGCCTTTGGGAGAGAACTCCTGATTGTGCTTTGCCAGGAATCCACTGGTACAAATTTACTTTTAAAGTTTGCTGGACTTGTGCTCATTCTACTAAGGACTTGCTTTATTGGCACATTGAGTATTTGCTGACAGTCTCCTGATTCACTTCTTTATGCCTTGGCTCCCATATAAGTTTTTCCTACGTACTTGGCATTTAAGAAGCTCACACAGCCACCACTATAGTCTCAGTTTGGAAGCTGGTGAACTGTGTCCTGCCTGGGGAAACGGCACCTGATAAGAAGATTCCAGAATCACTTTTGGGGTCGGTGAGTTAGCTGATATGGTTTCCTTGGTTGAACTCTTTCCTAGACAGTGCCAGGAAGAGATGAGGGCTCTGTTGCCCCTTTAGCCCCTCCCTCATTTAAAAAAAATTTTTTTTTCCTAATTGCTAAGGTAGGGTTTGTTATAAAAAATAAAACACGACCTAAAAACTTTCTAAAACATAACTTGAAACTTCACTCTAATTCTATTCCCCCCAAAAAACTATTTTTAACAATTCTTAGTTTACATTGATTTGCATTCCAATACTTTTTCCTTCCCTGTATATAAACTAATATTATTACCATTCATTTTTATCAAATATGGGATTGTACTAAACAGACAAGTTTTACAACTGGCTTTTTTCATTGAACTTGGTATTTGGGCCCACATTCTGTGTCAACTTGAGCTCATTCTTGTTTTTTTTTTTAGGTTTTAGCCATATTTTTATTTCAACATACCAAAATTATTATCATTTCAAGTGAAATTAATTTTTACAACTGAAATTCTGTACATTCTTTATATCATACCCAGCTCGGAAATTCAGCGTGTCTGTTACTCTTAGCGCACCTCAGTTAGGGCTTACCACTTTTCAAGCACACAATAGCCATCTGCACAAATCTCCATCATATTTGCACAGAACCACACCTCTCCTGCATCATGCTTGTAGCGCATCTGCAACTACATCTACAGTTTCTCTGCCAAACCTTCCACATCGTCTGCAAACACAGCCACAGGTCAGGGACCCACCCTTATCGATCTCATTCTTTTTTTGAATTGGAGTATAGTTGCTTTACAATGCTGTGTTAGTTTCTGTTGTACAACAAAGTGAATCAGCTCTACGCATACATGTATCCCCTTTCTATTGGGCCTCCCTCCCTCCCGCTCCACCCCCACTCACCAATCGAAGTCACCACAGAGCACCACGCTGAGCTCCCTGTGCTCGACAGCGGCTTCCACTAGCTCTCTATTTTACCTACAGACATGACTGAAGCGACTTAGCAGCAGCAGCAGCAGCAGCAGTATACATACAGGAGAAGGCGATGGAACCCCACTCCAGTATTCTTGCCTGGAAAATCCCATGGACGGAGGAGCCTGATAGGCTCTAGTCCATGGGGTCATGAAGAGTCGGATACGACTGAGCGACTTCCCTTTCACTTTTCACTTTCATGCATTGAAGAAGGAAATGGCAACCCACCCCAGTGTTCTTGCCTGGAGAATCCCAGGGACGGGGGAACCTGGTGGGCTGCCATCTATGGGGTCGCACAGAGTCAGACACGACTGAAGTGACTTAGCAGCAGCAGCAATATACATACAGGGGATTCCCTGGTGGCTCAGATGGTAAAGCATCTGCCTGCAATGCAAGACCCAGGTTCTATCCCTGGGTCGGAAAGATCCCCTAGAGAAGGACATGGCAACCCACTCCAATACTCTTGCTGGAAAATTCCAGGGATGGAGGAGCCTGTTAGGCTACAGTCCATGGGAATGCAAAGAGTGGGACACAGCTGAGCAACTTCACTTCACTCACATGCGGGGCTTCCCTGGTGGCTCAGCAATAAAGAATCTGTCTGCAGTGAAGGAGATTCAGGTTTGATCCCTGGGCCAGGAAGATCCCCTGGAGTAGGAAATGGCAGCCCACTCCAATATTCTTGCCTGGGAAATCCCACGGACAGAGGAGCCTGCAGGGCTACAGCTCATGGGGTCGCCAAGAGTTGGACACAGCTTAGTGACGAAATCAACACTACCACATACTTCAGTGCTCCTCTCCCAACTCGCCCACCCTCCCCTTCCGCCCCTGTGTCCACATGCCTACCCTTCACATCTGCGTCTCCATTCCTGCCTGTGGATGCACCCGGAGTTTGTCATGCAGAGTGAAGTAAGCCAGAGAGAGAAGCAGAACTATTGTATATTAACGCTGTATGTACAATCTAGAAAAATGGTACTGATCTCGTTCTTCTTTAAACATTGGTTCTTCCCAGACATTCTCCTCAGATGTGTGAAATGTGTATCAATCTGAACACACAATGATGGCCTCTGTCAGTTACATATTAAACCATCCTCAAATTCAGGCCTGAATCATCACTGACGTCTCCTGTGTTCATTATTGTATATAGGCATCCTCTCCCAAGTGACAAACTCTCTCTTTGACCTCTCATTAGGCTTATCTGAGCTGCCTAGTCCTGGATATTCTGTTTCCATCCCAGGAGGGCCTGCATCGCCCAGTTTTAGCCAGCATCCTGATAGGTCAGTTTAGCAGGAATCCCTCATTCTAGAATCGGAAGACTCAGGCCAAACTTCTCAGCCTTTTAATTAGTCAGTCCCTCGGTCATGTCCAGCTCTTTGCGATCCCAAGGCCTGTAGCCTCTGTACTCCGGCTCCTCTGTCCATAGAATTCCCCAGACAAGAGTACTGGAGTGGGTTGCCATGCCCTTCTCCAAGGGATCTTCCTGACCCAGGGATCGAACCCACGTCTCCTGCATTGCGGGCAGATTCTTTACCGACTGAGCTACTAGGGAAGACTCTCATCCCTTACCACCTGCCAGATAATAACTTTTCACCCCAGCCTGCTTTCAACAAGAATCTCAGTAGATCAGTTTAGCAGGAATCACCATGCGTGTGTGCTAAATTGCTTCAGTCGTGTCTGACTCTCTGCAACCCCATGGACTGTAGCCCACCAGGCTCCTGTGTCCATGGGGTTCTCCAGGCATGAATACTGGGCTGGGTTGCCGTGCCCTCCTCCATGCCCTTCCTGACCCAGGGATGGAACCCGCGTCCTGTGTCTCCTGCATTGGCAGGAGGGTTCTTTACCACTATCACCACCTGGGAAACCCAAGAATCACCATCCTCTCATCACAGTTTTTGCTCCCCTGACTCCTCCTCCCACCCTGCTCTTTGACTGTATATCCCGTTTTGTCTTTGTTGTATCTGGAGTTAAGCGCACTCTCTCTGTACTACGCTACCCCATTGCAGAAGTCCCTACATCTACTGCAACAGTCCTGAAAACAGTCTACCTACTATTTGAACAAGTATCAGAATAAATGTTTGTAACACTCATAAGTACTTTCAGACCTTGACTTTTCTGTAGCCTCATCAGTGTCTCTGTGGGCGTGCTCACCACAGTGTGGAATACTGCTGAGGGTTTCACACACATGATACTGACAACCGGGTAACTATATTCGATTGTAATTTCAAAGGAAATGTTTCTAAAGCCCAGTTTAAGTGATTTTTATATTAACATTTATATCTAACACTCTTTGGGAGGATCTGTGTTCCTGCTTCATACCAATCAAATTGACATTAGCAAGGAAAGCTGAGATTCCATGTAGAAATTGTCCCTGAGTCCACGGGACATGGAAGTTGGGTTAAAAGCAGGTCATCGCCTGCCTTCTCTTTTGCGATCACCCTCATAAACCTCCACCCACTTAAAACAATGAGAGCAAGGAACCAAGTCATTTCAAAGCAGTGCTTCAGTCTACATGTGTCTTGAATTTTAATCAGTTTTGTGTGAGGAGTAAGAATAGCGAGGAAAATGTCTCTTATGTATTCACCCAGCGCTCCTAAACAATTGGAGGGAAAACAACAAACATCTTCAAGCCATCTTGAGACTTTCTCCTCCACAGGCAGCTCTTTGGAGTGTTCAGGTAGGGGACTGAACTGCGGGCATCAGTGAGGGCAGAGACTGGGCCAGCAAGGGCAGAGTCTGATCCTCTCGGGATTAAATGTTATAGCTCTCTTCTCTGTTGGGAGCTTGAGCAAATACCTTAAAAAATCCCATTTCATGCTCATTATAAATTCTGGTTAAATGAAGTAACCATAAGAAGTAAATTGAAACTACTCTCAAGGGATCTATAGAAGACTGAACTAAGAATTGGAGAGTATTTTTAAAGACTATATAATAAAAATGATTATTGAATCTGCATTTTGGGTAAGATAAAATATAAACTTATGCCAACATCTGGTTTCTTTTACAAGTCCTGATTTTTATATATTTGCAAAAAAAAAAAAAAACCTTTGTGTATCTATATAAATACACAGAGGATATAAAGTTATTTATAAAACCATATATGGAATATAAACAAAAAAAAATCTGTCTTGGATTTATGCTTTATTGTCCCAGAATAAGAATGTTTTTGCCTTTGTTTGGTTTTCTTATAATGATTTTCTTTGCTTCACAAAATTAATCAGAGAGCTTTCCTTCTCTCTATATCCTCAGAAACAATCTGTAGACTATTAGGAGTTATTGGTTCCCTGATAAAACACACTGGTGAACTATATGGTTCTGTTTTCTTTTGGAGCAATGTGATTATTTATTCTATTTACTTATAGTATTCACTCAGGTTTTCTATTTTATCTTGAAGCAAAATTTAATCTGTATTTTCTTTAAAATTTGTCATTTTACTTAAATTTCCAAATGCACTGTTTCACATTTGTTCATAGTATTATGTTCTTTAAATATTTTATATCTTTATCATTTTGTGTCTTATTTCTTCCCAAGAGCTTGTCAATTGTTTTATTCCCCCACAAAAGCAGTTTTTAATTTTATTCCTCTTTTAAATTGTTTCTTTATGTTTTGTTAATTTCTGATGTTATCTCTATTGCTTTCTTCCTTCTGCTTTCTTTGCATTTAATTGCATGAGTTGATCACTTAGCTTATTTATTTTTACTTTTTTCATTTTGTAACAGTACAGTTTAATGTGTGCAAATTTTAAGAAATCATTTAGGAGGTCAGGGGATCCCAGAAGGGAATATAGATTTTGGCCAAAGGATCTAACTGTATTACAAATGTATGTGAAACAACACCATGGAAGGGGCAGGTTGTTAACGTAAGTAACTTTGCAAATGAATAG
Organism: Bos indicus; assembly: GCF_029378745.1. Taxonomy (NCBI): domain Eukaryota; kingdom Metazoa; phylum Chordata; class Mammalia; order Artiodactyla; family Bovidae; genus Bos; species Bos indicus. The sequence goes on from NC_091765.1 coordinate 4,610,109, forward strand.
AGTTTGTAAAACTAAGGGCAAAAGAAATATACATGAGCACTATAGTCCAGCTGGTAGAGTTGCTTCCCATGGGGGTAAGTATTAACAATTCTGATGCTGCTGTAAATAAATCCTAGAATCGGACAATAGGATAAATGTATTGCAGATGGGCAAGCAGGATTCTCACTGTTGGAATGGGAGTTTACTGATAAACAAGGAGAGGAGTCTGGGATGATCCATATGATGGTGATGAAATAGAGCTGGAGCATAAACTCATATTTAGAAAAATAAAGATATGGTTGGTCACATACAGAAAAATGTATCAATTTGTGTATATACATGGATTAGTACTGTTGTTGTTCAGTCATTTGTGTCTGACACTTTGACACATGGATTGCAACATGCCAGGCTTCGCTGTCCTTCACTATCTCCCATACTCAAACTCATGTCCATTGAATCAGTGATGTCATCCAACCATCTTGTCCTCTGTCATCCCCTTCTCCTCCTGCCTTCAGTCTTTCCCAGCATCTGGGTCTTGTCCAATGAGTCAGCTCTTCAAATCAGGTGGCCAAAGTGTTGGAGCTTCAACTTCAGCATCAGTCCAGTATACACACACATATTTCTATACTCTGTCAGTGAGAGAGCATAGAAGAAATGTCACCTCTGTAGCAATCAGCACAACTCTCAGCCAGATCTTGGTTTCTGTCTTAGTTAAATGGAACTGGACTCTATGACCCTTGCTTCCCACGTTCTCAGCCTGCCTTTTGTCTGTGGAAAAACGTAAACCAAAGCATAAGTTTAATCAGAAAACTGAGAAGATGCAGAAACAAAGGAAAACAATCCAACAAGATTAATAATAGTTTAGTCATTAAGCCTAGTCAGGGGACTTTCGTTCCTCTTTAAGGGCTATAGTGGAGAAGGCAATGGCACCCCACTCTAGTACTCTTGCCTGGAAAATCCCATGGACGGAGGAGCCTGGTGGGCTGCAGTCCATGGGGTCGCTAAGAGTCGGACACGACTGAGCGACTTCACTTTCACTTTTCACTTTCATGCACTGGAGGAGGAAATGGCAACCCAATCCAGTGTTCTTGCCTGGAGAATCCCAGGGACGGGGGAGCCTGGTGGGCTGCCATCTATAGGGTTGCACAGAGTCGGACATGACTGAAGCAACTTAGCAGCAGCAGCCGCAGTAAGGGCTATAGATAATATTCTGAGCCTTATCCTTGGAGTTATGTTGTAAATCAGAGGCCCCCAACCTTTTGGGCACCAGGGACTGATTTCGTAGAGGACAGTTTTTCCATGGGGACCAGGGGTTGAAGGGGATGGTTTCAGGATGATTCAAGCGCATTGCATGTATTGTACACTTCATTTCTAATCTAAGGCTGCCACTGATTTTACAGGAGGTACTGGTCTGCAGTCCAGAGGTTAGGGACCCTGTTATAGATACTGAAACCCCACCAGGAGGACAAAGTTAACCACATAATGACCAGACTGTAGCCATGACTTGAGCTGCCATAATTCCCATGACTGTCAGAGCCCACTGTGCTGTTTATGCATGTAGCCCCCTCCCTCTGTCTATAAAAGCTCTTGCCGGCGTTTAAAATAAAGCAAATTTTCCTTCAAACCAACCTTGCCTCTTTATTGGACCCCACTTTGGGGAACAGCTTCGGCCCCCACACGGGGCGACTGTTCTCTCGCGATATTTGGCTGCCCGGGTTTCCCCGGTTGAGCCACAGCCATGACACCACGCTAGGAGGGCTGTGAAGAGCCTGCTGCCTCACGGCTAGCTGGCCCTGAAAGGGAGATCGTGGGGTAGTTCCTAGTAGCTGCCGAAATCATTCGTTTCTGGGCTCCTCCCTAATTCTCACCTGCTCTGCTTGGCACTGGTTACCAACTCATGATTTTCCTTGGTGGAGGAGCATGCATCTGGACGAGCTGATGAGTGTCGAACCTAAGTGAAGTTGCGCCCGGGCAAGCTTCCTGTTTGCACCCTGAGTGTCATGTGGGCATTTTGCCAGTTAGTTCTGACGTGTGTCTGACATTGAGGGCCATTTGAGTTGCTGCCCCTGCTGCTGCTAAGTCGCTTCAGTCGTGTCCAACTCTGTGTGACCCCATAGATGGCAGCCCACCAGGCTCTCCCATCCCTGGGATTCTCCAGGCAAGAATACTGGAATGGGTTGCCATTTCCTCCTCCAATGCATGAGAGTGAAAAGTGAAAGTGAAGTCGCTCAGTCGTGTCCGACTCTTAGCGACCCCATGGACTGCAGCCCACCAGGCTCCTCCATCCATGGGATTTTCCAGGCAAGAGTACTGGAGTGGGGTGCCATTGCCTTCTCCCCATTTGAGTTAGGAAACTGTATACCCGCTATCCCCTTAGTGGATTTGTGACATCTGTCTTCTGGTGCTTGAATGTGCATTCCATTTTTGTGACTGGTATTCTTTTTTTTTTATTTAATTTTAATTGGAGGATAATTGCTTTGCACTGTTAATGGTTAGTTTCTGTTGTATAGCAATGAGAATCAGCTTTATGTATTCACATATCCCTTCCCTCTGGAGCCTCCCTGCCCACCCTCCCACCCTCCTCTCTGGGTCATCACAGAGCACCGAACTGAACTCCTTGTGCAATACAGCCCCTTTCCACTAGCCATCTGTTTGACACACGGTAGCCGTGTATATGTCAGTGCTGCTCTGTCAAATCGCCCCACCCTCTCCTTCCCACATGTGTCCTCAAGTTCAACCATTCTCTATGTCTGCGTCTCTATTCCTGCCCCTGCAAATAGGTTCATCAGTACCATTTTCCTAGGTTCCACATGTGTGCCTTGCATGCCAAGTTGCTTCAGTTATGTCTCTTTGCAATCCCATGCTCCACTGTCCATGGGATTCTCCAGGCAAGAATATTGGAGTGGGTTGCCATGCCCTCCTCCAGGGGATATTCCTGACCTAGGGATCAAACTGTGTCTCTTACATCTCCTGCATTGGCAGGCAGGTTCTTTACCACTAGCGCCATCGCGGAAGCCCTTGTATAAGCCTTAATATACGATATTTGTTTTTTCTCTTTCTAAATTATCTTACTCTGTATGACAGAGCCTAGGTCTAACAGACTCTAGATTCATCCTCGCCTCTATAAGTTGATACAGCCAGTATGGAGAACATTACAGAGATCCCTTAAAAAACTAGGAATAAAACTACCATATTGCTGTTGTTCAGTCGCTAAGTCCCGTCTGACTTTTTCGACGTGGTGTACTGAAGCACACCACGCTTCTCTGTCCTTCACTATTTCCTAGAGTTTGCCCAAACTTATGTCCACTGAGTCTGGGATACTCTAACCATATCATCCTCTGTCATCCCCTTCTCCTGCCTTTGATCTTTCTCAGCATCAGGGTCTTTTCCAATAAGTCAGCTCTTCGCATCAGGGACCAAAGTATTGTAGCTTCAGCTTCAGCATCACTCCTCCCAGTGAATATTCAGGGTTGATTTCCTTTACGATTGACTGGTTGGATCTCCTTGCAGTCCAAGGGACTCTCAAGAGTCTTCTCCAACACCACAGTTCAAAAGCAGCAATTCTTCCATGCTCAGCCTTCTTTATGGTCCAACTCTTATATCCGTACATAACTACTAGAAAAAACACAGCTGTAACTATATGGACCTTTGTTGGCAAGGTGATGTCTTTGCTTTTTAATACTCTGTCTAGGTTTGTCATAGCTTTCCTGCCAAGGAGCAAGTGTCTTTTAATTTCATGGCTTCAGTCACCATCTTCAGGGATTTTGGAGTCCCTCAAAATTTAAACTGTCACGGCTTCCAATTTTTCCCCTTTTGTTTGCCATGAAGTGATGGGACCAGATGCCATGATCTTAGTTTTTTGAATGTTGAGTTTTAAGCCAGCATTTTTACTCTCCTTTTTCACCCTCTTCAAGTGAAAGTCTAGTTATGTCTGACTCTTTGCAACCCCATGGACCTCCATGGAATTCTCCAGGTCAGAAAACTGGAGTGGTTAGCCATTCCCTTGTCCAGGGGATCTCCCCAACCCAAGTATTGAACCCAAGTCTCCCACATTGCAGGTGGATTCTTTTCTAGCTAAGCCATAGAGGAAACACCCAGGAATACTGGAGTGGATAGCCTATCCCTTCTTCAGGAGAACTTCCTGACCCAGGGATTGAACTGGGGTCTCCTGCATTGCAGGTGGATTCTTTACCAACTGAGCTCAAGAAGCTCTTTAATTCCTCTTTGCTTTCTGCCATTAGAGTGGTATCATCTGCATATCTGAGGTTGTTGATATTTCTCCCCGTGATCTTGATTCCAGCTTGTGAGACATCCAGCATAGCATTTCACATGATGTACACTGCTCTTAAGTTAAATAAGCAGGGTGACAATATACAGCTTTCACATACTTCTTTCCCAATTTTAATATCTCCAATTTTCTTCAAGAGATCACTAGTCTTTCCCATTCTATTGTTTTCTTCTATTTCTTTGCATTGTTCATTGCCCTCTTATCTCTTTTTTTCTATTCTCTGGAATCTGTATTTGGATAGGTATAGCTTTCCCATTCTCTCTTGCTTTTCTTTCCTCAGCTATTTGTAAAGCCTCCTCAGATAAACTACATGCCTTCTTTCATTGGGATGATTTTGGTCACTGCCTCCTGTACAACGTTACAAACCTCTGTCCATAGCTCATCAGGCACTATGTCTACCAGATCTAATCCCTTGAATCTATTTGTCATTTCCACTGTATAATCATAAGGGATTTGATTTAGGTCATACCTGAATGGTCTAGTGGTTTTCCCTACTTTCTTCAATTTAAGCCTGAATTTTTCAATAAGGAATTCAAGATCTGAGCCACAGTCAGCTTCTGGTCTTATTATTGCTGACTGTATAGAGCTTCTCCATCTTCAGTTGTAAAAAATATAATCAATCTGATTTCAGTATTGACCATCTTGTGATGTCCATGTGTAGAGTCATCTCTTGTGTTGTTGGAAGAGGGTGTTTGCTATGACCAGTGTGTTTTCTTGGCAAAACTCTGTTAGCCTTTTCCCTGCTTCATTTTGTACTCCAAGGCCAAACTTGCCTGTTATTCCAGGTATCTCTTGACTTCCTACTTTTGTATTCCAGTTCCCTATGATGAAAATGACATCTTTTCTTGGTGTTAGCAGTAGAACATCTTGTAGGTCCTCATAGAACCATTCAATTTCTACTTCTTCTGCATTAGCATTTGGGGCACAGACTTGGATTACTGTGATATTGAATGGTTTGCCTTGGAAATGAACAGAGATTATTCTGTCATTTTTGAGACTGCATCCAAGTACTGCATTTCAGACTCTTTTGTTGACTATGAAAGCTACTCATATGACTCAGTTCAGTTCAGTCACTCAGTCGTGTCCGCCTCTTTGCGACCCCATGAATCAGCATGCCAGGCCTCCCTGTCCATCACCATCTCCCGGAGTTCACTCAAACTCACGTCCATCGAATTGGTGATGCCATCCAGCCATCTCATCCTCTGTCGTCCTCTTCTCCTCCTGCCCCCAATCCCTCCCAGCATCAGAGTCTTTTCCAATAAGTCAACTCTTCGCATGAGGTGACCAAAGTACACGAGTTTCAGCTTTAGCATCATTCCTTCCAAAGAACACCCAGGGCTGATCTCCTTTAGGATGGACTGGTTGGATCTCCTTGCTGTCCAAGGAACTCTCAAGAGTCTTCTCCAACACCACAGTTCAAAAGCATCAATTCTTCAGCACTCAGCTTTCTTCATAGTCCAACTCTCACATCCTTACATGACCACTGGAAAAACCATAGCCTTGACTAGACCAACCTTTGTTGGCAAAGTAATGTCTCTGTTTTTGAATATGCTATCTAGGTTGGTCATAACTTTCCTTCCAAGGAGTAAGTGTCTTTTAATTTCATGGCTGCAATCACCATCTGCAGTGATTTTGGAGCCCAAAAAAATAAAGTCTGACACTGTTTCCACTGTTTCCCCATCTATTTGCCATGAAGTGATGGGACCAGATGCCATGATCTTCATTTTCTGAATGTTGAGTTTTAAATCAACTTTTTCACTCTCCTCTTTCACTTTCATCAAGAGGCTCTTTAGTTCCTCTTCACTTTCTGCCATAAGGGTGGTGCCATCTGTACATCTGAGGTTATTGATATTTCTCCCGGCAGTCTTGATTCCAGCTCGTGCTCCTTCCAGCCCAGCATTTCCCATGATGTACTCTGCATAGAAGTTAAATAAGCAGGGTGACAATATACAGCCTTGACGTACTCCTTTTCCTATTTGGAACCAGTCTGTTTTTCCATGTCCAGGTCTGACTGTTGCTTTCTGACCTGTATATAGGTTTCTCAAGAGGCAGGTCAGGGTTTTCCACAGTTTATTGTGATCCACACAGTCAAAGGCTTTGGCATAGTCAATAAAGCAGAAATAGATGTTTTTCTGGAACTCTCGCTTTTTCCATGATCCAGAAGATGTTGGCAATTTGATCTCTGGTTCCTCTACCTTTTCTAAAACCAGCTTGAACATCTGGAAGTTCACGGTTCACATATTGCTAGAGCCTAGCTTGGAGAATTTTGAGCATTACTTTACTAGCATGTGAGATGAGTGCAATTGTGCAGTAGTTTGAGCATTCTTTGGCATTGCCTTTCTTTGGGATTGGAATGAAAACTGATCTTTTCCAGTCCTGTGGCCACTGCTGAGTTTTCCAAATTTGCTGGCATATTGAGTGCAGCACTTTCACAGCATCATCTTTCAGGATTTGAAAAGCTCAACTGGAATTCCATCACCTCCACTAGCTTTGTTCATAGTGATGCTTTCTAAGGCCCACTTGACTTCACATTCCAGGATGTCTGGCTCTAGGTCAGTGATCACACCATCATGATTATCTTTGTCATGATGATCTTTTTGTACAGTTCTTCTGTGTATTCTTGCCACCTCTTCTTTATATCTTCTGCTTCTGTTAGGTCCATACCATTTCTGTCCTTTATTGAGCCCATCTTTGCATGAAATGTTCCCTTGGTATCTGTAATTTTCTTGAAGAGATCTCTAGTCTTTCTGTTCTTTTCCTCTATTTCTTTGCATTGGTTGCCGAGGAAGGCTTTCTTATCTCTTCTTGCTATTCTTTGGAACTCTGCATTCAGATGCTTATATCTTTCCTTTTCTCCTTTGCTTTTCGATGACTACTCATGGTTATTTGGAAAATCCATAACCCCAACCTAATCATGAGAAAATCATCAGACAACTTTCAATTGTTGTCTCAAAATGCCTCAAAACTCTCAAGATCATCAAAAACAAGAAAAATCTGATTAGAGTCGAGAAGAGGCTAAGGTACAATGAGTAATTGTAATGTGGTATCCTGGATGGAATTCTTGAAAAGAAAAGGGACATTAGGTAAAAACTAACAAAGTATCAGTATAGTATAAACTTTGATTAACATAATGTAACATTATTGGTTTTTTCACTGGCTTCCCAGGTGACTCAGTGGTAAAGATTCCACCTGCCCATTCAGTGGATGTGGGTTTAATCCCTGAGTGGGAAAGATCCCCTGGAGAAGGAAATGTCTTACGCACTCCAATATTCTTGCCTGGGAAATCCCATGAACAGAGAGCCTAGTGGGTTACAGTCCATGGGGTCACAAAAGAGTCAGACATGACTTAGTGACTAAACAGCAACAATTGGTTTATTCATTAAAACAAATGTGCCATACTAATATATATGTTAATAATGAGAGAATTTGTGTGAGGGGTATGTAGGAACCCTCTGTACCATCTTCATACCTTTTCTGTCAATCTAAAGCTATTCTAGAAATAAAGTACATTAAATAATGTTGTTTCATGACCTTAGAAAAATCTCCAAATGCTGCCAGCACATGAAATTGAAAAATTGTATTGAAAAATTGTTTTCTGATAAATCCAAGTCTTCTAGTTCTAAATATACCCCTAAGTATCTAAATGAATGTATCCACCCTTTGAAGTTGCTAGATGTTTGCTGAATGAACGAATGAGTATATAAGCCACTCTAACACTGAAGGCAGTATTTTTTATTAATTTGTTTACTCAATGAATATTCAGTAAGTGCCCTTCATGCACTAGGCACCATGCTGGGTATTGGGTATCAAAGGGAAAAAAAAAAACAGACATGTTCATTGCCTTCCCAGAAAATCTAGTCTAGGAAACACTAAACCATTCTTCCTGACAGCCAAGTGGAGGCAGATGCCTCTTGAGGTTACTTTTAGCTCCAGCAGTAGCAATGTACAGCCAGCAGAGAGAAGCCCCCAAATTGTCTGAATCCCAAGTATTTTAGCTTGGTAAGGAAAGGGAGAAAAAGATGTTTGATTCTTTAGAAGCAGTTTCAATCATTAAGATATAAAGTTATATAAAATAAGAAAAGGAGAAAAAACCAATACAACATAGCCTTGTTTGTCAAGGATTAGGAGACTATGAACCTGATTCTGTTTGCATATTGGTTAAAAGGTAGAATTTCTTCCCCTCTGTGTTTCTCACCTGGGCTCGACATGCATACTGCAGAACCTCAGTCATGGGAGCAGATGGGAGCAGCAGAGAGCATAGACATAGACCACTCCATCAGAGCCGAGAGCTATGGCGTTGCAGGGCCAGCTTGTTATGAAGTGAGCAGCAGCTAGACTTGTGAAGGGTTCAGGAAGGAAATAGAGCCTTCTAATGAAACTTATACACGTTTAAACCCACCTATATTGACTACATTCAAAGACATGCTTCTTTGAAAAGAAAGTAAAACAAATTCGCATGAGCTTAAAGCCAGACAGCCTTAAGTACCAATGCCAGCTCCTCCAACCTACTATGAACAAATTGCTTAGTTCATCAAACTGCCTGATTACAGTTTAGCCGATCCTTGAACTCAAGTCTGACTCCAACACAGAGGTCCTTTTTTGCTTCCCAAAGCTGCCTCCCTGAGCAGAAAGCCCTGAGAGACTGGGCACTGCCACCACATGTGGTCAGTTCTCTGTCCCTGAGAAAGGGAGGCCTAGCGTGAGTGTAAAGAGCCCATCTTGCCATGAACTGTTTGATGAGTCAAAGTGCTTAGTTCTTCAGGCCTCAACAGGAGTGATTCTCTTTCCTTTTGTAATATATGATGGAATATTCCAGAAGTGGATCAACTGTAAATATGCCTGTAAAAAATAAGCTCAGGTTTTCTGTTTAGTCCTCAAACCTGACTTTTCTCTTTTCTTTTGGATTTTGTATTATTTTACTACATTGAAACCATCTGAGAAAATCTGTGAAACTCTCAGTTGATACAACAGTGTTTTGGGTACTCATCCACAAATCTGGACTGCTTATTAGAGGGCTGATTAATAAGAGCATGATTTAGGTAATTTATCCAAGCTCAACTATAATCTTCATATAAAAGAATCAGGAAGAGAAAAGTATATAAGCCCTCTTCAAATAAAGGGGGGAAAGTTTTATTTAAAATATTCTGTATAAGTTGAGCAGTACAAAAGCAATGACAATAAAGAATAATATTACATTCCCATGGTAAGTCAGAGAATCAAGATAACATATCCTTCATAAGTGGGGGACGTATACAGGGCTTATGAGAGCCTGGGCTGAATGCCATCCTGCTTTCCCAGATTTGTGATGGGCAATTTATGTGAAAGATTATTTCCTATTTAATCTGGGATCACACACACTCACCGGAATCAGGTGCTGCAGAGAAGGCTGGATCAGCACCCTCACCCAAATTAAAGGCTCTGTTTTCCCTCATGTGTTGTTGTTGATTGCTTGGAAAGCCAATATTTCCAGCCCATTTGCTTTAAATTCATTCCACTCCAAGGTGTTATTTTGCATGGGCAGCACTCCTGTGTTACCCCTGGCACAGCTGTTGATTTCTCTGTGATTAATATCTGTGTGGGGAGAGCAGAAAGCTGGCCTTTTACATTATTACTCATTAGTTTGGCTTTTCATTCCTATTGGGTCATTGTTTAGGCTTGTCACAGGGAAACGTTCATTAGGGTCTTTTGGCTGTGATGGTGCTTTAACAGAACAAATGGGATTCAGAAACCCAAGCAAATATCTTTTCATCATTTTCAACTGATAAAAGAAAGATGCTACCAAACAAAAAGCCCTTTAAGCGTGTTATGTCAGCTGTATTTAATATTTAATATTCAAGTTTAGGTAAAGACTATTGTTTAAGAAAACTTTGCAAATATTAAGTCAAAATTGTAAGAGTCAGATGAGTTTTCTAGTAGGTATTAAATCTAAGTGCCAGAAACTCAAGAATGTGGAAACTACTTCTGTGCTGTTGACTTCCTTTCCTTCGTTATGACATTAGCTTTGATTGCAGATCCAAAGATACAACTCTTAATTGCTGATTTGGGGCCATTGAAATCCATTGATGTTTCCTAATTTTTACCTCAGTCATCTCTTCCCAAATTCAAATACCGTATTTAAATGCCTATTTAAAAAAAATAAATAAATGCCTATTTAGGTTATTTGTGTCTATCTATAGGGCTTCCCTCATGGCTCAGATAGTAAAGAATCTGCCTGTAATGCAGGAGACCTGGGTTCGATCCCTGGGTGGAGAAGATCCCCTGGAGAAGGGAATGGCTACCCCTTCTAGTATTGTTGTCTGGAGAATCCCATAGAGAGAGGAGCCTGGCAGGCTACATTCCATGGAGTCACAGAGTCGGACACAACTGAACAACTAAGCCTGCATATGTCTATCTGTAAAAAGGTCCTTCCCAGATAGCGCACTGGTAAAGAATCTGCTGCCAGTGCAGGAGATGCAGGAGACCCGATTCCTGGGTGGGAAAGATCCCCTGGAGAAGGGAGTGACAGCCCACTCCAGTATTCTTGCCTGGAGAATTCCATGGACAGAGGAGCCTGGCAGGCTATACTCCATGGGGCTGCAAAGTGACATGTCCTATAGCCACCTCTAAGTTTTTATCTCTTGTAGAAGCCCACTTCTAACTCTAGTTAGATGTGTTATTGCTCAAAAGAACAAAGATAGCTCCTTCCCCCTGTGATTCTGCTCTGGACTGACCTTTATCCCCAAGACATTAGGAAAGCCTGGTACCAGGCTTTCACACATAGTTAGATTATACCTAGGAGCCATAAATAAACTCAAGGTTGCTGACACCACTGCAAACATCAGGATCAAAAGAGGAAATCGCATTGAAACTTAGCCTGATTTCAGATAAGAAAACTTTAGCCTTCAATTTTTTTCTTTTTGTTGACATTAGTTTTACTAAAGTTTCCTCTTACACTGCCTTTGCATACTTGTAAACCAGAATGAAGCCCCCCCTCCCCCTGCTGCAAACACAGCTATAATATAGTCTTAAAAAGTGCGTGCATTTTGAAGCTATGAAAATTCAATGACTTCCCAATGCCTATATCACAAAATAACCATGGAAAATGTATTACTTTGATAAAAGAAGAAAAAATATGTTAGTAATAACCTATGCATCAGGATCTGGCAAACTTTGCCATTTAAATATATTATCCAAACATTATACTCTACCAAGAGCCAACTAAAAATGACTATTTGCAAATAAAAGGTAAATGCCCCTCTTCTGGGTCTGCTTAATGTCATGACTTGAGCTCCTGTGATTAATTCCTTTAACACACGCCTGTTCTAAGAAGCTTATGCAATGGTCCTGCTATTTCAGTCATCACTTATTAAAAACATTCTGTGATCTTCCACATTTATAATATAGATAATGTGGGTGCCTTGAAACAAGAGCTGTAAATCTGCAATGTTATGAAGCAGATGGGCTCAAATGATGAGAAACGAACAATATATCCTGTCAACAACACAGAAACATGGTGGAAACACTCTCATCCCTCCACACCAAGTAATTTCTAGCAAGTCATAAAACCACAGAAAGAGAACACTATAGATAATTAATCCTGGAAGAGCTCTCAGCTAATCCAACCACCCTAAGTTTAAAGCTAATGAGACAGTCTTAGAACAATGAAGCAGGTTGCCCAGAATCAGACAACAAGTTACAGAGGCCATTCTACAATATTCCACAATTCTACAGTATTCCTTTGTTTGGCTCCTGCATTCACTGGCACAATTTCAAAATTAGCAAACTTTGACCTGATAGTCATAATTATTTCTCAAAAGTATTTTCAATAATCAAAACTTCATGCAAAGATAAATTTCAGATTTCAAAGGTAAATTTGATGGTCAGGAGGATAGACCTCTACTCCCCTCCATGTTTCCAATTCACAATAACATTGATCATTAAAAATATGTGGAGCATGAATTCAGAAGTAGCATATGCTGCTGCTGCTGCTAAGTCATTCAGTCGTGTCCGACTCTGTGCGACCCCATAGACGGCAGCCCACCAGGCTCCTCTGTCCCTGGGATTCTCCTGGCAAGAATACTGGAGTGGGTTGCCATTTCCTTCTCACTGAAACATCAAAATGAGATATTGGCCTATAAATCAATTTTCTATTTTAGTTGTACTTTAAGACATGTCTAATCACTGTCTCTTTTGGTAAACAATTCTGACCCGCTCTTACTTATTGAGGGTCTGAGGAGTAATAATCACTAATAACAACTGTGTGAAACTTACAAGATACTGGTTGATTTGCAGGCCTCTGGATGAAACCCAAAGCGTTGCTTGCCAAAACTAAAGGCAGCGAGGCCTGATGAGTGCCAGCACCGGTGCAGAAAGGGGAACTCTACATTTCCCATCCTTCCAAGTATGAACAGGCCACAACGAACACAACAGGAGAAGGATGGGCTCCTCAGAGAGGATGCTGCCGAGGCTTTTGGTCACGTGGGAAGTAATACAGAGGGCTTGCAGAGCAAGAGCGAGATGAAGCCAGCCCAGGGCTCTGAGTCTCCCATGCTACAGGGGTTTGAGTGAGAGCCTGAAGCAGGCCAGGGGCAGGCTCTCACACCATTGTAAACAGTCAGGAGTGAGACTGGAAGGTTTTGTTATTTGCTTTGTTTGTTTTTCCTGTCTCTAAGATATAGATTTGAGGGACTTCAAATAACAGTAGTGGGCCAAACCAGAATCTTAGTGATAAGCTAATGGCATGGGTTGCTTTAGAAGTAAGTATAAAAGTTTATAGTACAAAAGATATCCTTTAATTTCCTTCTAAATGAAGATATAAATCTAACCTAAAAGGAGAGTGGAGGGTGAGATGTTTTATTGCTCCGCTCTTGAATGCCAGAGCAGGATTGTTAGAAGGGAAGCAGTGGAGTGACAATTAATACAACTTGGACCAAGAAAAAGAGAAAGAACAAGTTCTACTAGGAAAATTCTTAAAAACTTCAACCCCAGAAGTATTAACATTTCAATGAAAGCGGGGAACACTAACGTTACCTAACAGTAACTGTTAAGTTTTCATTTCCTATACCACTGGTCATGAATCATGGGAAACTTATAAAAGGGCATAAACGGTTCAGAGGCCAGGCTATACTGGATCAGCATCTAAGCTGCCAGTGCTGAACTGGGAATCAAAAGCCGAGGGGCTCTGCCCAGGTGGAAACCTCACTGACGGTGAGTGGAAGTCACCTCCTTTTTCAGGAGCTTCACTTCCTCAGTGTAAAAGGAGGGGTTCCTTTGAATAATAAAATAAAATTCTATCATTCGTAATGTAACTCCATGAACTCTTTACTTGCCTGAGATCACTAAAAGAAATATTTGGTGAAAATGAAAAAGCAGAACAAAAAAGCAACATTTTATGTTTTCGACAATGTTTAAGTCAAGGGAATCTTATTACCATTTAACTTGAATAGAATTTTTAGCAAATTAGGCAAAATTTAGGGAATGCTTTTCAAGATTGGAATCAGATGTCTTTCCTGGATAACAAAAACTTCCTCTATGAGCATTATCCAAATGTTCTTTCATATCTCCATTTTGAAGCAATAAAAGAAGTCTTGGATGTTTCAGTGTCCAATCTCTGAATTGCATAAAACTTGAGACACAATGTTTCATTCATACAGCACTTCACTCTATTAAGCAAATATTGTATCATTCAGTACTTCCTATAGACACAATTTGTCATAAAAATAACTTGATAATATTATTCTTAACCTAGAAAAGTCCACAATAATAATAATACCTTATATATTTGTATGATGAGTCACACTTCAGAGCAGTCACATATTCAATATTTTACTCAGTTGTCACAGTCCTTTTTTCACATAGGACTTTGACCCCTACCCTTAGGTCAGCATAGTAAGGCTCAGAGACATTCGGTGACTCCCAGGAGGGCACGCAGCTGAAAGGAGAAGTGTTAAGATAGTGCTGAGAGGTCTATTATCAAATCCAGTTCTACTTTTCTTAATTTTCCGTAGAGTGCTCTCGTCCTTAGAATACGAGCCCCACAGGACAGAGAGGTTTTTTGTCTCTTGCTTACTTCTCTTTCCCTAATGCCCAAATGAGTGCCTAGCTAGCAGGCAGCCAACAAGATTTTATTGAATGTACTATTGGTGACTTTATTAATATAAAGGTAATATACAGATGACAGTGTTTAAAACAGAAGAATTGAGAAAAGATACCAATATTCCACCATTCAAAGACAATCACTAGTACATTTCTCATCAATGGCTTTTTTTCTCATTGCATCTTTATTCATATATTAATTTTATGTTGTACTCTGTGATTATGACAGGATGTATTAGACATATGTGTGTATGTATGCATATGTTTTTTGTTGTTTTAGTTGCCAAGTTGTGTCCGACTCTTTTGCACCCCCATGGACTGTAATCTGCCAGACTCCTCTGTCCTTTTGGGATTTCCCAGGCAATAATACTGGAATGAGTTGCCATTTCCTTCTCCAGGAGATCTTTCCCCCACAGACATTAAGCCCATATCTCCTGCGTTTCTTGTACTGACAGGTGGATTCTTTACCACTGAGCCACCAGGGCACCAGGGAAGCCTGTGTGTTTATGCATATGTACATACACACATATATACATATATGAAATTTTTATTCTTTCATGTATACTTTTTGAGAAACTACCATTCTCAACCCATATAGTTGAGATGGGCTTATTTTTCTCTTTCAAGAGCAATTAACCCTAGTCATGGTGATTGGTTCAGCAATTATTTAGAAAAACAAAAACAACAATAATAATCAAGCTATTATTTATTCTGTGCTTACTATGTTCCAGGAATTCTAGTAAATATGCATTAGTAAACTGCATGTATAATCTCATTTAATTCACCCAAATAAACCTATAAAATAATAATTATGTTTACCGTCATTTTCAAAATGAGGCAACTGAAATATAAAGCACGTAGGAATGTCCACAAATCACACAACCAGTAAGGGGTAGATCCAAGATTTAAGCTTGTGGAGCCTGACTACAGAGCCCACACCAGGCAATGTGGAAAAAGCCAGCTCAAGACTAAAGAAGAGAGAAGGGAGAGCTGGGCCCAGGCCAAGAAGCAGGCTCTACCAGCAGTTTTTTTTGCCCCTGCTCCAGCAATTTCTGAAGCCATATCCACTTTTAGTTCAACTGGGACACATGTGGAATATTTAAGGGAATTCAGACTTTACTACTTAGTAACAAAAGACCAGAAATAGCCCAATGTTTACAAAGGAAACTAGTTGTGATATTGTGATTTATAAGAATTTATACTTGATCATTTAGATGACCAAAGTATACCTCTCGTATATATTTGGTCTTCATCCACAGATCTTAGCTCACAGCTCCCAAAACCTCTGGACTTTCCTAAGTGTTGAGAGTGATTGAAGTGTCTTGTTTTGTGAATGATGTGACTTTTGGAAAGCATCTAAGGACAGGGACAGGTTGCCAAGAGAATCAACAATGTGATTAGAGGGTTGGAACTTTCAGTTCCACCACCAGACCTCTGGGAGGGGAGCGAGGCTAAAGGTATAATCAATTATGCCTATGTAAAGAAGCCTCCGTAAAAACCCAAAAGTTCAGGGTGTGAAGCACTTCTTGGTTGATAAACACACGGAAGTGCTGGGAGAGTGGCTCAGAGAAGGCATGGGGGCTCCACGCCCTTTCTCACACCTGTCTTAAGCATCTCTTCCATCTAGCTGTTCCTGAGTTACATACTGGTTTATAAGAAACCAGTAATCTAGTAAATAAAATGTTTCCCTGAGTTCTGTGAGCCTCTGCAGCAAAGTATTCAAACCCAAGGGTGGAGTCTTAAGGACTCTGATTTACAGTCATTTGGTCAGAAGTACGGGTCACAACCTGGGCTTGTGACTGGCGGCTGAAGTCTTATAAGGGGATGCAGCAGAGCAGCCTCGTAGGACTGAGCCCTCAACCTGTGGAATCTGATGCTATCTCCAAGTAGATAGTGTCAGAATTGAGTTGAATCCTTGGACTCCCTGCTGGTGCCTGAGAATTTCTTTTTGGAGGTATGGGGAACCTCCCCCGACCTTCCCATACTGGAAAGTGGATACTCAGAACATCAAAAGAACAATAAAAAAAGTATGGATTTCTTGTACAGTGGACACATGTGGCCATTATAAATACCTCTATCCATTGATATAATACCTCAAACCCAGCAACTCTCTGCCTAAAGAAGCATAATATTTTAATTTTTTGATCTTATGGGAGAATTTTTTAAAATTGTTTTGGATAATCCTGATTTCATTTGTACCTAAAATTAAGGGGAAAAAACATGTTAACCAGGCTAGATTTCATCAATCAAAATTTACCATTAGAATATGAATTTCTGTTGAGTTGAATCTGCCAAGTGGCTGAATTAATCACTCTGCCCTGAGACAATCAAGTCACAAGAACTTTGAAGAGCAAATGTATTCTTTTTAATGGCTGAGTAATACTCTACTGTGTATATGTACCACAGCTTTCTTAAAAAGAATATGTACCACAGCTTATTAAAAAGAATACATTTGAATCAGTTCTAATGAGGTGGATGAAACTGGAGCCTATTATACAGAGTGAAGTAAGCCAAAAAGAAAAACACCAATACAGTATACTAATGCATATGTATGGAATTTAGAAAGATGGTAATGATAACCCTGTATGTGAGACAGCAAAAGAGACACAGATGTATAGAACAGTCTTTTGGACTCTGTGGGAGAGGGGGAGGGTGGGATGATTTGGGAGAATGGCATAAAAACATGTATAGTATCATATATGAAACGAATCGCCAGTCCAGGTTCAATGCAGGATACAGGATGCTCGGGGCTGGTGCACTGGGATGACCCAGAGGGATGGTACGGGGAGGGAGGTGGGAGGGACGTTCAGGATGGGGAACAGCGTACACCCATGGCGGATTCATGTTGATGTATGGCAAAACCAATGCAATATTGTAAAGTAATTAGCCTCCAATTAAAATAAATAAATTTAAATTAAAAAAAAAAGAATTTAAAGAGCAAATATTAATATTTACTCCAACGGCAGGTAAGCTTGCAGGATGGGCCATGATGAGGTAATGCTCCCCAGTCAAAGAGTTGATCTCTTCAGAAACTCACATAGAAGTGTAAACAAGTTAAATACTTAGCCATAGTGAAAGTGGACACCCATTCAAAGCATAATTTCCAGAATGTCATGATAATGATCTAACTGATCACTATGCTTAAAAGCAGCATTAACTAAAATCATTGCACCTATACCACTTAAAGAGATTCAGAAAGCCCATCATTAATTGCTGAAGATAAGCCCCTGATTCAGAAAAAAACTATGGGGAAGATCAGAATGCCCAATACTTAAAAGTAATTGTGTTCACAAAACTGTTTTCTGATCATACAAAATGATCTTCTTAGTTTAGAAACAAGTCAGAAGCTTCATTATTTTGCTCATAGCAGCATATCTAAATTGACCTGGATATTGAAACATCATTGGCTAGGTAATTTTAAGAGTACTGCCAAGGATGTTCCCAGTGTATGTCTTTCTTGCCACCAACATAATCCTGACAAGACTGTAAAGATGGGATGGGGACAAAAGTCGGAGCCTTGGAGCTCCTTTGCATACTTTCAATGCTCTTTACCCTACAAATTGGGAGTAAGTACGTTTTGGTCATTGTTTGCTAACTCTCAGGATGCTTTCAGGGTTTTTTTGTTGCTGGAAATGAAGACCTTGATGATAGTGAAAAATTAGATTGATTTTTTGTTTGTTTCTGATGTGTGGAAATATTCATATCACCCATCTCTCAGTGACAGGACACACATTTCACTGGGGCTCTTATTAAAAAACTCTGCAAAGCCTTGGCTTTTATGAACAAAAACTTTACCCTTAATCTTCAAGAAAAGTAGAGCAAATAAATGAAGTTCTCAGACTAAGGTTAGCAATGATTTCAGAGATATTCAACTTCCCGTGGCCTAAGACATTTCATTAGCTTTAATGACAATGAAATCAATTACTTTCAGCTTTATCTTTTTACATTAACACATGGCTGTTGCATGTAGGAATGTCACGTCCAATCCTTGTTACAAACCAATATGGCCAAGCACTGCAATAGGCTCCTGCACATATCCATTTCATTTTTTAATTTTTATTGGAGTATAGTTAATTTACAAATTTGTGTTAGTTTCTGCTGTACAGCAAAGTGAATCAGTTGTACGTATACCTGTATTCACTAGTATTGCTTTTTTAGATTCCTATCCCACATAGGTCATTACATAGTGTTGAGAACAATTCCCGGTACTATTCAGTAGGTCCTTATTAGTTGTCTATTTTACATACACATGTGTGCCAAGTCTTCAGTCGTGTCTGACTCTTTGTGATCCCATGGACTACAGCCCACCAGGCTCCTCTGTCCACAGGATTCTTCAGGCAAGAATACTGGAGTGGGTTGCCATGCCCTCCTCCAGGGCATCTTCCTGACCTAGGAATCAAACCCCTGTCTCTTAGGTCTCCTGCAATGGCAAATGGACTCTTTACCACCAGCGCCACTTGGGAAGCCTATTTCATATATAATAGTGCTTATATATCATGGAGAAGGCAATGGCAACCCACTCCAGTACTCTTGCCTGGAAAATCCCATGGGCGGAGGAGCCTGGTAGGCTGCAGTCCACCAGGTCACGAAGAGTCAGACACGACTGAGTGACTTCACTTTCACTTTTCACTTCCATGCATTGGAGAAGGAAATGGCAACCCATTCCAGTGTACTTGCCTGGAGAATCCCAGGGATTGGGGAGCCTGGTAGGCTTCTGTCTATGGGGTTGCACAGAGTCGGACATGACTGAAGTGACTTAGCAGCAGTAGCAGCATATATCAATCCCAATCTCCAAATTTTTCCCTCCCTCTCTTCCTCCCGCTTGTTTCTCCACTGGTAACCATAGTTTGTTTTCTACATCTGTGATTCTATTTCTATCTTGTAAATACATCCATCTGTACCATTGTTTTTTTTTTTTTTTTTTTTAGATTCCACTTATAAGTGATATCATATGATATTTGTCTTTGATAATTGAAATTATCATTTTAGTATGATAATTTCTCTAGGTTCATCCATGTTGTTGCAAACGGCATTATTGCATTTTTTTATGTCTGGGTAATATTTCATTATTATACATACCACGTCTTCTTTATCCATTCCTTTATTGGTGAACATTTAGGTTGCTTTCATGACCTGGCTATTGTAAATAGTGCTGTAATGAACATTGCGGTGCACGTATCATTTCAAATTATGGTTTTCTCTAGATTTTTGCTCAGGAGTGAGATTGCAGGATCATATGGTAACTCTATTTATAGGTTTTTTAGTAACCTTCATACTGTTCTCCGTAGTGACTCTGCTGCTACTGCTGCTGCTGCTGCTAGGTTGCTTCAGTCGTGTCCGACTCTGTGAGACCCCAGAGACGGCAGCCCACCAGGCTCCCCTGTCCCTGGGATTCTCCAGGCAAGAACACTGGAGTGGGTTGCCATTTCCTTCTCCAGTGCATGAAAGTGAAAAGTGAAAGTGAACTCGATCAGTCATTTCCAACTCCTAGTGACCCCACGGACTGCAGCCTACCAGGCTGTCCGTGGGATTTTCCAGGCAAGAGTAGTGGAGTGGGGTGCCATTGCCTTCTCCGATAGTGACTCTAGCAGTTTACATTCCCACCAACACAGAAGGAGGATTCCCTCTTCTTCATCCTCTTTCCAGCATTTACTGTTTGTATATTTCTTGTTGATGACAATCTGACTGGTATGAGGTGACATATCATTGCAGTTTGCATTTCTCTGATAATTAGTAACATTGAGCATCTTTTCATGTGCTTTTTGGCCATCTGTATGTCTTCTTTGGAGAAACGTCTATTTAGATCTTCCACCCGTTTTGTGAGTGCATTGTCTGCTTTTTTAGCTGTTTTGAGCTGTTTGTATATTTTGGAGGTTAATCCCTTGTCGGTCACTTCACAGACCCAGTCCTAAGATCAGCAAGTGTGAGCAGCTTCCATATATTATTCCCCATCCTACTAACTAGCCTCTGAATGATTTAAAATCCAGAGATTTAGTCTTCTAGAAGGAGATGGCCCTCAAATTTTGATTAAAATTACCTTATCAGATATTGTTAACAATAGTACCATGGTAAGCTCCTAGGAACCCTTGGATTTCTGATTTCTAATTGAAAAAACACAAATCATCTTCCCTGGACCGCTGGACATCCATTCCATCAGGACACTTTAAACCAGGGATTCTTCAGAATCCAGAAGATTGAAGGTAATCATAACAAGATTGTTAGCCCAAGATCTTTAGATCAAGCTGATGATAAGACAAAGTAGACTGTCCCCATCTTAGAGTATGCAGCAAGATTATCTTTCTGATAGGATTGCTCTCCTATTTATCCTTTCTTTATTGTTAATCTTATTTGCTTTTGTACTCTGGTAAACCCTAAATTGCCCCAAAATAGTTTATCAATATGTTTTTACATTACACATTATTTTCAGAAGTTTGGCCTCCCATACCTTTTCTCTGTCAGCAAAGTAGAGAGACTCTAAAGGATTACTGGGTCTGTTATTCTCCTATATGATCCTACTGACAAATATTTAATAACTATTAGTTTGTAATATCAGAAAGAATATTTCCTCTCAGTGATTTTTTCAGGTACTTGAAGTTTCCTCACATTATTAAGCCAATCTTCAGCCTTAGGAGATTAGACATGGACCACAGCACAACAAAATAATTCTCCTGAAATCTATACAGCCATTTCCATGGCACTGACTTCACCAGATTGAGAATAAGTATTGGATTGACCATTTTGGCTGTCATAGTCTATTATTATTATTATTCTCCAGCCAGCTTTGTAGGACCTATTTAATTCCACTCATGAAATTTACCAACCAATGCACGGGGTCAATAATTGACCCTCTCCTTTTCTGGTAACCTCTGCCATATTAAGATACCATATCTTATGTGGACATGTGCCCTGAGTGTGCTATGTTGCTTCAGTCATGTCCAACTCTGTGCAACTCTATGGCCTGTAGCCCACCAGGCTCCTCTGTCTATGGGAGTCTCCAGGTGAGAATACTGGAGAGGACTGCCATGCCCTCCTCCAGGAGATCGTCCCAACCCAGGGATCAAACCCATATCCCTCAAGTCTCCTGCATTGGCAGGTGGGTTCTTTACCACTAGTGCCACCTGGGAAGTCCCTCTTACGTGGACACCAGGCTTTAATTACTTAACATGCTCAAAACTCTATTGGGTATACAGCATGACAGCTAGAGACTTTCAGGGGATACCTAGATACCTCCATAATGAGTGAAATAAGGACCGTAGGAGAGCTACATGAAGGGTACATAAGGGTGTCAGGATCCCACTCCTGTGTAGTGCATGGACTGTTATTCCAACAGTAGGCATAAATTAGAAAAAATGGATGAAATTTGTTTCTAACCAGGAAGAAGTTATTTGTAGCATTGCAAAATACTCTTGAGGTGCTTCCAAAATGAATTTAAATTTACTAGCAAGGATTATCATGGATAATCACGTAGCCTTTGATTTGTCTTGGCAGGCCTGGGGGTAATATGTGTTATAACTAACACTCCTGTTGCACCTGTATAAATACCACTAGTTAGGTGGGAAAGTCTGTGACTGGAATTAGGGAAAACTCAACCTGTTTCTCTAGAACAGACCTTGCTGTATTAGGGGTCTTGTTTTTGTGGCTTAGATGCCATAATCTAGTTTCCTGACATCTCAGTAACTTACAATAAATAATAATCACCCTGGTTCTGGAAAATGTCTGTATTTAAGTTAGCCTTTGTGACCTGCCCCGAATCTTAGATGCTACTGGACAAACACTGTAGCATCAGATGATTCAACAGCCCCTTCTACATCAAAAGGAGTGTTAGGAATGGCCCTATTCTATGAAAGAAATACATACAAAGAATCCTTCCATACCCATTTTTTATTAATAACTATTTCTACTTCCTTTATGAAGAGTAAATAAAGTTATTCTTTGAAATCAATTGTCTACCTTTCAATATAAGAGTTTTTACACCTTTTAAACTCTGTCTACAGTAAGAAATATATTTACATTGTGACCCAGTATATGTATGTATATGTATAAAACTGAAAAGGGATTTTTAAAAATAATGCTCACCTCTACTATGCATGATGCATTGAATTTTCTATTTTATTTTAAATTATATTTTATTTATTTTAAAGATGCTGGATGTAACACATAAAATTGATACCCTCTAATGAGTTGCATCACAACATTTGAACTACAATATGTTACCACATGGGGTATTTTACCCATGCATATTCAGTTGTGCAAAAAGTTTTACTTTTTAAAGATTTTTCTACAGATTCTCTACCTCTTACTGCTGCTCATCATGATAGCAGAGCATATAATCAAGGAATCCCAATTCTTCTCTCATATTTCAGATTTAGAATGAGTTACATCTTTCTCACTAGGAAAACACCTAGGTTGTAGGTATTCTTATAGAGCATCATGGCAGATGTTTGGAGGCAGGGCATTTATAGGATAAGAATAGAAAATAATAAAGAGTTAATCAGAAAAGGGGTAGTTCATAGTGACCAAAGCTGCAGAGAAGATGAATATAAGGAGGGTAAATTTTTTAAATGATTATTGGCTATTGCCACCTTTAATAATCCAACTTCAGAAGTGGAGTGGGAGATGGATTCCAGCAGGATAGACAGAGAGGGGGAAGTATAGGAAAGTAGTAATGTTAAAAGTTAGTAAAGTTAAAGGCACAGGATGAGGAAGTCTAAGGATTAGACATTTTTCTTAGTTAAAAAAAAAAAAGCTGGGAGGGTTTCTTGTTTGTTTGCTTCTTTCTTTTAGGATGTTGTTGTCCAAAGAAAGGCAGCCAGCAGAGAGCGTGTCACTGAAGATACAAGCCAGACATGAGATAATTTATGGGCAAAGGATTCAGAAAACTCGGAAAGGAAGGTGTTAGCATTGACTGTTTCCATGAAGTGGGATAGTTTCCCCCAATGAAGAGAGTGACGAAATTTGTGAACTTTTCACTTCACTAGAGTGAAGAAATTTCTTCTGAAAGGATAGAGATGAAAGATAAGTAAAGTATTAATTTCTTTCATTTACAAATTATTTTCACGCTTATTAGCTTATGTAAAACTAGTACTTATTGGGCGAACAGTTGCAGTTTTGCAACATGAAAACTTTCTTAGAGATCCACTGCACAGCAATGTGAACGTACAGAAAAATAAAGATGGATTTAATGTCATGAGTTTTTTATCTTGATAAAATAATTTAAAATAAAATAAGCAAAAAATAAAACAGTAATAGCCACATTTTAATGGAATCACCAACCTCACAGGACATCCTGCTGATCAGCTATCCTGATGATATCATTCAATAGGCCATTAGGAGCAGGATGTAGCCTAACTTCCTAAACACCTTAGTAAAATAGCTATGTGTCAGAAAGAGATACAACCTAGGAAAGTGCAGAGTCTTTCAATCTCGAGGATCTTTTTGGAGCCTGGGAAATATCAGAATATGATCTCCAAAGTGAAAGTATGAAACATAAACTGCTACCCCATTCCCCACGACCACGAATATGAAGAAGTGTAAGACTTGAAAGGCCTTTATGAAGGATTTGGATTTTGAAAGTAGCATACATCACAATTGTGATGTGTGTGTGCGCGAGTGTATCAGTGGGGTGGAGGGTAGGCAAAAAGTTTGTTAAAGATTTCCCATAACATCATATGGAAAAACCCAATCAAACATTTTGGCCAACCCAATATATACTGTCTCTCTACACACACACATACACACATACACACACACACACATATAATATTAAACATATTTTACACATTACATACATAAATATGTGTGTGTATTTCTCTTTCCCAGGTAAGTCATAAAGCTGCCAGCTTTGATTGGCTCTGGGCATGAGAAGTCTTTGCAGCTGGTTCAGTGTAAGCATTTTCCGAATCGATGGCTGCGTACCAGATGCTAACAGCAGTGCCGTCAACAGAGCACATCTGGAACAGCAATTATGATTTGAGTCAGTGCCTCATTAATTTCAGAAAAATTCCTTTTTATTCTCTAAGACCAAAAATTAAGTTGAAAGGGAACATGCTAGGGAACACCATTTCTGCTTGTTTCAAGTGTTTAAAGATGACATTAACGTCTGTAATCACCCAGAAAGTCTATATTACACTTAGTTAACTCTTTTGATAGGGCAGGGCGGTTACTAATGCTTCCTCTTGGCAGTTTCAGAAAAATAACTTTTACTTCAGAAGTTAGTGAGCCAATGTACATATTCTACTACTTGCCAAGTGTTCCTATTTTAAGATCTACATTCATAAATGGGGAAATAACCAGGGTATGTTTGTGGAGTCACTGTGTCCACTAAGACAGCCTCAAACCAAAACTCCATTTGTCACCTGAGCACCATAAACCCCAATTGTACTTGATAGAATGCAATGCTATTTAGACAGTAAGCCTCAGCATCCAAATAGAGCCAGTAGTTCTTGAAAAGTCTAGGTACACAACAATTTTAATAAACGGTCACAAGTTCTTTTAGTGAAGTACAGCCTAATTGGAGAAGGAAATGGCAATCCACTCCAGTACTCTTGCCTGGAGAATTCCATGGATGGAGGAGCCTGGTAGGCTACAGTCTATGGGGTCGCAAAGAGTCAGACATGACTGAGTGAATTCACTTTCTTTCTATAGTTCCTTTTGGAGAAGGAAACGGCAACCCACTCCAGTGTTCTTGCCTGGAGAATCCCATGGACGGAGGGGCCTGGTGAGCTACAGTCTGGGGTTGCAGAGAGTCGGACACGACTAAGCTACTAAGACACACACACAGCCTAAATATCTACAAAACAAACTTTATGGTTCATCACAGCGCTTTTCCTTTGACGTACTCTTAAATGTACTTTAATGAAAGTTCTGCAAATTGCATGAGAAACCATCCCTCTCTCTGCTGAGATCATGCAAGTCAGGCTGCTTTTTTGGTAAGATCTAGAGTACTATAGTCAGAGAAGGGAATGCACCCCATTCCAGTACTCTTGCCTGGAAAATCCCATGGACGGAGGAGCCTGGTAGGCTGCAGTCCATGAGGTCACTAAGAGTCGGACATGACTGAGTGACTTCACTTTCACTTTTCCATTCATGCATTGGAGAAGGAAATGGCAACCCACTCCAGTGTTCTTGCCTGAAGAATCTCAGGGACGGGGGAGCCTGATAGGCTGCTGCCTATAGGGTCTCACAGAGTCAGACAGGACTGAAGTGACTCAGCAGCAGCAGATATGCAGTTGACACCACCCTTATGGCAGAAAGTGAAGAGGAACTAAAAAGCCTCTTGATGAAAGTGAAACAGGAGAGTGAAAAAGTTGGCTTAAAGCTCAACATTCAGAAAACGAAGATCATGGCATCTGGTCCCATCACTTCATGGCAAATAGATGGGGAAACGGTGGTGTTGCCATAGCCAGAGGCAAGAAAATGGCAAGATGTAAGAACAGAGTGCTGGATGCTAGTGGGAGCAAGTTCCAGAAATCTCTAGAAAATATCACTCCCAGAAGGAGATAGCATCATCATGAGAGAGAGCTGCAGAGATCTGGACTGAGTGTAAATAGAGCTCAAGGCTGAATGAGACTCACACTCAGCCAAACACTGAGGAGAGAGGCTGAGAAAGCAAAAGGTGAGGATTGTAGCCGAGGGAGCTCATAGGTGGCAGACCTTTAAAAGATCTAGCAAAGCACAAATCTGACAGATGCGCACTCGTCACCTTGGGAGGTAAACTGATAACGTTTGATGATGCTCAAGAGCAGGCCTCTCAGGTAGGGAGAGGGGAGATGGGGGAAAAGCCCTGGTTGGTGGCAAAAGCCCTCCTGAATCGAATATGATTCTGGCTGTCAGAGGAAGTGGCACAGATTAAAAACAAAGAGTCTGTCACTCTAGCACAGTGATTTTCAACCCAGTCCAATTTTGTCCTCTAGAGGATATAGTCAGTGCAGGAGACGTTTTGGTGGTCACACTAGAGAGAACATCATACAGTGCACAGGACAGCCTCCATGATAGAGAACCATCCAGTGCTAAACGTCAGTGCTACCAACGTTAAGAAACTGGTCTAGTAGCAGAAAAGAGAGCCTCTAAGCTGTGAGTTTCAAAACGCTACCTTGGCTCATCTCTTCCTCCACTGGAAGCTCCTGCCAATGGTCCAAGAAAATAAAATAATTTCCAATAACTTGAAAAAATAATAAGCACAGAATCATATGAAGAGGTCACAAAGGAAACACTGAAAAAGTGAGGCTCAGTGTTTCCATTTTCAGTTCAGTTCCGTTGCTAAGTCGTGTCTGACCCTTTGCAGTTCCATGGACTGCAGCACACCAGGCTTCCCTGTCCATCACCAACTCCCGGAGCTTCCTGAGACTCATGTCCATTGAATCAGTGATGTCATCCAACCATCTCATCCGCTGTCATCCCATTCTCCTCCTGCCTTCAATCTTTCTCACTATCCGGGTCTTTTCAAATGAGTCAGTTCTTTGCATCAGGTGGCCAAAGTATTGGAGTTTCAGCTTCAGCATCAGTTTCCATTTCAGATAATGACATGAAAGATAATAACATTGTACTCCAACTCTCTTACAGAAATTTTGAAAACTCATGGAAGACTACAGAACCTAAGTACAATAAGTAAAGTGAGAGATGGACACAAAAAGGGGTGGAAAACTATGATCTGAAAATTTGAAGTAAATCTGGAGACTGTAGGTGATTTTGAAAATGCAAGAACTGATGAAACCACTAGAACAAAAATAAAAACTTCCTAATATTTATAACTATATATATATTTAAAAGCTAACAGATCACACAGTGAAAAAGCTTTATAGATAGAAAAAATATTATAAAAGCTAAGACCAAATATATAAGTATAACTAGGCAATTCTCCCCTCCTTTTAAGATTGAAAGACAGATCTACAAAACTGATTCAGAAAAATTAAACAGAAAAAAATTCAGAAAGGTAAAACAGGCAAATAAAAGCAAATTAGGAGTTAAGATATGCTGTTATATGAGGAAAGTTTTACAAGACTCTAGAGGACACAAGGTAGATCCAAATAAAAACATAATATGGAACACATGTTCTTTAGTAGAAAATTTTAATATTTTCAATATGTAATTTTCTCTAATTTACAAATTGAGTGCAACTTGTTTAGAATCCAATAATTTAATCCTGAGGTTATTGTGTAAGAATAAACTAAGTAAAGAAATCTAGGAAAACTGAAAAATAAGTACAATCAGAACTGAGTAGACCTGTTAATCATTAAAAGAAAAAAAATAATGTTCAAATAAATAAAATGGAAACATGTTAGGGCAGGAACAGGTAGACAGACCAATCACACAAAATAGAAAAACCCAGAAATAGACTCAAATACATACAATTGTTTAGGATATGTCAAAGACAGTATTTTTAATTAAAGGAAAGTGAAAGTGAAAGTCTCTCAGTCATGTCCAACTCTTTGTGATCCCATGGACTACAGTCCATGGAATTCTCCAGGCTCAGAATACTGGACTGGGCAGCCTATCCATTCTCCAGGGGATCTTCCCAACTCAGGAATTAAACCAAGGTCTCCTGCATTGCAGGCAGATTCTTTACCAATTGAGCTATCAGGGAAGTCCTTTCAATTAAAGGGGTAGACTTTAAAATGAGATCTTAAAGTAATCATCTCAAGAAAAAACAATTATAACTATGCAAGTGATGAATATTAATTAGACTTACTGTGATTATCGTCTTGCAGTGTATACAAATACTGAATCATTATGTTGTATACCTGAAGCTAATATAAAGATATATGTCAATTATATTTCAATTTGAAAAATTAATGAAATAAAGAGACACAGTATTGGAACAATTAGATAGCCATCTGACAAAAGATAAAGTTGAATCCTTTATTCATAGGGTTCTATGGAATTAATTATGAATGGACTTTAAATGTTAAATATGAAACTTTAGAGTTTCCTATTTAGGAGAGGAGAGGAAGAGTTGGGAAGGGAAGGGAGGAGAGGAATATGGTCACTTTCTCTTCAATGATACAGGAAGATTTTTAAATGCGATTTCACCCCTCTTGCTGTTTTGCTGGGGCTTCTCCTTTGCTCTTGGAGGTGGGGTATCTTTTTTTGGTGGGATCCAACATTCTTCTGTCAATGGTTGTTCACCAGTGAGTTGTAATTTTGGAGTTCTCACAAGAGAAGATGAGCGCACCTCCTTCTACTCCACCATCTTGCCAGTTTGCCTGTAAATCCCTCACTCCTGACATGAAGGCTGTCCTCAAAGCTGCTCACTAGTCACACTGCCTTCTGCCAGCGCACATGCTCTTCCCTCCCCGCAAAAGAGTCTGAAATGCAGTACTTGGGAGCAATATCAAAAATGACAGAATTATCTCTGTTCGTTTCCAAAGCAAACCATTCAATATTACAGTAATCCAAGTCTGTGCCCCAACCAGTAATGCTGAAGAAGCTGAAATTGAATGGCTCTATGAAGGCCTACAAAACCTTCTAGAACTAACACCCCCAAAATATGTTCTTTTTATTATACGGGACTGGAATGCAAAGGTAGGAAGTCAAGTGATACCTGGAGTAACAGGCAAATTTGACCTCGGAGGACAGAATGAAGCAGGGCAAAGACTAATAGAGTTTCGCCAGGAGAATGCACTGGTCATAGGAAACACTCTCTTCCAACAACACAAGAGAAGACTCTACACATGGACATCACCAGATGGTCAACACCGAAATCAGATTGATTATATTCTTTGCAGCCAAAGATGGAGAAGCTCTATACAGTCAACCAAAACAAGACCAGGAGCTGACTGTGGCTCAGATCATGAACTCCTTATTGCCAAATTCAGACTGAAATTGAAGAAAGTAGGGAAAACCACTAGACCATTCAGGTATGACCTAAATCAAATCCCTTATGATTATACAGTGGAAATGGAAAATAGATTTAAGGGACTAGATATGATAGACAGAGTGCCTGAAGAACTATGGACAGAGGTTCGTGACACTGTACAGGAGGCAGTGACCACGAAAATCCCCAAGAAAAAGAAATGCAAAAAGGCAAAAAGGTTGTCTGAGGAAGCCTTACAAATAGCTGAGAAAGGACGAGAAGCAAAAAGCAAAGGAGAAAAGGAAAGATATATTCATTTGAATGCAGAGTTCCAAAGAATACCAAGGAGAGATAAAAAAGCCTTCCTCAGCAATCAGTGCAAAGAAATAGAGGAAAACAACAGAATGGGAAAGACTAGAGATCTCTTCAAGAAAATTAGATTTACCAAGGGAGCATTTCATGAAAAGATGGGCACAATAAAGGACAGAAATGGTATGACCTAAGAGAAGCAGAAGATATTAAGAAGAGGTGGCAAGAATACACAGAACAACTATAAAAACAAGATGTTCATGACCCATATAACCATGGTAGTGTGATCCCTCACATAGTCACACATCCTGAAATCTGAAGTCAAGTGGGCCTTAGGAAGTATCACCATGAACAAAGCTAGTGGAGGTTATGAAATTCCAGTTGAGCTATTTCAAATCCTAAAAGATGATGCTGTGAAAGTGCTGCACTCAATATGCCAGCAAATTTGGAAAATTCAGCAGTGGCCACAGGACTGCAAAAGGTCAGTTTTCATTCCAATCCAAGAAGGGCAATGCCAAAGAATGTTCAAACTACGGCACGATTTCACTCATCTCACACACTGGTAAAGTAATGCTCAAAATTCTCCAATCCAGGCTTCAACAGTATGTGAACTGAGAACTTCCAGATGTTCAAGCTGGATTTAGAAATGCAGAGGAACCAGAGATCAAATTTCAACATCCCTTGGGTCAGAGAAAAAGCAAGAGAATTCCAGAAAAACATCTCCTTCTGCTTTATTCACTATGCCAAAGCTTTTGATTGTGTGGATCACAACAAACTGTGGGAAATTCTGAAAGAGATGGGAATACCAGACCACCTGACCTGCCTCTTGAGAAATCTGTATGCAGGTCAAGAAACAACAGCTAGAACTGGACATGGAACAATAAACTGTTTCAAAATCGGGAAAGGAGAATGTCAAGGCTGTATATTGTCACCCTGCTTATTTAACTTATATGCAGAGTATATCATGTGAAATGCCAGGTTGGATGAAGCACAAGCTGGAGTCAAGATTCGTAGGAGAAATATCAGTAATCTCAGATATGCAAATGACACCATCCTTATGGCAGAAATCGAAGAGGAACTAAAGAGCCTATTGATGAAAGTGAAAGAGGAGAGTGAAAAAGTTGGCTGAAAACTCAGCATTCAAAAAACAAAGATAATGGCATCTGGTCCCATCAATTCATGGCAAATAGATGGGGAAATAATGGAAACAGTGAGAGACTTTATTTTCTTGGGCTCCAAAATCACTGCAGGTGCTGACTGCAGCCATGAAATTAAAAGACATTTGCTCTTTTAATTGGAAGAAAATGTATGACCAACCTAGACAGCATATTCAACAGCAGAGATATTCCTTTGCCGACAAAGGTCCATCTAGTCAAAGCTATGGTTTTTCCAGTAGTCATGAATGGACGTGAGAGTTGGACCATAAAGAAAGCTGAGCACTGAAGAATTGATGCTTTTGAACTGTGGTGTTGGAGAAGACTCTTGAGAGTCCCTTGGACTGCAAGGAGCTCAAACCAGTCCATCCTAAAGGAAATCAGTCCTGGGTGTTCACTGGAAGGACTGATGTTCAAGCTGAAGGTTTAATACTTTAGCCTCCTTACGTGAAGAACTGATGCTTTGGAAAAGACCGTGATGCTGGGAAAGATTGAAGGCAGGAGGAGAAGGAGATGACAGAAGGTAAGATGGCTTGTTGGCATCAACTCAATGGACATGTGGTTGAGCAAGCTACAGAAGTTGGTGATGGACGGGGAAGCCTGGAGTGCTGCAGGCCATGGGGTTGCAAAGAGTCGGACACAACTGAGTGACTAAACTGACTGACTGATCTGTGAACATAGGATGGAAAATTCCTCAACAGGGTGTCCTCGGTGGCCCAGTTGTTAAAAGTCTGCCTGCCAATGCATGGGACTTGGATTCAATCCCTGGCTCAGGAAGATCCCACAGCCGTGGAGTGACTAAGCCAGTGGACCACGACTAGTGAAGCCTGCATGCCTCGAGCCCACACTCTGCAGCAGGAGAAGCCACCACAATGAGAAGCCCATGCATTGCAGTGAAGAGTAGCCCCCACCCACTGAAACTAGAGAAAGCCCATGAGCAGCAATGAAGACCCAGTGCAGAGAAAAATGAATAATTAGAGTAAATAAATCCTTTTTAAAAACCTCAATAAAATATTATCAAACATCAAAAATATTTTGGATGGAGTATACACCATGATTAAAAAAGATATTCAGGGATGCAAGGATGGTTTAATATCTACAAATCAATCAATGTGATTACCACACTAACAAAATGAAGGATAAATTCATAAGATTATCTCAATAGATTTGGAAAAAAACATGTGGCAAAATTCGGCAACAATTACAAAACTTTCAGTGAACTAGGTATAGATAGAACCAACTTGTACATAATAAAGGACATATATGACAAACCCTTACCTAACATCATAGCTAAACTATTTTGACTTTATATTATGTGCCATGGAAAGCCATTAAAGTGTTTTAAACAGCAAGTGTCATCATCAGACATCAGGAAGTATCATTATTATCATATTTTTAAAAGAGCCTTCTGACTCCTCTGTACAGGATAGATAGGAGATATAAATGGAAATGGGGAGACTAGATAGGAGGCTATTTTAGTAATGCAGAGTGATGATGATAGCTTGCGTGGCTTCAGTGAAATGTAGTTTAAGAAGTATTAGGGAATCGTATGGAACTTCCATGGTGGCTCAGTAGTAAAGAATCCGACTGCAAAGCAGGAGACTCGGGAGACTTCAGTCCTTGGGTCAGGAAGATCTCCTGGAGAAGGGCATGCCAACCCAGTCCAGCATTTTTGCCTGGAGAATTCCATGGACTGAGAAGCTTGGCAGGCTACAGTCCATAGGGGTTGCAAAGAGTTGGACACAACTGAAGTGACTGAGCACACAGCCCACAAGGAGTAGGATCCCCAGAATTTATAGATTCATTTGACGTGAAGATGAGAGGAGAAGGAGATATTAAGAACTTGATTTTTCTTTCTGCTTATCTTGCCTCAGGAATATCAACTGAAATTAGAAGATATGATTTAGAGATCCTTGAGAGCTCTTAGTTGTAAAATTTTATAATTTTGTAATCTTAAGCTTGTACATTAATAGCTTTGTTATTTATGGTTATTATTATTTTAAACTTACAATTTAGAGCCTGTTAAATATAATTATCAAACAGTTTAAAATTATGAATTTTAAATGTAACTGAATATGTATCAAAGATGTTATTTAATTCTTCAATAAATGAAAGCTATTTTAATTGACTCAAAGAACATTTAAGAAATATCTA
Source organism: Bos indicus (assembly GCF_029378745.1). Classification (NCBI taxonomy): domain Eukaryota; kingdom Metazoa; phylum Chordata; class Mammalia; order Artiodactyla; family Bovidae; genus Bos; species Bos indicus. Next base: position 4,642,858 of record NC_091765.1, read on the forward strand.
CCTGAAAATTTAAAAAGAAATATTAGGATAAAATTGCTAGATTAGATACTAAACTGGTTAATACCTTCCAACGTGATAAACTTTTGTGGTTATCTGTTCCACCAGACAGAAACTATTCATAAAACTTTTGCTCCTACAGAGTTGTAATATATCCCAGTCATTCAAACATCAAATTTAGTGCTACACTGAAGGACATCAAATCATCTCTTTTGCCTATTTTCAAATTTCATATAGTTTTTCTGTTAGGCACATTATGGTGTCCACAGTGGAAGATAGTGCAGTGGTAAAAGAATCTGCCTGCCCGTGCAGGAGACGCAAGAGATGTGAATTCCATTCCTGGGTCCAAAAGTTCCCCTGGAGAAGGAAACGGCAACCCACAGGAAATGGCAACCTGCTCTAGTATTCTTGCCCGGAAAATACCATGGACAGAGGAGCCTGGCAGGCTACAGTCCATGGGGTCGCAAGAGTCGGACACGACTGAGCACACACTCACAACAAGTGGAATAAATGAAATTGCTCATTTCAGCATAATATAGATTTATAATAATTCTAATATATTCTAATTTCTATCATATTTGGATCCTATTGAAAGTGAAAGTCACTCAGTCATGTCCAATTCTTTGCAACCCCATGGACTGTAGAGTCCACGGAATTCTCTAGGCCAGAATACTGGAGTGGGTAGCCTTTCGCTTCTCTAGGGGATCTTCCCAATTCAGGGATTAAACCCAGGTCTCCCCCATTGCAGGCAGATTCTTTACCACCACAAGGGAAGCCCAAGAACACTGGAGTGGGATCGTAGTGAGGGATAAACAAATCATTAACATAAAAATAATACCAGATGGAAAGCAAGATTTGTATAGAATAATGTTAAAATACTTCCCTCAGATTTAAGTGCAAGTTTTCCATTCCTGGTTAGTCAGTAAACTTTTATTTTAAATTCAGAAGACTAATTGTAAATATATAAAATCGAATTTGTAGTAGGAAAAAAAAACACTCTTCTTAAAACTGAGAGCAAAACTAATAATGACCTACTGCAGCCAAAAATAAGATTTAAGGATATTTTCCTTAGTTGATTCACGTGACCTTGGTTTGCCTAGTCGGCAGCTTCATAATTTGAACATGTCCTTCTGTGAACTGAAAAGCTGATCAGAATTTTTTGAAGAGCAGATTATCAGGATAGCAGTTTATAGCACCACCTCTATAGCTACATGTAACCCTCTCATTCTTGTCACCTATTAGTCACACTTAAGGACTCATTTTCTCTTCAATGACTAATTATGAAACATATATAATTAAATGCTTTAATACTCCATATTTATTTTAAACTTTTGTATTTTCTCAACGCATACCTTTGTGGGCAGTAACTTGTGTCATTATTCATCTGACTTGCCGGTGGGAAGTCTGAGCCATGAGAAGCAAGCATCATGCCAGGGTTTCCTCACTAAACAATTCAAAGAAGCTCAGAATGTATATTCCCGGGGAGCCAAAGGAATCAAGTCAGGAGTCAAATTCTACTGATGGCCTAGAATTTGAGTGCCTAAAGATATACTTGGAGGTCAAAAATTAAAATTCTGAGAAGAATAATTTTATAGAGATATTCTAAGAATCCAGCTTTTTAATAGGTGTTGTTCATGACTAATGAGGTGTTCTATTGTGAACTTGGAAAAGGTAACTCCCCAAGGTGCTTTCATACAATAGGTGGGAAGGAGGCCATATCACTCTAGTATCAGATTTGGGAACTGAACGTGGAATTACTCCCAGGGGTAGGATTTGTCTGTCATTTACTGCTGAGTAAGCTCAATGGCCCAATTCTCTTTCTCTTCCTGGTAAAATAAATACAAAAGGCAGAAGAAAATTAACTATTTCTTGCTGAATTCTGACAGTTCCAGATGTAATCCAAACGTTCAGATAATTTCTTTAGCTTGTGGCATGCATATTGGTTGTCCTCAAAAGTTAGATTATAGTCAAAAGGCTCCCTCATTTTCTACCAGCCATGCGGGAAAAACAAAATGGTACCCTCTCATAAGTACTCAGAAGACGTGGGTACTTGGAGCAATTCTCTGCTGGGGAGAAGGCATTCATGTTGGTTTATACCTATCTCAAAGCTAAAAAGTAGAGTTTTCAATCAAAAGCATTTGCCATTATCTAAGACATTCAAAGTTTCATTATGACACGCCAAGGGGGCTTTAATGTCCGAGTGTATGGTCCTCGGTTTTTGTCTTGTCAATTAAAATACCAAAAGTATTATTAATAAAGAAAATTATTCAAAGCAACTTGTTTCAATGTCTTAGTTTTTTTTGTTGTTGTTTTTTAAGAGTAAAGTTAGAATTCTATGTTGTATCTAAGGGGAAAAGCTCCAAAGGCAACTTCACTTTCTTTAGCAATATTCATAACTAGAAAGAATCTAGTGCATATATCTAAATATTTCAACACTAAGGTATGCACCCGGAGAAGGCAATGGCAACTCACTCCAGTACTCTTGCCTGGAAAATCCCATGGACGGAGGGGCCTCGTAGGCTGCAGTCAATGGGGTCGAGAAGAGTTGGACACAACTGAGAGACTTCGCTTTGATTTTTCACTTTCATGCATTGGAGGAGGAAATGGCAACCCACTCCATGTTCTTGCCTGGAGAATCCCATGGATAGAGGAGCCTGGTGGTCTGCAGTCCATGGGGTCCCACAGAGTCAGACACAACTGAAGTGACTTAGCAGCAGCAGCAGGAGCAACAGCTGATTTGCGGAGAAGGCAATGGCAACCCACTCCAGTTCTCTTGCCTGGAGAATCCCATGGACGGAGGGGCCTGGTAGGCTGAAGTCCATGGGGTTGCTAGGAGTCGGATACGACTGAGTGATTTCACTTTCATTTTTCATTTTCATGCATTGGAGAAGGAAATGGCAACCCACTCCAGTGTTCTTGCCTGGAGAATCCCAGGGATGGGGAGCCTGGTGGGCTGCCGTCTATGGGGTCGCACAGAGTCGGACACAACTGAAACGACTTAACAGCAGCAGCAGCAGCAGCAGCAAGGTATGCACCAGAGAAGGTAATGGCACCCCACTCCAGTACTCTTGCCTGGAAAATCCCATGGACAGAGGAGCCTGGTGGGCTGCAGTCCATGGGGTCGCTAAGAGTCGGATATGACTGAGCGTCTTCACTTTCACTTTTCACTTTCATGCATTGAAGAAGGAAATGGCAACCCACTCCAGTGTTCTTGCCTAGAGAATCCCAGGGAGGAGGGAGCCTAATGGGCTGCCGTCTGGGGTCTCACAGAGTCGGACATGACTGAAGCAACTTAGCAGCAGCAGGTAAATTTTACATTCCATTTCATGGGCATAGTTTTGGACTTCCCTGGTGGCTCAGACGGTAAAGCATCTGCCTACGATTTGGGAGACCTGGATTCAATCCCTGGGTCAGGAAGATCTCCTGGAGAAGGAAATGGCAACCCACTCCAGTGTTCTTGCCTGGAAAATCCCATGGACTGAGAAGCCTGGTGGGCTACAGGCCATGGGGTCTCAAAGAGTCAGACGTGACTGAGCAACTTCACTTTCACTTTCACAATACATATGCCTATATTTTATAATTAAATATTTTAAATGGCTGAAAAAATAGAAATTTTATATTCCCTATAATTAATATTCTTTACATGATATTTGAACCTCACTTTCATTGAAACAGTTTTTCTTCATGAAGTAATATACCACCAGAAATTTTGGAGAAGGCAATGGCACCCCACTCCAGTACTCTTGCTTGGAAAATCCCATAGATGGAGGAGCCTGTTAGGCTGCAATCCATGGGGTCGCTAAGAGTCACACACGACTGAGCGACTTCCCTTTCACTTTTCACTTTCATGCATTGGAGAAGGAAATGGCAACCCACTCCAGTGTTCTTGCCTGGAGAATCCCAGGGACGGGGGAGCCTGGTGGGCTGCCATCTATGGGGTAGCAGAGAGTCGGACACGACTGAAGTGACTTAGCATAGATCAACTTAATGAGCTAAAAATTATCATTAAAATGAATAATGAATTAATTCATTTGATTTAAGATTTTTGTGTTCTTTTCTTCTACCCTTGAAAATTTCCCCATGAGTTCAAACACTTTTGATCAGCACCTTTCACAGCTTAATCATATAGAGTAACCCAAAGCTAACAAAGTAGTAAAGGACTTGGAGGCTTCAGTTCACCAACTTCTCCAAAGTGCAGTTCACTGACTGCCTCCTGTGTGAGTCCACATGGTTAATTTCTTTCTCAGTCCCTATGGAAGTCATCCTGGACATGAAACAACCTTAGTCATGCCCACATTCCCCTTTAATCATCCTGGATTTAGATCAGTGGAAGAGAAGTGAGACTTTGGAAACAAAGGCTGTACATGTTCAGTTTTAAGGTTCATCGTCTCTATTTACCTTCTAACAAAAGTAGGTCTTCATGTCCACTCTGCCTCGCTCAGCAAAGGAAAAAATGCAAACTTGCTTGTAGTAAAAATTTTTTGGTGTGTCTAACATTAAAACATTTTTTACTTTTGACCTTTGAATAAACCTTTGAATTAAATCCTTCTAAAAGGACTTGTTCCTTTGCCTTCTTGTATCCCTGCGGTTCACTGCAATGTCCTGGAGGCTCTAATATGCAAATAAAGATGTCTTGGATCAAATTTGGTTCAGCAAATTGCCCAAGACAGCTGTCAAGCTTTGGTCAATTAGCTAAGAGGATACAGGACAGAGAAGAGCAGTTACTTTAGGAGAATTCAGTGGAGTAAGAGCACTTATATTGCAGTTATTTCTTCCCAGGACTTGAGACCAGTATTTAATACATAATGAAATGAGGCCCTTAGAAATGCCCTTGAAGCCTGCCATCCTCTCCTGCAAGAGTGCTAAGTCGCTTCTCTTGTGCCTGATTGCAGCCCGCCAGGCTCCACTATCCACGGGCTTCTCCAGGCAAGAACACTGGAGTGGGCTGCCACGCCCTCCTCCAGGGGTCATCCTCTCTGACCAGGACACTAACAGTGGCAATAGGACTACTTTTTTTCCACACTGTGTTATTGTCATATGCGGATGTAATGCTTCCAGGAATAAATGGGCAATAATTAAGGTGATTGTTGGGTCAAAACCTGGGGAGCTTCCTGAGAGTAATCTGAAATGGGCTGGAGGGCAGGGAGAGACCAAAGAAAGAGGCAAGCCTTCCAGATTGCTAGACAGCAGTTTTAATGAGCATGGAAATTTCAAGAGGCTTGTCTTTGGTGGCTAACAAGATGAGGAGTGCACCCAGTGGCCAAATTTTAAGAGTTTCTAAAGAGGCCTTAGATGGGCTTAGTCACGTGTAGTATACAGATGATCTCAGCAACAGCTTCCTCTCTCAAGGCCACATCCTGGGAACAGTTCCCACGGAGGGAACAGCAGGCAGAGCATGCCATTCCAAGAAGAGGGGCAGGAGTGAACAGCCTCCAATTGTGTGGGTCAACTGGCGGTCACATTTTCTTGATTACTCTTCAAATAGTGAAATGACAGTCCCTAAAGTGCTTTTGAAAAGGATGCTTCTCGTAAAGAACAGTGGCAGGAAAAATGGACTTCAGTTCAGTCGCTCAGTCATGCCTGACTCTTTGTGACTCCGTTAACCACAGCACACCGGGCCTCTCTGTCCATCACCAACTCCCGGAGTCCACCCAAACCCATGTCAATTGAGTCAGTGATGCCATCCAACCATCTCATCCTCTGTCATCCCCTTCTCCTCCTGCCCTCAATGTTTCCCGGCATCAGGCTCTTTTTAAATGAGTCAGTTCTTCACATCAGGTGGCCAAAGTATTGGAGTTTCAGCTTCAACATCAGTCCTTCCAATGAACACCCAGGACTGATTTCCTTTAAGAGGGACTGGTTGGATCTCCTTGCAGTCCAAGGGACTCTCAACAGTCTTCTCCAACACCACAATTCAAAAGCATCTATTCTTTGGCACTCAGCTTTCTTTATAGTCCAACTCTCACATCCATACATGACCAATGGAAAAACTATAGCCTTGACTTAGACAGACCTTTGTTGGCAAAGTAATGTCTCTGCTTTTTAATATGCTATCTAGATTGGTCATAACCTTTCTTCCAAGGAGTAAGCGTCTTTTAATTCCATGGCTGGATTCACCATCCGAAGTGATTTTGGAGCCCAGAAAAATAAAGTCTGATACTGTTTCCACTGTTTCCCCATCTATTTCCCATGAAGTGATGGGACCAGATGCCATGATCTCAGTTTTCTGAATGTTGAGCTTTAAGCCAACTTTTTCACTCTCCTTTTTCACTTTCATCAAAAGGCTCTTTAGTTCTTCACTTTCTGCCATAAGGGTGGTGTCATCTGCATATCTGAGGTTATTGATATTTCTCCCGACAATCTTGATTCCAGCTTGTGGTTCTTTGAGCCCAGCGTTTCTCATGATGTACTCTGCATACAAGTTAATAAGCACAGTGATAATATACAAACTTAATGTACTTCTTTTCCTATTTGGAACCAGTCAGTTGTTCCATGTCCAGTTGCTTCCTGACCTGCATACAGGTTTCTCAAAAGTCAGGTCAGGTGGTCTGGTATTCCCATCTCTTGAAGTATTTTCCACAGTTTATTGTGATCCACACAGTCAAAGGCTTTGGCATAGTCAATAAAGCAGAAATAGATGTTTTTCTGGAACTCTCTTGCTTTTTTGATAATCCAGTGGATGTTGGCAGTTTGATCTCTGGTTCCTCTGCCTTTTCTAAAACCAGCTTGAACATCTGGAAGTTCACGGTTCACGTACTGCTGAAGCCTGGCTTGGAGAATTTTAAGCATCACTTTACTAGAGTGTGAGATGAGTGCAATTGTGTGGTAGTTTGAGCATTCTTTGGCATTGCCTTTCTTTGGGATTGGAATGAAAACTGACCTTTTGCAGTCCTGTGGCCACTGCTGAGTTTTCCAAATTTGCTGGCATATTGAGTGTAGCACTTTCACAGCATCATCTTTCAGGATTTGAAATAGCTCAACTGGAATTTCATCACCTCCATTAGCTTTGTTCATAATGATGCTTCATAAGGCCCACTTAACTTCACATTCCAGGATGTCTGGCTCTAGGTGAGTGATCACACCATTATGATTATCTGGGTCATGAAGATTTTTTTGTACAGTTCTTCTGTGTATTCTTGCTACCTCTTCTTGATACCTTCTGCTTCTGTTAGGTCCCTACCATTCCTGTCCTTTATCTAGCCCATCTTTGCATGAAATGTTCCCTTGGTATCTCTAATTTTCTTGAGGAGATCTCTAGTCTTTCCCATTCTATTGTTTTCCTCTATTTCTTTGCATTGATCGCTGAGGAAGGTTTTCTTATATCCCGTTGCTATTCTTTGGAACTCTGCATTCAAATGGGTATATCTTTCCTTTTCTCCTTTGCTTTTTGCTTCTCTTCTTTTCACAGCTATTTATAAGGCCTCCTCAGACAGCCATTTTGCTTTTGTGCATTTCTTTTTCTTGGGGATGGTCTTGATTCCTATCTCCTGTACAATGTCGCAAACATCCATCCATAGTTCATCAGGCACTCTATCTATCAGATCTAGTCCCCTAAATCTATTTCTCACTTCCACTGTATAGTCATAAGGGATTGATTTAGGTCATACCTGAATGCTCTAGTGGTTTTCTCCCCTGTCTTCAATTTCAGTCTGAATTTGGCAATAAGGAGTTCATGATCTGAGCCACAGTCAGCTCCTGGTCTTGTTTTGGTTGACTGTATAGAGCTTCTCCATCTTTGGCTGCAAAGAATATAATCAATCTGATTTCGGTGTTGACCATCTGGTGATGTCCATGTGTAGAGTCTTCTCTTGTGTTGTTGGAAGAGGGTGTTTGCTATGACCAGTGCATTTTCTTGGCAAAACTCTATTAGGCTTTGCCCTGCTTCATTCCGTACTCCAAGGCCAAATTTGCCTGTTACTCCAGGTGTTTCTTGACTTCCTCCTTTTGCCTTCCAGTCTCCTATAATGAAAAGGACATCTTTTTTGGGTGTTAGTTCTAGAAGGTCTTGTAAGTCTTCATAGAACTGTTCCACCTCAGCTTCTTCAGCATTACTGGTCGGGGCATAGACTTGGATTACCATGATATTGAATGTTTTGCTTTGGAAAAGAACAGAGATCATTCTGTCGTTTTTGAGATTGCATCCAAGTACTGCATTTTGGACTCTTTTGTTGACCATGATGGCTACTCCATTTCTTCTGAGGGATTCCTGCCTGCAGTAGTAGATATAATGGTCATCTGAGTTAAATTCACCCATTCCAGTCCATTTTAGTTCACTGATTCCTAGAATGTCGATGTTCACTCTTGTCATCTCCAGTTTGACCACTTTCAATTTGCCTTGATTCATGGACCTAACATTCCAGGTTCCTATGCAATATTGCTCTTTACAGCATCTACATTTAGGGTCAATGACCTCTAGGTTACAGAAGGAACGTCCAGAATTAAGAACTATTGCCATTCCACTAAGATGACTTTACCCTATTCTGGACACCCACAGCATTCTTGGTGAGTTAAAACTTTTCCCTATTACCAAAGAAAGAAGGGGGAAGTGACACCAAGGAAAACAGAGGGAATGCTATCTTACCTTCTCATTGGCCACTGATCAGCTTTGTAAGCAAAGCTAAAACAGGAAAGAAGAGCTATTTGCACAGTTTCTTCTTTCTCCTCACACCTCCTTCCACTGACCAACAATTCTTAAGTCCACTCTGCAAGCCCATTGACTGGGCATTCTTGACAAAAGACCTGTTAGAATTCATTCTGCTGCTATAATGTGATATTTCCTATCACTGCATGGTTGTTCTCTCACCTCTATCATTTGAACTTTATAAGTAACAGATAAGACCTGCGCAAGACAGTTTAGAGAAGTCTAGCAGAATAGAACTGTGTAGACAAAGATTTTGAAGGATACCATCCCAACTACAGACAGGTACACTTTCTTCAGATATTTCCCACGGACCCAGAGCAATGGAAAGCTGTCCTTAACACGAGTACAACTGACAAGCTTGCTTTTCAATTTCAATTATTTTAGACTTCTCAAGCACTCCAAGGTTGTTATGGAGTTGCATACAGTATTTTCAAAGCATCTCTTTCTGTCAGTATGCAGTGACTCTGCACTTCATCTATCATCTAGACAAGTCTCTCTTGGGGTCAGTTTTGCATGGTGCTTTTCATAATGTATAGAAGAATCTGTAAAGGTTTGAGGTCATTTTTTAACATGGAGCACATCCTTCAAATATCTTTTCCAGTGTACTGTTAGTTATGAAAACACTCAAAATGTGTCCATTTTCAAGCCAATATGAATATTACCTCTCTGGCAGCTATTGAGTAAAGTCTCTTATGAATTGTATCTATCCTATACAGCTATTTATCAACTTCCAATTATAATTTAATAAATGATGGAGTGGTCAGATTACTTAGCACTTAACACCGAATATAGCCCAATTGGCACTTACCAATTAGGAACCCTTCAGCTCTACAATAGACTTATTTCTTGGGGAAATTTCCAACATGGAATTTAAGCTCCCATGTCCTATTCATTACAAAAGCATTACTTCAGACTGCTAAAGCTCTTTCAAGAGTTAGTAATGAATTTATTGTATAGTTGTACTGCCAAATGCAGAGAGCTAACTGATAGACCCAAATAGTGCCTTGATCAGTACCTAATTTATAGTTTTCCAAAAGGACAATCTGTTCATAGGGGAAATAAGCCAAGGCTTCTGAAACACACAGGAGCCACTCGATCACTTGGTTATCTTTTCCACAAGGGAACACACCTTGTGACTTTCATGATTATACGCTCTCTTTTTTGTGATTTCTCTTCCTGCGCCTGCACCTGCACTTCTGTTGTGCTTGGATGCACAGCAGACTGCTCTGACTTGCATCATCAAGTACTCTTGCGATTTAGAGTTCTCTCGTTTTCTTTCCTACTCAGTTTTGTCTGGCCTTAGTGACCTAGTTGTAGGGTAGCACCACATTTACAGACTTTCATAATACTCGGTATGACTGAAAGGAAAACCCACCAAGGACTTTATTCTTTGCTGTTGTTCAGTAGCTAAGTCATGTCCAACTCTTTCTGAATCCCATGGGCTGCAGTGCACCAGGCTTCCCTGTCGTTCATTTTCTCTCGGATTTTGCTCAAACTCATATCCATTGAGTCAGTGATGCGATCTAACCATCTCATCCTTTGTCTCCCGCTTCTCTTCCTGCCCTCAATCTAGGCTTGACTCTTACAGACTTTTTAAGGACTTGGACAATCTCTGATCATTGTTCATTATTCTCAAAGTTATCCAGTGGGGAGTATGACAGTGTCTGTAAGAACACTAACTTTCAAATCTAGTTGGAAAATGATATTCATCTATCACACATTTGGTGGCTACTTCTTATATTTAAACAACTATGCGTTAGGTGTTAGGGATCTTACCATACTGTAGAAGATAGTTAAAGAGAGTATGATTCTTAGTTTACAAACTCAAGTGAGCAAAATTTTTTAAAGTTGTATTTCTTTATTTCTTATAAAGTTGGAAGAGAATTCAGCTTCAGTCATTACCATGTCCCCCTGGACAAAGGTGTGGAAAGGTTCTAGAGTTTTATGTATACTCCAGAGTTTTATGTAAACGTATGTATATGTTTTATTTCATAGCACATCATAAGGTTCTATGGATCACTGTTGCTCATTTTTCTATACTGGTCACTGAAAAGACACCAAGGATTATAACCTAAATTGACCAACAGTACTGGCCATTCTGATCCTGTGATGTCACCCCTGGCAAGGATATTTTAGGGAAGTTTTAGTCCCTCAAAACTGGCCTCTCAGTGTCCTGTGGGGCTATTCCTTCCAAGGGCTTGGTCAGGAAGCAAAGTGCAGCCCCCTTGGACCTCTATCCCTTCCCCAGTCAAAACGATCACTTTCTTTACTGTCCACTCCTCCAGGGTAGTGGTCACTGGCTCAGGCTTTGGGAAAATGAGCCATAAAAGGAAGCATCAAGCAGACAGTTTGTGCTTTTTGCCTTATAACATCAATCTCAATCCCAAAACGGGGAAGAGAGATGCCAGAGTCCCCAGAAAATGTCCTGATTTTTGTGCTGATATTCATCTTTTGTTGCCCCAATTTAAATCAATGGAACAAAATGTAACAGTTTCTATGACAGAGGTTGTGCATGTCCCCATAGCCCTTGACATAATCTCTATGTCCAGGCAAATGTCTTACACTCAGCTGGTCTAAGCACGGGTCACTTTTGTGGCAAAGAAGATAGAACTAACCTGATTGATTATCAATCAAAGTTCACTTCTGGAATTTAGAGGTCAGCCCTCCAAACTGAATAGCTACTACATAGCGGAGAAGGCAATGGCGCTCCACTCCAGTACTCTTGCCTGGAAAATCCCATGGACAGAGGAGCCTGGTAGGCTGCAGTCCATGGGGTTGGGAAGATTCCGACACGACTGAGCGACTTCACTTTCACTTTTCATGTTCATGCATTGGAGAAGGAAATGGCAACCCACTCCAATGTTCTTGCTTGGAGAATCCCAGGGACGGGGGAGCCTGGTGGGCTGCCATCTATGGGGTCGCACAGAGTCGGACATGACTGAGCGATTTCACTTTCACTTTTCACGTTCATGCATTGGAGAAGGAAATGGCAACCCACTCCAGTGCTCTTGCCTGGAGAATCCCAGGGACGGGGGAGCCTGGTGGGCTGCCATCTATGGGGTCGCACAGAGTCAGACACAACTGAAGCAACTTAGCAGTAACAGCAGAGGAGAGTTTAGGTAGAGAGGTTTAATGTATCCATTACGTGGTATAACAGACTATCATTTTCATCCCCAAACCTCACATTATTTTCTGGTACTTTATATATTGTTGTTGCTCTTTAGTCACTAAGCCATATCCAACTCTTTGGCAACTCCATGGACTGCAGCCCACCAGCTTCATCTGACCATGGGATTTCCCAGGCAAGAATACTGAAGTAAATTGCCATTTCCCTCTCCAGGGGATCTTTCCAACCCAGGAATCAAATCTGCATCTCCTGCTTGGCAGGTGGATTCTTTACCACTAAAGCAACCCAGCTTCTCTAGTGGCTCAGTCGGTAAAGAATGCCTGCCATGCAGGAGACCTGGGTTCGATCCCTGAGTTGGGAAGATTCCCGGGGGAAAGAAGTGGCAGCCCACTCCAGTATTCTTGCCTGGAGAATCCCTATGGACAGAAGAGCCCGGAGGGCTGCCATCCATGGGGTTGCAAAGAGTCAGACACAACTAAGTGACTAAGCACAGCACAAGCCACCTGGAAAGCTCCCTCCATGTATAGAATACTTAAACACCAATTTCAACTTTGGTGGCCATCCTCAGGAGCTAAATGAAGTGCAGGAGTCAGTACATAAAAAAACCAAAGATTTGCTTACTAACCATTCTGTTGCTGAGCAAGCATATTTCTTTTATTCGCCATTCTCTGGGAACCCAGGATGTAACAAACTCTGTGCTGGGCACAAAAAATACAAAGATAAAATAAACAGTCCCTGACCTCAATGAACCCAAACTTGCATCTTTTCCATGGATAGTTTTATATTTAGCATGTGTATTGAAGTTGAAAATATTTCCTACACATTTCTGTGTGTATCTTGCAATTGAAGCAAAGAAAAATCTTTAAAGAAAGCTAAACTTAAGATTGCAGCTTCCCTCATGGCTCAGTGGTAAAAAATATCCTCCTTCCAATGCAGGAGACATGGATTTGATCCCTGGATAGGGAAAATCCCTTGGAAAAGGAAATGCCCATCCACTCTAGTATGGTTGGTCGTTCAATTGTGTCTCACTCTCTTTGTGACCTGTGGACTGTAGCCCACCAGGCTCCTCTGTCCATGGGATTCTCCAGGCACAGATACTGGAGTGGGTTACCATGCCCTCTCCAGGGATCTTCCCGACCCAGGGATTGAAGTGCATTGCAGGCAGGTTCTTTCTTGACTGGCAAATTCCATGGACAGAGAAGCCTGGCAGGCTACCACCCATGGGGTCTCAAAGAGTTGGACATGACTTAGCAACTAAACAGCAACAAAACTTAAAAGGTAGGAAGATATGTAAAATCTTGCATGAACATCCATGATGTAACTTCTGACAAATGGAATCCCTTTATTCTCAACCCTTAAAACCCTAATACAATTACAAAAGCTCTGACCATGTCTTGAAAAATTGAAATAATCCTTCCTTAGTCCCCATCATTGAGCCTTTCTAGGTATTTGCTTCTTTGTGCCACACAGACTTTCTTCAGTTCTTTTTCTTCTATTGCCTTGCCTTCCCGCTCTCTCCAGTGTTTCAATTTGCTCTTTGTTCCAATTCTTGCTGTTCCATCCTCTTTACTGACACCTTCTCCCTTCATCCTCAACTTCCCTGGTAGGATCTCTTATGCTGGCTTTGCACCCAGTTTTATCCAAGTACAACTTAACATCCCTCTATAAATGCCCAACCTTCAGTTCAGTTCCTCAGTCATGTCTGACGCTTTGCGACCCCATGAATCACAGCACGCCAGGCCTCCTTGTCCATCACCAACTCCAGGAGTTCCCTCAGACTCACGTCCATCGAGTCAGTGATGCCATCCAACCATCTCATCCTCTGTCATCCCCTTTTCCTCCTGCCCCCAATCCCTCCCAGCATCAGAGTCTTTTCCAATGAGTCAACTTTTCGCATGAGGTGGCCAAATTACTGGAGTTTCAGCTTTAGCATCATTCCTTCCAAAGAACACCCAGGGCTGATCTCCTTCAAAATGGACTGGTTGGATCTCCTTGCAGAAAGGGACTTTCAAGAGTCTTCTCCAACACCACAGTTCAAAAGCATCAATTCTTCGGCACTCAGCTTTCTTCACGGTCCAGCTCTCGCATCCATACATGACCACTGGAAAAATCATAGCCTTGACTAGATGGACCTTTGTTAGCAAAGTAATGTCTCTGCTTTTCAATATGCTGTCTAGGTTGGTCATAACTTTTCTTCCAAGGAGTAAGCGTCTTTTAATTTCATGGCTGCAGTCACCCATCTGCAGTGATTTTGGAGGCCAAAAATATAAAGTCTGACACTGTTTCCACTGTTTCCCCATCTATTTCCCATGAAGTAATGAGACCAGATGCCATGACCTTTGTTTTCTGAATGTTGAGCTTTAAGCCAACTTTTTCACTCTCCTCTTTCACTTTCATCAAGAGGCTTTTTAGTTCCTCTTTACTTTCTGCCATAAGGGTGGTGTCATCTGCATATCTGAGGTTATTGATATTTCTCCCGGCAATCTTGATTCCAGCTTGTGCTTCTTCCAGCCCAGCGTTTCTCATGATGTACTCTGCATGTAAGTTAAATAAGCAGGGTGACAATATATAGCCTGGATGTACTCCTTTTCCTATTTGGAACCAGTCTGTTGTTCCATGTCCAGTTCTAACTGTTGCTTCCTGACCTGCATATAGGTTTCTCAAGAGGCAGGTCAGGTGGTCTGGTTTTCCCATCTCTTTCAGAATTTTCCACAGTTTATTGTGATCCACACAGTCAAAGGCTTTGGCATAGTCAATAAAGCAGAAATAGATGTTTTTCTGGAGCTCTCTTGCTTTTTCCATGATCCAGCAGATGTTGGTAATTTGATCTCTGGTTCCTCTGCCTTCTAAAACCAACTTGAACATCTGGAAGTTCATGGTTCACTTATTGCTGAAGCCTGGCTTGGAGAATTTTGAGCATTATTTTACTAGTGTGTGAGATGAGTGCAATTGTGCGGTAGTTTGAGCGTTCTTTGGCATTGCCTTTCTTTGGGATTGGAATGAAAACTGACCTTTTGCAGTCCTGTGGCCACTGCTGAGTTTTCCAAATTTGCTGGCATATTGAGAGCAACATTTTCACAGCATCATCTTTCAGGATTTGAAATAGCTCAACTGGAATTCCATCACCTCCACTAGCTTTGTTCATAGTGATGCTTTCTAAGGCCTACATGACTTCACATTGCAGAATGTCTGGCTCTAGATGAATGATCACATCATCATTATTATCTGGGTCATGAAGATCTTTTTTGTACAATTCTTCTGTGTATTCTTGCCACCTGTTCTTAATATCTTCTGCTTCTGTTAGGTCCATACCATTTCTGTCTTTTATTGAGCCCATCTTTGCATGAAATGTTCCCTTGGTATCTCTAATTTTCTTGAAGAGATCTCTAGTCTATCCCATTCTGTTGTTTTCCTCTATTTCTTTGCATTGATCACTGAAGAAGCCTTTCTTATCTCTTCTTGCTATTCTTTGGAACTCTGCATTCAGGTGCTTATATCTTTCCTTTTCTCCTTTGCTTTTCACTTCTCTTCTTTTCACAGCTATTTGTAAGGCCTCCCCAGACAGCCATTTTGCTTTTATGCATTTCTTTTCCATGGGAATGGTCTTCTTCCCTGTCTCCTGTACAATGTCATGAACCTCACTCCATAGTTCATCAGGCACCCTATCTATCAGATCTAGTCCCTTAAATCTATTTCTCACTTCCACTGTACAATCATAAGGGATTGATTTAGGTCATACCTGAATGCTCTAGTGGTTTTCTCCCCTGTCTTCAATTTCAGTCTGAATTTGGCAATAAGGAGTTCATGATCTGAGCCACAGTCAGCTCCTGGTCTTGTTTTTGTTGACTGTATAGAGCTTCTCCATCTTTGGCTGCAAAGAATATAATCAATCTGATTTCGGTGTTGACCATCTGGTGATGTCCATGTGTAGAGTCTTCTCTTGTGTTGTTGGAAGAGGGTGTTTGCTATGACCAGTGCATTTTCTTGGCAAAACTCTATTAGGCTTTGCCCTGCTTCATTCCGTACTCCAAGGCCAAATTTGCCTGTTACTCCAGGTGTTTCTTGACTTCCTACTTTTGCATTCCAGGTGTTTCTTGACTTCCTACTTTTGCATTCCAGTCCTCTATAATGAAAAATACATCTTTTTTGGGTATTCTTGCCTTGAGAACCCCATGAACAGTATGAAAAGGCAAAATGATAGGATACTGAAAGAGGAACTCCCCAGGTCAGTAGGTGCCCAATGTGCTGCTAGAGATCAGTGGAGAAAAAACTCCAGAAAGAATGAAGGGATGGAGCCAAAACAAAAACAATACCCAGTTGTGGATGTGACTGGTGATAGAAGCAAGGTCTGATGCTGTAAAGAGCAATATTGCATAGGAACCTGGAATGTCAGGTCCATGAATCAAGGCAAATTGGAAGTGGTTAAACAGGAGATGGCCAGAGTGAATGTCGACATTCTAGCAATCAGTGAACTAAAATGGACTGGAATGGGTGAATTTAACTCAGATGACCATTATATCTACTACTGCAGGCCGGAATCCCTTAGAAGAAATGGAGTAGCCATCATGGTTAACAAAAGAGTCCGAAATGCAGTACTTGGATGCAATCTCAAAAATGACAGAATGATCTCTGTTCGTTTCCAAGGCAAACTGTTCAATATCACAGTAATCCAAGTCTATGTCCCAACCAGTAATGCTGAAGAAGCTGAAGTTGAATGGTTCTATGAAGACCTACAAGACCTTTTAGAACTAACACCCAAAAAGATGTCCTTTTCATTGTAGGGGACTGAAATGCTCAACCTTAAGCTCATCTAATTGCAGGTCTTCAACCATCACCTTTTCGGGTAACTCCTAAATAAGTATCATATCCTCTGTCTTTTGCCTGCGTTCCAGTTCCTAATTTTTTGAGTGCTGATTGGACATTTCCTGTGACAAGTCTCAGCATTAGCAGGACAACATCATAGCTGAAAAGCTGGTGCCGCCTCTTACCACTTGATAACTTTGAAGAAGCCGAGCCACCTTCTAAGTCTCTGTATCCCTCCATTATAGAATGAGCAGGTTGGACCAGATGATCTCAGAAGTCTTGTGGAGTTCCGAAGATTTCATGCTAATTTATTTCCATATCTGAATTGATCTCCTTCTGCCTCATCAAAGCACTATTCTTATCCCACGCTCCAGTTTCCATTTCACTTTACATCGGACTCTTTTCTATCTTTGATAGCATCTTTCACCAAGTTCTCTCTTCAAACCTTGTCTATGTTTTTTATTCTGGGGGCTACTTTCCTCTGCCACTTCAGCTATGCCCTCACTTAGCCTACTTTCTCCTCCTAATCCAAACTTTATTTATGCCTTTTCTAAAACAGTGTTTTTATCATGCTTTCCCTGGGTAAAAATTCACAATGCTTTTATTGTCAATGTCAACTTTCATCAAATCAGATCTAATAGATAAAGAGAGTGTGTGCTTATCCCTTACAAGAGATATGAGAGCCTAGTTCAAGGAGTTCTCTGCAAGTGCAAAATTTCTCTTTAAATGTTTTATTTTAAAGTAGTCTTTTCAGTTTACTTCATAATATATCCATATAAAAGTCATGATGTTTTGGAATTGAGTTAAGGGTGGGGAGTGGGGGTTGGTGCTGAAGTGGTTAACTGTTTGGACCCCAAAACTTGTGTTTGAATCCCACTCCACAGTTGAGTGACCTTGGGAAGATAAGAATCTTTGCTCCTTGATTATCTCCATCTACCAAATAGGAATAATAACAGTACATATAATATGATATTGTTATGAGAATTAACTAGTGAATATAAAGTGCTCACCATAACTCCTGGCCCAAAGTAAGGGGACTTAATTACAATCTGTGCTCCATACTCAACCACTTGGGGTTAAATCTTGGTTCCAGCTGTTGCTAGCTATGAGACCTTGGGCAAGTTGCTTAACCTTCCCAAGTTCCCTTGTGTAGAGGTAATGATAATTACTTACTTCATAAGGTTGCCATGAAGGATAGATAAACTAATCTAGGGTGGATTTATCATGAAACCATGCCTCTCATTTCCAAATGTTCTCTGTAAGATTCCAAAAGCTTGGCAGAGGAGTGAGGGAAGTGACTAGAAATCTGCTCATATGGGTATATGTTTTTACAAAATTTACAAAATAAGATGTTTTATATTTGATTAAGATGGATGATTCTTTTCACTCCAACTTCCTCCATCACAGTTTCTTTCTGGTTGGGTGAGGTTGGAGTGGCCCAAGGCATTTTGGGGGACATGCATAGTTATTGCTGGTTGTCCCCAGTGTAGAAATTATATATATATATAAAATTACATATAATTCAGGAATACAGCTATCCCTACTTGTGCCATGACAGAACCCTGCAGGGTCAGAGGTCATAGTATGAACATGTTCTATAGTGCCTGGTTCTGAAGTATGTGGATAATGGTAGATAAACCAGGTTTGAATGCATAGCACCAGAAGCCAATCTGTGGAAATTTCTCTCCTGTCAGGAATATACTCCATAATGCATAGTATATAATTATAGAGATATTAAACTTGTATTTTTATTTTTGGTGCCTTATTCAATTATGCTCTTAATACACCATTTTAATTGGAAGTTGTGAAGACATTTTGGAGTATTTCAATAAAGTAAGTGAAAAAATTATAAACTTCTGATTCTGTAATATATTTTATTATTTTTAAATTTACCTATTAAAGAACTAAATGAATATTCAGATAAAAATTAATGAAATATGACAAAACAAAATATGATTCAACAATAGTGTTGCGTGTCGTAGTCTGTGTGCAGGGTTTGAAAACAATTTCCAGACTTGAGGCAGAATGAGAGGAGAAGAGAATTTATTAGAGCAGAAGACAGAACAGGGGGCCAGTGCAAGGGAGAGCTGTCACCTTTCATGGGCTAGTAGCTAATTTTTATGCCTCAAGACAGAAAATTCCTGCTGTAAGAGTGGCATAAGATGATCAGTTAGGATGCTAAAGGTGGGTAGGGGGGAGGCTAATAATTTGGATATTTAACCTAATATGCATGGAGATAGTGAAGGACAGGGAAGGCTGGCATGCTGCAGTTCATGGGGTTGCAAAAAATCCTACACAACTTAGTGACTTAACAATACCATAACAACATTTTCTCTAATATGGGGTCAGAGAACTGATCAGTTTAGATCCAGAAGCTCATGGTAACTGTTGCTATGGGGCTCTGTCAGTTCTGGAGATTTTTGTCCTATAACCTTGGTATAGGGCTCTACCCCTGTGACCTTGCTATAGAGTTCCACATTAAGGTGAGTGATGAAATCTAAATTATTTTTATGTTGAGAAGCAAATTGTAATAAAAGATACTTTGAAAAGTTGCAATTAATTAAAAGGAAAATACAAGTTTGAATATAATAATAAATAGATCCTTGGATTGCTTAATAATCAAATTCATATAGAGAAGTGAATTATATATGATATGCACACTGGATGTGATGTGTGGGTCCAGTTGTGGATGTGACTAGGGATGGAAGTAAAGTCTGATGCTGTAAAGAACAATACTGCATAGGAACCTGGGATGTTAGATCCATGAATCAAGTAAATTGGAAGTGGTCAAACAGGATATGCAAAAGTGAACATCAACATTTTAGAAATCTGTGGACTAAAACAGACCAGAATGGGTGAATTTAATTCAGGCAACCACTATATCTATTACTGTGGGCAAGAATCCCTTCGAAAAAATGGAATACCCTTCGTAATCAACAAGATTCTGAAGTGCAGTATTGGGTGCAACCTTAAAAGCTACAGAATGATCTCTGTTCATTTCCAAGTCAACCATTCAATACAAGAGTAATCCAAGGCTATGCCCCAACCCCTAATGCCAAAGAAACTGAAATTGAATGGTTCTATGAGGAACTATAAGACCTTTTAGAACTAACACCAAAAAAAGATCCCCTTTTCCTCATAGGGGACTGGAATGGAAAAGTAGGAAGTCAAGAGATACCTGGAGTAACAGGCAAGTTTGGCCTTGGAGTGCAAAATGAAGCAGGGCAAAATCTAACAGAATTTTACCAGGAGAACACACCAGTCATAGCAAACACTCTTTTCCAACAGCACAAGAGATGACTCTGCACAAGGACATCACCGGATAGTCAATACCGAAATCAAATGGATTATATTCCTTGCAGCTGAAGATGGAGAAACTCTATACAGTCAGCAAAAACAAGACTGGAAGCTGCCTGTGGCCAAATTCAGACTTAAACTGAAGAAAGTAGGGGAAACCACTAGACCATTCAGGTATGACCTAAATCAAATCCCTTATGATTTTACAGTGGAAGTGACAAGTAGATTTAAGAGATTAGATCTGATAGAGTGCCTGAAGAGCTATGAATGGCGGTTTTTAACATTGACAGGAGCTGGTGATCAAAACCATCCCCAAGAAAAAAATGCAAAAAGATTGTCTGAGGAGGCTTTACAAATAGCTGAGGAAAGAAGACAAGCAAAAGACAAAGGAGAAAAGGAAAGATATATCGATCTGAATGCAGAGTTCCAAAGAATAGCAAGGAGAGGTAAAGCCATCCTACATGATCAATGCAAAGAAATAGAGGAAAACAACAGAATGGAAATAACTAGAGATGTCTTCAAGAAAATTAGAGATACCAAGGGAAGATTTCATGCAAAGATGGGCACAATAAAGGACAGAAACAGTACGGACCTAACAGAAGCAGAAGATATTAAGAACAGGTGGCAAGAATACAGAGAACTATGCAAAAAAGATCTTCACAACCCAGATAACCACGATGAAGTGATCACTCACCTAGAGCCAGACATCCTGGAGTGTGATGTTAAGTTGGCCTTAGGAAGCATAACTATGAACAAAGCTAGTGGAGGTGATGTAATTCCAGTTGAACTATTTCAAATCCTTAAAAATAATGCTGTGAAAGTGCTGCACTCAATATGCCAGCAAATTTGGACAACTCAGCAGTAGCCACAGGACTGGAAAAGGTCAGTTTTCATCCCAGTCCCAAGGAAAGGGAATGCCAAAAATGTTCAAACTACTGCACATTTGTACTCATTCCATATGCTAGCAAAGTAATGCTCCGTATTCTCTAAGCCAAGCTTCAACATTACGTGAATGGAGCACTTCCAGATGTTCAAGCTGGATTTAGAAAAGGCAGAGGAACCAGAGATCAAATTGCCAACATCTGTTGGATCAGAGAAAAAGCAAGGGAATTCCAGAAAAAACATCTACTTCTGCTTCATTGACAAAGCTAAACCCTTTGACTGTGGGGATCACAATAAACTGTGGAAAATTCTTCAAGCGATTGGGAATACCAGAACACCTGACCTGCCTCCTGAGAAACCTGTATGCAGGTCAAGAAGCAACAGTTAAAACCGGACATGGTACAATGGATTGGTTCCAAATTGGTAAAAGAGTACGTCAAGGCTGTATATTGTCACCCTGCTTATTTAACTTCTATGCAGAGTACATCATGCAAAATGCCTGGCTGGATGATATTATAAGCTGGAATCAAGACTGTTGGGAGAAATATCAATAACCTCAGATATGCAGATGACACCACACTTACGGCAGAAAGCGAAGAGGAACAAAAGAGCCTTTTGATGAAAGGGAAAGAGGAGAGGGAAAAAGCTGGTGGAAAACTCAACATTCAGAAAACTAAGATCATAGCATCTGGTCCCACACTTCACAGAAAATAGATGGGGAAACAGTGAGAGACTTTATTTTGGGGGGCTCCACAATCACTGCAGATGGTGATTGCAGCCATGAAATTAAAAAATGTTTGCTCCTTGGAAGAAAAGCTATGACCAACCTAAACAGCATATTCAAAAGCAGAGACTTCACTTTGCCAGCAAAAGTCTGTATAGTCACCGCTATGGTTTTTCCTACAATCATGTATGGATGTGAGATTTGGACCATAAAGAAGGCTGAGCTTGGAAGAATTGCTGCTTTTGAACTGTGGTGTTGGAGAAGACTCTTGAGAGTCCCTTGGACTACAAGGAGATCCAACCAGTCGATCGTAAAGGAAATCAACCCTGAATATTCACTGGAAAGATTAATGCTGAAGCTGAAGCTCCAGTACTTTGGTCACCTGATGCAAAGAACTGATTTAGAAAAGACTCCGATGCTGGGAAAGACCGACAGCAGGAAGAGAAGGGGTCGACAGAGGATGAGATGCTTGGATGGCCTCACTGACTTGAAGGACTCGAGTTTGAGCAGGCTCCGGGAGTTGGTGATGAACAGGGAAGCCTGGAGGGCTGCATTCCACGGGTCTCAAGGAGTCACATATGACTGAGCGAATGAACTGAACTGATTCACACTGGAAAAAGATTTAAGTTACATATCTTGATTAAATATTAAATACTGACAGTAATATATATATATATACACACACATACATACATATATAAAACACTCATAGTCACCATAACAACCAAAGACACCAATTAGAAGCTTGCTGCTGCTGCTGCTGCTAAGTCGCTTCAGTCATGTCCGACTCTGTGCAACCCCATAGACGGAAGCCCACCAGGCTCCCCTGCCCCTGGGATTCTCCAGGCAAGAACACTGGAGTGGGTTGCCATTTCCTTCTCCAATGCATGAAAGTGAAAAGTGAAAAGGAAGTCGCTCAGTCGTGTCCGACTCTTAGCGACCCCATGGACTGCAGCCTACCAGGCGCCTCCGTCCATGGGATTTTCCAGGCAAGAATACTGGAGTGGGGTGCCATTGCCTTAATCATCAATTTAATTAATGAGATCTCTCTGTGCACACGTGTCCACACAAATAGGACACGCTCACACACACACAAACAACTTTAAGTTCCCCAACATCTTATAGTTTATAGTTGTTTAAAAGCAGGAATCTTCAGCAAACAAAAATTCCAGGATATTTATATGATTTTATTAATAATAATTTGTTAAGCTGAAAAATAGCTTTTCCAAACTGTTGGCACTTAAAGCCAACTTTAAGTAATCATGCTAGAGAAAAGTTTAAATTATCTTTCTCTTCTCTCTGTGGAAAACATCACTAATTCTTTGCTGTAAGAAACAGCAATAAAAAAGAGTGCACCAAAATTGAGGCAACAAAATCACAGAAGTGTGTCTCTGGCATATTGTGTTTTTTACCTAGATTTTAGATTGTTTTTGGTTTCATTGAAAATTTTTGATTTGAAGTATAATTTCTATGACTGTACAATGCACTTGTCTGTACTTTCAGCTATTTAAAGCTTATAATTTATTATTTATTTTTCATCTAAATGTTCACTTCATACCTAATAATGTCTTTTAAAAAATTCCTTTATTTTTAATTGGAGGATAATTGCTTTATAATATGCGTTGGTTTCTGCCATCTATCAACATGAATCAGCCACAGGTGTGCATATGTCCAAGGGCTTCCTTGGTAGCTCAGTAAGTACGGAGTCTGCCTGCAACACTGGAGTCTGCCTGCAATCAGATGTGGGTTCAATCCCTGGGTCGGGAAGATCCCCTAGAGAACAAATGGCACCCCACTCCAGTATTCTTGCCTGGGAAATCCCACGGACAGAGAAGCCTGGTGGGCTACAGTCCATGGGGTCACAAAGAGTCGGACACGACTTAGCAACTGAACCACCACCATACATATGTCCCCTCTCTCTAATTTTGTGTCTTAATTTTTTTTCCTCTGGAGGTACCCCCCCACAATTGCACATGAGTGAGACCCCACAAAACCCAGCTCCACCACTGGCACTTTGGGAGAAATAGACAGCAGGAACACAGGAAGCCCTCAGTCAATGGTCACTGCATTTTCTCTCCTGCACGTTTCCAGTTTCTCAGCCTTGGTGACATCATTCACGAAAAGATAGGGGCATTCAGGTTTCTGAGTGATTGTTTCATTTACCAAACTGAAGTTCCTCTGCTTAATAGTCAGTGTCTTCATTTTTCTGATTCTAGGCTGCCTTTACGCAAACATCTGCCTCTGTCCTCAAGCTGTACCCTTGGTTCTATTCTGCCCATGTTCTTTTCATGACTGACACGTTGCCTCTGCTATCACTGAGGAAAAAAATAAACTAACATGAAAATGTGTTATGTATGTAATGTATATTTCAGTGGAAAAATATTTACAAATCTCAAACGTACTCACAAGTATGTAAATAAAAGTAAAAGTAAATTTTTATACAGAAAACGTGCCATTATGTACAATTTGACTAATGGCTACCTCTGAATGGTGAGTGATTATTATGTTCAGTTCAGTTCAGTTCAGTCGCTTAGTCGTGTCCGACTCTGCAACCCCATGAATCACAGCACACCAGGCCTCCCTGTCCATCACCAACTCCCGGAGTTCACCCAGACTCACGTCCATCGAATCAGTGATGCCATCCAGCCATCTCATCCTCTGTCATCCCCTTCTCCTCTTGCCCCCAATCCCTCCCAGCATCAGAGTATTTTCCAAGATTATTATGTTACTCTTTATATATTCCTGTTTATTCCAAGTGTTCTGCAATAAACATTTATTCAGAAAAAATTCTTAAAATTAAATAGGTCAGATGTATTTTCTTTGGTTATTTTTAAAGAAGAGAAAGTGTCTTGAATAAAATGTGCCCTTATTAAGACTTTTCAATGGTCCATTATTATGAAAGTTGTATTCTAATTGGAACTTAAAGACAGGAACCTGGCATTCCTGTGATCAGCTCCCAGAAATGGTATTAACTTATTCAGTAGCCTTAAGCTCTTCACTTAACCTTTTAGCTCACCCTTTGTAAAGAGAGGATAATAGCCTTTTTTGGGGAATTACGATGGCAAATTAGCTTAGGTTTGTAATGTGTTTTAAAGATAGGTACCTGAATTAAATTGCTTTATATTTTTTGCCATTATTTAATGAGGATAATAATTAACTATCTTAAGTGTCTGTGTTCCTATGGTAAAAGAAAACAGAACTTTTTAATAACATATAGAGTAAAAGCTTGAAATGAAGGTAAAATGACTTGAATGAAAGCACGCATGTCTGAAAATAAAAGTCAGCGGAAAACATCAGAGGACCCACACAGTTGGTTCTTCTTAAAATTTTGTCTATGTATGTACTTCTGAGGCTGACTGGGAGTCAGGGAATCTTGGATGAGAGGAAGGACAATATTCTTTGCAACATTAATTAAAATATGAATAGGATGGGGGAAAACACAAGAAAACTGATCAAGGATTTTCATGAAAGCCTCTTCCTTGTGAAGTAGCAAATTGACAGCATCGTATCACTGTAGTAAGCATGTTTATGCTGATCAAAAATAAAATTCTCCAAACCTGAATTAACTCAGACTTTTAGTTGGGGGCAATGGTACTTGGGTAAAGAAGAAATTAATGGCCTGGGTTGAAATACTGATGGAAGTGAAATGGTTTTGAAATCACTTCTAGATGTAAATGCTACCAATTGTTATCTTTATAAATCATTTGTTCATAGCAAATCAAAATAGAGGGGAAAACATGCTTTTCACATCACCAAAAGTATAGGCAAAGAAAAAACAGCATTATGAAACTGAGGGGGGAAGGAGGAGTATTTTCCCTAAGGATGGAAGGGCCCTTTTAAATACTGACAAAAGGCCTGTTTAGTTGTTAAAGAAAGTAACAATTGTCAAAGTAACTAATGTCTCTGATTTCTTTTGAGGAACACAAGTTTGAAATCGGTAGGGAACATGTGGTTTGTATTGAGTTCATGTCAATGCGATTCGTTCCAGGCCTTATATCTCCAACTGTCCCATTCCTATCAAGACCAGACTGTGAAGAAAAAAAAAAAAACAGTCATGAAGCTTGATCTATCTGAAGCAGAATGTAGTATATAGGATGTTATGTGCTGTACATAGTATATCCTGTGTGGTACACAGGATATAGTACATAGCATGTTATATACCACATCCTTGCCTTAATCCTCATCCCTCCTAGTGTCACAAGGGGATGCCCCCTCATGCTGAGCTATTGCCAGGGAAGCACAGGAGCTGTCAAAAGCAATTTGATAAAGCAGGGTGTCACCTTCCAGACCCAAGCCCTGAGACTCAGCCAAAGACTGACCCAGCAGTTTCATGCACTCTCACCTGCACCCAAGGAAACTTTCTGCCCATTATAAAGGCTTAGCGAGAGTTTGTCTTGCAACTTCTGGCTCCAATTTTGTCCTTTAGAACATTAGCTTAAACCTTCCAGAAGTTCCTTCCCAGTTTACTAAAACTTTCTTGACCTTACTCAATTTGCTTTGCCATTTTAATGGACAACAAGTGGGAACAACTGAGTGTCAGAAAGCATAATTCACATATTTGTTGAAGAAATTGTTTACGTTGCTCTTTTAGATATGAATGAAAAGAACCAGTTTTTCAAAACTCATTGACCTGTAGCTTTCCTTATATTGTGAAAGAAATGCACATTTCTAAGGATCTCTGACTCTGTTTCAAGAACATGTATTTTCTCTGTCAGAAATGTCCCAATCACTAAAATAAAAGGAAAGTGTAAGTATGGGAGAAAAGTTTAACACTGTTATTTCTTACCATTCTTACTACTAAATGCCTTGTCTCTGGGATATAGATTTTTGGCCAGTTAGTCAATAGAGAGAGAGTCATTATTATATAATGAATATCAATAATAGTAAAAGATTAAGTGCTATGAGATAATATTTGGATTCAGTATGATGTGTATTTTAATAACCTAACAGCTTTCGCAGTTTGGCATTTATACTAAAGAGCTTGACCTTCTGAGATTTCTGTCTTATCTTTCTCAGAGGGTGTTTCATGTGTTTTGCATAAGCAAATGAATTTGAATAGAAAGTTAAAGTTGAATTAAACTCTGGAAATTCTTCACACACTTTTTTAGAAAAATCACTAACTATCCTTACTAATAAATTCCCTAAATAAGTTGATTGGGAAGTTGAGGAGTACAACAGTTCAGCTACCAGAGAGAGGACATTAATATTAGCTGTTTCAGTTTAAGAGGAGGAAGCTTCTTTTCACTGGTTCAAAGGTGTAATCTTTCCCTCTACCATATTAATCCACTAAATGTTATTATCATATATTCATATGCATAAGCCATTGGTCATAGATAATAAAAGGGCAAGGGTTGAAAGTCTGAAGCTGTTCATTTAACTCAGCTTCAAGAAACATCTTTTAAACCCAAATGTTAAGTATGGTGGCTTGTCTACCCTGAGCAGACTTGTCAAAGTGTTCACTAAGACTTTGGAGGCCATATGTTTTCTTCTATTTGTTTTCTGCAAAAGGAGGATTAGCAAATGCTAATTTTATCCACATCTGAGTAAAGCTGATCTTTCCAAGGGAAAATTGCACATTGTCTTACATTTTTCATTTTAGTTACACACTTACTTTTGTGGGTTATTAATACTTGCCAATATCACCATGAGTTCCAACCAATTACATTTCTCTCCCCTTCTTTGAATAACTTGTGAACCAACCATGAGTAAAGCTGCCCATGGTTAAAGTCAAGTAAACAAGGTGAATCACTTTTGAAGAGGATAAGTACTATTATAGTCATATGTTCTTAATTGAAAGAAAAATCTTGACCATAGGCTACCATTTATTTGCCTTACATTTATAAGTGCCACTGGGGTAAAACCTCCACCTCTTTTTAAAGTCTGGCCAAAGATATTGTTGGATTTTTAAATACATAGAGACATCTGAGAAATTGTATACATACTCCAGTAAATTACAAAGTGAAACATGGCTATGAACTTCCTTTTGGAAGGTACGTGACAAATATGTGAGTCTGTTAATCTGAACAGAAATATATAGGCATTCTTCAGAGATACTGTAAGTTTGGCTCCAGACCACCACAATAAAGCAAGTCACACAAATATTTTTGTTTCCCAATGCATATTAAAGTTATGTTTTGGGGTTGGGAGGGAGGCTCAAGAGGGAGGAGATATATGCATACTTAGAGCTGTTTCATATTGTTGTATAGCGGGAACCAACACAAAATTTTAAAGCAATTATCCTCCAATTAAAAATATAAATATAAAGATACTTATAATCAGAATTTTATTTGTTCATGGAAATAGGTTATCTGCAGTAGAATTAAAGTATGTACGTGTGTTAGTCATTCAGTCATATCCGACTCTGTGGGACCCCATGGACTGTAGCCTGCCAGGTTCCTCTGTCCATGGGATTCTCCAAGCAAGAATACTGGAGTGGGCAGCCATTTCCTTCCCCAGGGGAATCTTCCCAACCCAGGGACTGAACCCAGGTCTCCTGCATTGCAAACAGATTCTTTACCATCTGAGCCACCAGGGAAGCCCCAGAACTAAAGGGTGATACCATATTCACATCTGAGCAGTTGTTTAGATATTAACCTACTTGTACAGAAAGAAAGCTCTGTGGTCTGATGAACCAAGGAAGACCTGGAGTTCAGATTGGTAAAGAGAAATGGAAAGAGTGTTCCTGACTGATGGATTTAGATGAGCAAAGACAAGAAGAAAATGTTGTAGACTCACTGACTATGAGAAGAGGTATCTAAGGAAAACAGGAGAAAGTGGTGGTTTAGAACCAATTAAAGGTGGGCTATGCCACCAACCCGGAGAAGGCAATGACACCCCACTCCAGTACTCTTTCCTGGAAAATCCCATGGACGGAGGTGCCTGGTGGGCTGCAGTCCATGGGGTCGCTGAGGGTTGGACACGACTGAGCGACTTCACTTTCACTTTTCACTTTCATGCATTGGAGAAGGAAATGGCAACCCACTCTAGTGTTCTTGCCTGGAGAATCCCAGGAACGGGGGAGCCTGGTTGGCTTCCGTCTATGGGGTCGCACAGAGTCGGACACGACTGAAGCGACTTAGCAGCAGCAGCATGCCTCCAACCATATTAATTCATGAATCACTTAAAGGTTACTCATATTTGGTATTTATAATTATTCTTTGTAATAGTTTGATTGAAGAAGGATGGATACGTGTTTACCGTTTATTTTATTTTTAATCATTAATGTGTTTTTATCTTTGGTCTCAATGGGCCTTCGTTGCAGCGCGGAGAGCGGGGGCTGCTCCTGGTTGCGGCTCACCGGCTTCTCGCCGCAGCAGCTTCTCGCGTTGCCAAGCGCAGGCCCTGGGCTCACTGGCGGCAGGAGCTGCAGCACTGGGGCTCAGCAGTTGTGGCACTCGGGCTTAGTTTCTCTGTGGCCTGTGGAATCTCCCCAGACTCACGTCCCCTGTGTAGGCAGGCTAAAGCTCATTCACTTTAAATGGGGAAGTTCTATTATTTATTGAACAAAGAGATTGATATAACAGATGAGCTCACCATTGCAGTTAATCTCCCGCAGCATTTGTAAACTCCAGTGTGTGGAAGCTGTGTTTCCCTAGGGTTCTGGGAAGTTTGTTGAACATCATTGAATGTGAAAGCAATGAACAGTTCCATAAGACTTGTGCTTTTTAGGGAAAATAACCTAGATTGCTACACTGTATTTGAGCCATAAGAGTAACATTTGAGTGATGTTTAGATGCAAAGCCACTAAGTTAAATACTGTATTTACTGGAATTGCTTCCTATTGCTTGGAGGGAAAATGAGGGAGAATTTTATATTAAGCTGATAACTTCTTGTGTGAATCTGATTTAAATTGTCTAATTTAATGAATGACTTACCTCCAAAAGAAGATCATTCATACTTGCTCACTGTAGAATCAAGGGTAACAAAAACTTTTTTTTACATTATCAAGCAATATTTATTTTATTGAAATAAATATAGAACAGCAGCTGCTGCTGCTGCTAAGTCGCTTCAGTCGTGTCCAAATCTGTGCAACCCCATAGACGGCAGCCCACCAGGCTCCGCCGTCCCTGGGATTCCCCAGGCAAGAACACTCGAGTGGGTTGCCATTTCCTTCTCCAATACATGAAAGTGAAAAGTGAAAGTGAAGTTGCTCAGTCGTGTCCGACTCTTAGAGACCCCAGGGACTGCAGCCTATCAGGCTCCTCCATCCAAGGGATTTTTCAGGCAAGAGTACTGGAGTGGGGTGCCATTGCCTTCTCCATAGAACAGCATATATCTATAAAAATTAACCTGCGCAGTGGAGGATACTTCATCTAGGGATGAGCAATTTCTGTAGTTGAATGCTAAGCAATAGTTGACTTTTGTGATTTTGTTTTAGGAGGGGAAGTTGCAGTTTTGTGTTGTAACATTTTTAGTAACAAAATCTGTTTGAAAAAGAGTAGAAAGGAAAGGAAAAAATTATTAGTAGCTTTACATGTAATTATTAAAATTGGCAATCAGTTAAGGTTCTCTCTTTCAGATCAGATCAGTCGCTCAGTTGTGTCCGATTTTTGCGACCCCATGAATTGCAGCACTCCAGGCCTCCCTGGCCATCACCAACTCCCTGAGTTCACTCAGACTCACGTCCATCGAGTCAGTGATGCCATCCAGCCATCTCATCCTCTGTCATCCCCTTCTCCTCTTGCCCCCAATCCCTCCCAGCATCAGAGTCTTTTCCAATGAGTCAACTCTTCGCATGAGGTGGCCAAAGTACTGGAGTTTCAGCTTTAGCATCATTCCTTCCAAAGAAATCCTAGGGCTGATCTCCTTCAGAATGGACTGGTTGGATCTCCTTGCAGTCCAAGGGACTCTCAAGAGTCTTCTCCAGCACCACAGTTCAAAAGCATCAATTCTTCGGTGCTCAGCCTTCTTCACAGTCCAATTCTCACATCCATACATGACCACAGGGAAAACCATAGCCTTGACTAGACAGACCTTTGTTGGCAAAGTAACGTCTCTGCTTTTGAATATGCTATCTAGGTTGGTCATAACTTTCCTTCCAAGGAGTAAGTGTCTTTTAATTTCATGGCTGCAATCACCATCTGCAGTGATTTTGGAGCCAGAAAAATAGTCTGACACTGTTTCCACTCTTTCCCCATCTATTTCCCATGAAGTGATGGGACCAGATGCCATGATCTTCGTTTTCTGAATGTTGAGCTTTAAGCCAACTTTTTCACTCTCCACTTTCACTTTCATCAAGAGGCTTTTGAGTTCCTCTTCACTTTCTGCCATAAGGGTGGTGTCATCTGCATATCTGAGGTTATTGATATTTCTCCTGGCAATCTTGATTCCAGCTTGTGCTTCTTCCAGTCCAGCGTTTCTCATGATGTACTCTGCATATAAGTTAAATAAACAGGGTGACAATATACAGCCTGGATGTACTCCTTTTCCTATTTGGAACCAGTCTGTTGTTGCATGTCCAGTTCTAACTGTTTCTTCCTGATCTGCATACAGATTTCTTAAGAGGCAGATCAGGTGGTCTGGTATTCCCATCTCTTTCAGAATTTTCCACAGTTTATTGTGATCCACACAGTCAAAGGCTTTGGCATAGTCAATAAAGCAGAAATAGATGTTTTTCTGGAACTCTCTTGCTTTTTCCATGATCCAGCGGATGTTGACAATTTGATCTCTGGTTCCTCTGCCTTTTCTAAAACCAGCTTGAACATCAGGAAGTTCACGGTTCACATATTACTGAAGCCTGGCTTGGAGAATTTTGAGCATTACTTTACTAGCGTGTGAGATGAGTGCAATTGTGTGGTAGTTTGAGCATTCTTTGGCATTGCCTTTCTTTGTGATTGGAATGAAGGTTCTCTCTTTACCAATGCAAAATGGAGGTGTGTTTTAAATTGCTACACATTATACATATTACAATATTTTAATTAGCAGAGAAAATCAGCCTCAAAATTGTCTTCAGCAAGTTAAGTATGCCATTAACTATGAACTAGAAAATAGATGATAGCAATTTAAAAATCTAGTTGATACTTTCCATGGGTGCTGTACTTTATAAGATCTAATTTTGTTGTAAAATTTTTTTATTGGAAGTTAAACTATTTGAATAAAATTTATGCATTTTTGCACATTTATGTCTTCAAATTATGGGTAATGCCATTCCCCAAAATCGATATATACTTTACCTGGTTAGTAAAACTTAAATGCTGAGTTGTATATTTGTTCGTGTTAGAGTATATATTTTATTTTTCTATGAATTTCTTTGAATCCAAGGTGAATGATTTAACAAAGATAGCCTGAGGAATATCAGCACCTTGGCCAACCAGATGAGAGGACACACTCCACTTGTATGGAGTTTGGCCAGGGTGCGTCTCCCAGTTTTCTCTGTGAAAGTGAAGAATAGGGATGAGGAAATGTGATGGGACGTGTGTGGGGCTGGGGAAAGCAGAACTCAAGGAAAGAGCAACCCTGTAGCCCAGGTTAGACCACAAGGCTCTGGACTCACATTCCACGCTTGTGGAACCATCGACTTCTTTTACCAATCTCATCTAGTTTCTCTGGCACCTTAGAATCCCTTGGAAAATTTGTTTTCAGAATCTGACTGATTGATTCAGAATGCATATTTTCTTCTTAAGAAAATACTGACAAACTGTCCAGGCTTCAGTAAGAGCTTCACACCACTTCCTGAAACTTGACATCAAAATTTGCATGCATCGCTACAGAGGTTGAGGGCTGTAGGAACACTGGCACACCCCAGTGTGAGTCTTGGCTAGGTTTCTCTAGGTTCAGAAATGAATGTGGATTTATTAAATCTACAAGCTTTGAGATGGACTTGAATGATCCAGAAAAGAGTGGAAAGACAGAAACCACAGTACTCTGACAATAGGTTTATTAAAAATCCATCAATGTTACATTTATTACATGAGAAATGTACTTCATATTTGGTATAAATCCATTCTCAAATCTTCATCACCAGATTAGCTGCACAAAGATATTGCATTTTACAAATTCCAAGTGATTAAAAGGGAGCAATCAGACTGGAGAAAGAAATGCAATACAACTTGACACTTGTTTTTCACAGAGGATCAGATTTTCAAAGGGATCTTTTGATTAAGTATCATTAGAGTTAGGCTTAACATCAGGATCCATATTACTACTCCCATTATTATGGCTTGAAAAAGTTAACATGTCCTCGAAACAAGAATAATTTAGCTCCTATTTATTGGTAGGGTTTGATAAATGGTCCCCCAGTGTGCTTTAAAATCCTTCTTATTACATTGTTCTCATTATATTCTTTTGAGACAGCTGATTATGGCCAACTGTTAATTACATAAGTAATGGAAGGCAAGGGTACCAGAAAATTGTGGAATTTTGTTATGCCAGCCCTAGGAAACTAATACATTGAGTGAAAAATAAAAAATCAGGAAAATTTTATGAATTCCAGTAACATACTACAATCAGTAAATTTTAGACCTCAAAGTCAGAGAAGGCGATGGCACCCCACTCCAGTACTCTTGTCTGGAAAATCCCATGGACAGAGAAGACCTGGTAGGCTGCAGTCCATGGGCTTGCTAAGAGTTGGGAAAGACTGAGCGATTTCACTTTCATTTTTCACTTTCATGCATTGGAGAAGGAAATGGCAACCCACTCCAGTGTTCTTGCCTGGAGAATCCCAGGGACGGGGGAGCCTGGTGGGCTGCCATCTATGGGGTTGCACAGAGTCAGACACAGCTGAAGAGACTTAGCAGCAGCAGCAGCAGACCTCAAAGTGATCTTTTTATTTTAATTTTTTTTGGACACACCTTGAGCATGTGGGATCTTAGTTCCCTAGCTCAGTTCAGTTCAGTCCCTCAGTTGTGTCCAGCTCTTTGTGGTCCCATGGACGGAAGCACGCCAGGCCTCCCTGTCCATCACCAACTTCCAGAGTTTACTCAAACTCATGTCCATTGAGTCTGTGATGCCATGCAACCACTTCATCTTCTGTCTCCTCCCGCCTTCAATCTTTACCAACATCAGGGTCTTTTCCAGTGAGTCAGCTCTTCGCATCAGGTGGCCAAAGTATTGGAGTTTCAGCTTCAACATCAGTCCTTCCAATGAATATTCAGGACTGATTTCCTTTAGGATGGACTGGTTGGAATTCCTTGCAGTCCAAGGGACTCTCAAGAGTCTTCTCCTACTCCACAGTTCAAAAACATCAATTCTTCGGTGCTCAACTTTCTTTATAGTCCAATTCTCACATCCATACATAACTACTGGAAAAATCATAGCCTTGATTACACAGACCTTTGTGGCAAAGTAATGTCTCTGCTTTTGAATATGCTGTCTAGGTTGGTCATAACTTTTCTTCCAAGGAGTAAGCGCCTTTTAATTTCATGGCTGTAGTCACCATCTGCAGTGATTTTGGAGCCCCAGAAGATAAAATCTCTCAGTGTTTCCACTGTTTCTGCATTTCCTATGAAGTAATGGGACTGGATGCCATTATCTCAGTTTTCTGAATGTTGAGGTTTAAGCCAACTTTTCCACTCTCCTCTCTCACTTTCATCAAGAGGCTCTTTAGTTCTTCTTCACTTTCTGCCGTAAGGGTGGTGTCATCTGCATATCTGAGGTTATTGATATTTCTCCCAGCAATCTTGATTCCAGCTTGTGCTTCATCTAGCCCAGCATTTCTCATGATGTACCCTGCATATAAGTTAGATAAGCAGGGTGACAATATACAGTCTTGAAGTACTCCTTTCCCTATTTGGAAGCATTCTGTTGTTCCATGTCCAGTTCTAACTGTTGCTTCCTGACCTGCATACAGATTTCTTAAGAGGCAGGTCAGGTGGTCTGGTACTCCCATCTCTTTCAGAATTTTCCACAGTTTATTGTGATTCCCACAGTCAAAGTCTTTGACATAGTCAATAAAGCAGAAATAGATGTTTTTCTGGAACTCTCTTGCTTTTTTGATGATCCAGTGAATGTTGGCAATTTGATCTCTGGCTCCTCTGCCTTTTCTAAATCCAGCTTGAACATCTGGAAGTTCAGGGTTCACGTATTCTTGAAGCCTGTCGAGGAGAATTTTGGGCATTACTTTGCTAGCGTGGGAGATGAGGGCAATTGTGTGGTAGTTTGAGCATTCTTTGGCATTGCCCTTCTTTGGGATTGGAATGAAAACTGACCTTTTCCAGTCCTGTGGCTATTGTTGCATTTTCCAAATTTGCTGGCATATTGAGTGCAGCACTTTCACAGCATTCTCTTTTAGGATTTGAAATAGCTCAACTGGAATTCCATCACCTCCACTAGCTTTGTTCGTAGTGATGCTTCCTAAGGGTGACTTGAC
This sequence comes from Bos indicus, assembly GCF_029378745.1. Taxonomy (NCBI): domain Eukaryota; kingdom Metazoa; phylum Chordata; class Mammalia; order Artiodactyla; family Bovidae; genus Bos; species Bos indicus. The sequence continues at coordinate 4,677,635 of NC_091765.1, forward strand.
TTCATATTCCAGGATGTCCGGCTCTAGGTGAGTGATCACACCATCGTGATTATCTGGGTCATGAAGATCTTTTGTGTATAGTTCTTCTGTGTATTCTTGCCACCTCTTCTTAATATCTTCTGCTTCTGTTAGGTCCATACCACTTCTGTCCTTTATTGATCCCATCTTTGCATGAAATGTTCCCTTGGTATCTCTAATTTTCCTGAAGAGATCTCTAGTCTTTCCCACTTTATTATTTTCCTCAATTTCTTTGCACTGATCACTGAGGAAGGCTTTCTCATCTCTCCTTGCTACTCTTTGGAACTCTGCATTCAAATGGGTATATCTTTCCTTTTCTCCTTTGCTTTTCGCTTCTTTTCTTTTCTCAGCTATTTGTAAGGCCTCTTCAGGCAACCATATTGCTTTTTTGCATTTCTTTTTCTTGGGGATGGTCTTTATCCATGTCCCACGTACAATGTCAAGAACCATTGTCCATAGTTCATCAAGCACTCTGTCTACCAGATCTAATCCCTTGAATCTATTTGTCACTTCCACTGTATAATCGTAAGGGAGTTGATTTAGGTCAGAAAGTTATGACCAACCTAGATAGCATATTCAAAAGCAGAGATACTACTTTGCCAACAAAGGTTCATCTAGTCAAGGCTATGGTTTTCCTGTGGTCATGTATGGATGTGAGAGTTGGACTGTGGAGAAAGCTGAGTGCTGAAGAATTGATGCTTTTGAACTGTGGTATTGGAGAAGACTCTTGAGAGTCCCTTGGACTGCAAGGAGATCCAACCAGTCCATTCTGAAGGAGATCAGCCCTAGGATTTTTTTGGAAGGAATGATGCTAAAGCTGAAACTCCAGTACTTTGGCCACCTCATGCGAAGAGTTGACTCATTGGAAAAGACCCTGATGCTGGGAGGGATTGGGGGCAGGAGGAGAAGGGGACAACAGAGGATGAGATGGTTGGATGGCATCACTGACTCGATGGACGTGAGTCTGGGCGAACTCCGGGAGTTGGTGATGGACAGGGAGGCCTGGTATGCTGCAATTCATGGAGTCACAAAGAGTCAGACAGGACTGAGCGACTGATCTGATCTGATCTGAATGGTCTAGTGGTTTCCCCCACTTTCTTCCATTTAATTCTTAGTTTGGCAATAAGGAGTTCATGAGCTGAGCCACAATCAGCTCCCGGTTTTGTCTTTGCTGACTGTGTAGAGCTTCTCCATCTTTGGCTGCATAGAATATAATCAATCTGATTTCTGTGTTGATCATCTGGTGATGTCCATGTGTAGAGTCTTCTCTTGTGTTGTTGGAAGACGGTGTTTGCTATGACCAGTGCGTTTTCTTGGCAAAACTCTATTAGCCTTTGCCCTACTTCATTCTGTACTCCAAGACCCAATTTGCCTGTTACTCCCAGTATACTCCCAGTATACTCTTGACTTCCTCCTTTTGCATTCCAGTCCCCTATAATGAAAAGGACATCTTTTTTGGGTATTAGTTCTAGAAGGTCCTGTAGGTCTTCATAGAACCATTCAACTTCACTTTCCTCAGCATTAGTGGTCATGACCTAGACTTGGATTACTGTGATCTTGAATGGTTTGCCTTGGAAATGAACAGAGATCATTCTGTCGTTTTTGAGATTGCATCCAAGTACTGCATTTTGGACGCTTTTGTTGACTATGATGGCTACTCCATTTCTTCTAAGGTTTTCCTGCCCACAGTAGTAGATATAATGGTCATCTGAGTTAAATTCACCCATTCCAATCCATTTTAGTTCACTAATTCCTAGAATGTCGACGTTCACTCTTGCCATCTCCTGTTTGACCACTTCCAATTTGCCTTGATTCATGGACCTGACGTTCCAGGTTCCTATGTAATATTGCTCTTTACAGCATCGTACCTTGCTTCCATCACCAGGCACATCCACACCTGGGTGTTGTTTTTGCTTTGGCTCCGTCCCTTCATTCTTTTGGTAGTTATTTCTCCACTGATCTCCCGTAGCATATTGGACATCTACTGGCCTGGGGAGTTCATCTTTCAGTGTCCTATCTTTTTGCCTTTTCATACTGTCCATGGGGTTCTCAAGGCAAGAATACTGAAGTGGTTTGCCATTCCCTTCTCCAATGGACCACATTTGTCATAACTCTCCACCATGACCCAACCCCAACCCGGGATCAGACTTGTGCCTTCTGTGTTAGGAGCACAGAATCTTAACCACTGGACCTCCAGGGAAGTCCTGAAGGTATCTTAGAGATGAATTGGCCCAATCTTTTTGTTCTACAGCTGAGGACACTGACTTACAGAGAGAACTCTGCAGCACATATGACATAGAGATTGAATAAGGCAGGTCCATTCATATAAGTCCTATTCCTGGTCCTCTTTTCTCAATTCCTTACTATGTTCAGAGAGAAAGAACCTGTAACCAAAGTCCAGAAAGATTATAAGTAAAATACACAATATAGGTGAGTATACCTGATAGATTAGATGAAGATCATTTCTCTGGGAAGATCGAAGAGGGCACCAAAGAAGAAGACAAATGTGTGTGTGTGTGTGTGTGTGTGTGTGGTTTTGTCTGTGTTTCATTTTAATTTTTAAGTTTGAAGGATAACCCAGTTGGTAGGCAGAGTGGTGAAAGGACAACATTACATTTTCAGGTGGAGGTGGTAGGAACACCATAGGTGGAGGCAGGGATGTACTGGATATGTTTGGAGAAGGTGAGGGATCCATTTGATTGCTGGATAAGGCTCCTACAGAGGTTTAGTAGCAAATAAAACTGGAAAGGTAGCAGAGGCCATGCTGCTAAGAGTTGGAGTCTGGGGAAGGAGGGCCATGTTGTATGGATAGCGACATCAGGCCTTTCTGGGTAAGGATTTTGCTTTGATTTTGAGCCCAGGTGTCCCATCTGTCAGGATTCATTACTGTTCTCCCTTATAGGAGGTACTTGCCAATGGGTAATTCAGATTTGATTATAACAGCATCTGGGAACTACTATGATGTTCTGTCTGCTTTTGATTCCTCAAACCTGGTTATTTGCGTGAATGTGTGTGTGCTTCTCTATGTATGTGCGCAAGACAGAAGCCCCCAAGCAAAGCCCCAAATTAGTATGCTGCTGCTGCTAAGTCGCTGCAGTCGTGTCCGACTCTGTGCGACCCCATAGATGGCAGCCCACCAGGTTCCCCCGTCCCTGGGATTCTCCAGGCAAGAACACTGGAGTGGGTTGCCATTTCCTTCTCCAATGCATGAAAGTGAAAAGTGAAAGTGAAGTCGCTTAGTCGTGCCCGACTCTTAGCGACCCCATGGACTGCAGCCTTCCAGGCTCCTCTGTCCATGGGATTTTCCAGGCAAGAGTACTGGAGTGAGGTGCCATTGCCTTCTCCACAAATTAGTATACATTGGTTCAAAAAGTGTCAGGATATTCTAGCTGATCCCATGTCTTTCTGGGCATTAAAATGCCATGAAAACCACCAAGAGAAAGTGAATCATAGTTCTTGAAGCCATGTGTTTTTTGACACAGAACGTGTTTAACTTTCAGTATTTCCAAGAGGCAGAAGCATTTTTTGAAGGGGGTTATATCTACTTAGGAGAAGGAAATGGCAACCCACTCCAGTACTCTTGCCTGGAGAGTCCCGTGGACAGAGGAGCCTGGTGGGCTGCTGTCCATGAGGTCACACAGAGTCAGACACAAGTGAAGCGACTTAGCATGCATGCATGACTTGGAGAAGGAAATGGCAAACCACTCCAGTGTTCTTGTCTGGAGAATCCCAGAGACGGAGGAGCCTGGTGGGCTGCCATCTATGGGGTTGCACAGAGTCGGACATGACTGAAGCGACTTAGCAGCAGCAGCAGCAGCAGCAGCTGCATATCTACTTATCCTTGTACATCTCTAAAGGGAGAAATAGTAAAAGGAAGATTTATATTGTGCAACTACTCACTAATAGCCATTTTAATTGCATGTACATTGAGTTCTTGCAAGGTCAATGGACAAATTTTGTATTTAGTGGTAAAGAATCTGCCTGCCAAGGCAGGAGACTCAGGAGATGCAGGTTTGATCCCTAGGTGGGGGACAATACCCCAGAGGAGGAAATGGCAACCCATTCCAATTCCCAAGTATTCTTGCCTGGGAAATCCCACGGACAGAGGAGCCTGGCAGGCTATAGTCCATGGGGTGGCAAAGAGCTGGACACGACGGAGCAGCTGAGCACACACATCCTTGCAAGCACTTCTCACAAGCCATTTGGACCATGCAGCAGTTACTATAGAATGATGGTGGCTTATTTTTTCATAAATATACAGGTTATCACAAGATGAAATGTTAATGACTTTAGGATACCTGAAGTTGTTGTATGAGGGAAAAAACTAATTTTTAAACCATGAACTAATCAAACTCAAGGTAAAACAATAATACTTAATATTTAAAAGTAACACCTCTGTCCTCAAAATCCAAAATTGTCAAAGATTTTATAAATATTAGTTTATTCTCATTCTTCTCAGACTATATTTATTTTTAAAGAAAAATATATGGGCCAACTTAAACCAAAAATATTCATCTTCCATCAATAATTGTATTTGGACATACCCTTTTCAAGGCCTAATACTTTTCTAGGCAAACTGTCTTCATTGCTACTTGTACAATAGTACATTTATGTTTTTAAAGTATATTTTCTTGCTATATATATTTATTTACTTTTATTGCTCTGTAGTATTTATTCAAGTACTTTGCATCTAACTGAAATTAAAATAGTATGCAAATAACTGAGAATCAGTTTAGTCCCAAATGTTTATCTCTAGGTTACAGATGTTTTTTTTCTTCATTTTTCTGCCTTAGATGCATTTCATTCCTTTTTAACTTTATGACTGGAGTTAAATAAATAAACATTTCCATTGGGGAAATTAGGAAAAAGGACTTACCAGTTGCAAGCTTCACTGCATTGGTATATCTACGTTTATTCTGTATTAAAACAATAATGCATGGCCCTGGCCGGAATTCACAGCTAAATTTTAATCTGTTTAATTGGGGAAGTTCAGTCTGAGGTCCTCCTGTCCTTCATAAAACTGTACTTTGGCAGTTTATGATTCTAACAAACCTCCAAGAATGAGTTATAGGTTAGTGCTCAAACTGGGACTACCCACAGGATCATTCAGAAAGTAATATCCCAACTGGGGACACTTTATCTTTTTACAGTGGGATATTTTATTTTACCATGCCTAGAAATATTTGTCAAAGAGACAAAGACAATGTTTTTTCAAAGACCTTTTTGGCTCTTTCCTCTAGTTTTCTAAGATAATTCGTGTAATAATGTTTCAGTTCCTTTGACTGAAGAATGTGTTTTAAAACTTTCAAATGAGTTTTAAAGAGAAGTCAAGGCTATATACAGGTTAATGAATCACGTCTGAATTTAGGATTTGGGATCTTTCCCATTCTCTTGGTCAAGTATTTCTCAGACTCACTGAAGAAAGACAGTGAACCCACAAGTTAGGTGCACCCTCCTGAGAGGCCTAAGCACCGCTGTGCACGCTTGTCTTCACTGAATGGAGGGGAAGGAAATGGGCGTGGCTTGAGCACCTGCTACAAGCAGACACGGCGCTCTGTGTCACGTGTTTACTCACTCCACAGACGCTCTCTATTTTTACACATGCATCTATATGCCCACATATATATATATATTGTTTTTCTTTATTTTCAGACATTAAATTTTTTTTCAGTGTCGAATCAGAAGCTAAGAGCTAAACCAAATCTTTCTGGCTCCAGAGTCTATTCTTTTAAAAGTCTACCTTCACTTTTACTGTAAGATTTTTTTTTTTTAATAATTTTTTAAAAATTTAAATTTATTTATTTTAATTAGAGGCTAATTGCTTTACAATATTGTATTGGTTTTGCCATACATCAACATTAATCCGCCATGGGTAATACAAAAATCCATTCCTTTTGTAAAAAATTAGATTGTTGTGATTAAGTTTTAAATGCCTTTGAAACCATCTCTAATCCCAGTCTCTTTCTTCTCTCCACTGACATAATTTTATGCATTTAATGTGTATTTTTCAGAACTCTAAAATATTTGGTTCACATATATGTACCCATAAAAATGTATAGTGTGGTTTGGTATGTTTCATTATGTTTTATGTAATAGTGTACAAACAATTGTGTAAGTCATTTTTTATCATTCAACATTATGAATTTGAGATCTACTTATCTTGAGACACACATATCTAGCTTATTCATTTTAACAGCTCTATGACTATATCATATTTGAATTTATAATTGCAGTTAGAATAACTATTGTGACAACATTCTGTTACACTTCTCCTTGAGCATATGTGCTGGTGTTTCTGTTACAGGGGGAACCCATAAATAGAACTGCTGGGCTTTAACAGCTCCTGCTCAGTTTCTCTTCAAAGTGCATCTCTCAGTTTACGCACAAACGCTATGAAAGCACCCGTTTCCCTGCCCCTCACCAAGGCGCTGTGTTCAGCTTTTACATTTTTGCCTAACTGATGAGACTAGAAGTGTTATCTCACTGTTGCTTCAATTTGTCTTTCCCTGATTACTAAAGAAGGTAGATATCCTGTCAACGGCCATTTCTATTTTTATTCCTATTAATTACTTTTTCACTTTTGTCCATTTTTCTTTCAGGTCTTTTCCCTTACTGACACATTGTCTGTTACATAGATTGCAAATATTTTTCCTAGCCCATAGTTTGTCTTTTCATACTGTAATGCTTTCTTAAATTCTTCAGAAATTTTAAACAAATGTGCTCCATCGTGTTAATTTTTTGCATTAAAAATTATTCTTTAAGAATTTCTCTACTCTATGGCCATAGAGATATTCTCTATTTTCTCCCAGTGATTTTAAAGCTTTCATTTTTATACATAGTGATGTTAGAGGGTGGTGTGAAGTATTTGAAAAATTTCCTGGCTTTTGACATTACCAAATAGTGTAAGGCTAAAAGTACAGACATCTGTGTCAAGAGCAAAGTTATTAATTTCTCCAAAGTCAAGCTCAAAGATAGCCTTAGGAGATTCCTAGTCTGACCTTGGGTGCCAATAGGGCTAACTTGCTTTGACAGCATTTATCAATAATAGAAAGGAGAGGGAATTTGGAAGGAAAGGGTACTTGCTACAAAGTGTTCTTCATGCTTAGAAGTATAGCATTTTGTTCTGATCCCTACATGTTGGGGGCAATGAAAGTGATGTATATCTATTGAAATTTAATGGTATGCTAAAACATAAAGACTAAAGCCAGTTTCCTGTCTGAGGGTTTCTGAAGAAGTGACAGGTATAGTAATTCACACTTGCTAGTCATGAAGAAACCAGAGTTTAGCATTTTTATTTATTTTTTAATTTATTTTTTAAATTTTATTTTATTTTTTAATAATGTATCTTTTTTTAATTTAATTTTATTTTTAAACTTTACAATATTGTATTGGTTTTGCCATATATCAAAATGAATCTGCCACAGTATACATGTGTTCCCCATCCTGAACCCTCCTCCCTCCTCCCTCCCCATACCATCCCTCTGGGTTGTCCCAGTGCACCAGCCCCAAGCATCCAGTATCATGCATCGAACCTGGACTGGTGACTCTTTTCATATATGATATTATACATATTTCAATGCCATTCTCCAAAATCATCTCACCCTCTCCCTCTCCCAGAGAGTCCAAAAGACTGTTCTATACATCAGTGTCTCTTTTGCTGTCTCATATACAGGGTTATTGTTACCATCTTTCTAAATTCCATATATATGCGTTAGTATACTGTATTGGTCTTTTTCTTTCTGGCTTACTTCACTCTGTATAATAGGCTCCAGTTTCGTCCACCTCATTAGAACTGATTCAAATGTATTCTTTTTAATGGCTGAGTAATAGTTCATTGTGTATATGTACCATAGCTTTCTTATCCATTCATCTGCTGATGGACATCTAGGTTGCTTCCATGTCCTGGCTATTATAAACAGTGCTGCGATGAACATTGGGGTACACATGTCTCTTTCAAACCAGAATTGAAAAAGAAACCAGAGTTTAGAATGCATGAGTCCAAAGGTATACCCTGGAAAGGCCACAGCACCCTATTTCCTTATGAGACTGAGTATCTGGAACAGAACTCCAGTAGTTTTTGATGGCTTTCCCCAGAAGAGCATTGAGACTTGCAGAGGGGGGTGAAGGACATGGGACTGCCCAGGTGGTCCCTAAACCAAGCCTGGCGAGCACGCACATTGGCAGGGAATGCAACACGGGCGCTGCAGGGAGGAAGGTTGCCCCTCTAGAGGGAAAGAGATCCTTCAGTAGAAGCAGCCTAGGTAAAGCGGAATCAGTCCTTGAGAAAATGGAGCTCAAAGACGTATGCAGAGCATCGCCATGGATCCAGTCTCTCTTCCCTCTTCACCTCATCATTTGCTACATGCAGAGCGGCCAGTAAGGGAACTCAGAGGGAAGGGAAGGGTGTGTGCATGTTGTCGTTTCAGTTGTATCAGACTCAGAACTTTTGGACTGTAGCCCAGCAGGCTTCTCTGTCTGTGGGATTCTCCAGGCAAGAATACTGGAGGAGGTTGCCATGCTGTCCTCCAGGGGATCTTCTCAACCCTGGGATTGAACCCACGTCAAGATCTGAGGTCTCCTGCATTGGCAGGCGGATTCTTTACCACTAGTGCTACCCGGGAAACCGAAGGGATGAGAGGGCTGTTCAATTAGAGAAAGAAAAGAGATGAGTAGAAAAACATAACTTCCACTTCTTCATTTCCTGATGCCAGAAATGTAAAACAGCTAGGAGGTGGGGTCGCCAGGTTCAAATTCAGGAAGACACCCTTCCACATTGACCTCTCAAAGACTGAAACGTGTGATTCCCAAGTGTGATGTTTGCTCTAGATTTCTGCTTTACATCCACTTTCTGATTAAGAACATTTGTTTGGAGTTCTAACTTGCTAAAGATTTTCTATTTAGAAATTATTGGATGTTGGCTTTTATCTGAAAAATAGGGGCAACTGTTATGATAAACTTTTCTGTTACTTTGTTAATGAAGGGAATCAAAATGATAGATTTTCTGATATTGAATCATATTTGAAGTCTTTTCTTATTTTTGGGCCTCACTGTGTGGCCTGAGGGATCTTAGTTCCCTGATTTGGGGTTGAACCCTTGCCCCTTGCAATAGAAGCAAAGAGTCTTAACTGGACTGCCAGGAAAAGTCTTAAAGCCTATTTTAAATATGACATATTCTTATATATATATATATATTTTCATACACTGTTCAATTCTTTTTGTTAGTTTATTATTTAAGAGTTTTGCATTTATGTTCAAAAGTGAAATTGAACTATACTTTTCTTATTCTGTAGTATATTCATTCATTTTTAAAACAGAATACCGTAGGCTGTGAGATTAGTTAATTAGATCTGATATTTTTCTGGACCTATTTACCAAAGAAAAGTATTGTTAGTCATATCCCTGATGTTGGATATGTCTTGAGTCAGGTGACTTTTGTATAAGTAGATCATTAACTACCTGTTGAACTTGTTGTTGTTCTACGGGGTTTTCTGCTACTTCTTGGATCACTTTTGGTAATGTATGTCTTCCTGGGAAAATTATCCAGTTCATGTAGGGTGTATCCAAATTAATTGATAAAAGACCACTGATGCTAATCACCAAGATCTAATAACGTGATAAAAGTCTTTGAACCAGGACTGTTCTCTTTTATGACCTCATTGTTATCGTGTGTGTTTCCTCACGTTTTTCTTCATTGTAATTGGCCTAAATTTTTCTTTTAAAAAGTTTTTAAATACCATTTGTATTTTAATCAGTTGTATTCAATTTCTGTATTTTCTGTTGTATTAATTTATCCTTTCACCATGTTGTGTTTGTCCTTCCACTTTCTTTGAGCTTATTTTCCTTTTCCACCCCACTGCTTCATGATTATAAGGTATAGTCTATTTATTTTCAACCCTTCTTTTTCCTTTTTTAATAATCAAGGGTATATATCTTTCCAATTAATTACCACTGTGCTTCACCTATGGCCTGTTTTGTAAGTATTTTCTTTAAGAAACTCTGAAGTTTATTATTATCATTCACATTTAATTTCATCATTCTGTTCAGTGTGTTCAGTCCGTGTGACAACTTTCAGTTGTTTTTTTTTTTAATTAATATACATTCTAATCAGTTTAGCCCTTAGGCTCTGGCAAGAGGAACTCTGTTTTGAGCCTTGTACTTTAGAGGGCTCTGCTTTAATTTCTGAGTCCAATCACTAATTCTGTCTTTTACAGCTTTTTTTAGTAATTATAAATAACACACAAAAAATTACCATCTTAACTTTATAAGTCTGCAGGTCAGTAGTGCAAAGTATATTTCAATTCAGTTCAGTTCAGTCGTTCATTTGTGTCTGACTCTTTGCGACCCCATGGACTGCAATGCATGGATTCTAATTCATTCTTTTTTTTGCAGCTGAGAAATATTTCATTGTATATATGTATTACAAATTCTGTATTCATTCATCTGTTGATGGACATCCAGGTTGCTTCTATATGTCCTCAGTTTAGTTCAGACACTCAGCCATGTCTGACTCTTTGTGACCCCATAGACTGCAGCACGCTAGGCTTCCCTGCCCATCACCAACTCCCTGAGCTTGCTCAAACTCATGTCCATTGAGTCTTTGATGCCATCCAACCATCTCATCCTCTGTCGTCCCCTTCTCCTCCTGCCTTCAATCTTTCCCACCATCAGGGGCTTTTCCAATGAATCAGTTCTTCGCATCAGGTGGCCAAAGTATTGGCGTTTAGCTTCAACATCGGTCCTTCCAATGAATATTCAGGACTGATTTCCTTTAGAATTGACTGATTTGATCTCCATGCAGTCCAAGGGACTCTCAAGAGTCTTCTCCAACACCACAGTTCAAAAGCATCAATTCTTCAGTGCTCAACTTTCTTTATAGTCCAACTCTCACATCCATACATGACTACTGGAAAAACCACAGCTTTGACTAGATGGACCTTTATTGGCAAAGTAATGTCTCTGCTTTTGAATATGCTGTCTAGGTTGGTCATAGCTTTTCTTCCAAAAGAAAAGAGCCTCGTGATGAAAGTGAAAGAAGAAAGTGAAAAAGTTGGCTTAAAACTCAACATTCAAAAAACTAAAATCATGGCATCCAGTCCTATTACTTCATGGCAAATAGATGGGGAAACAGTGGAAACAGTGACAGACTCTATTTTTTTGTGCTCCAAAATCACTGCAGATGGTGACTGCAGCCATGAAATTAAAAGACACTTGCGCCTTGGAAGGAAAGTATATGTACATTATGCAATGTATCTATAGAACTATTTTTCGCCCTGCAGAATGAAACTGCTTGCCCATTAAAAAACAACTTCCCATTTCTTCCTCTCTCCATGACTTTATTTTGTGTTTCCAGAGTTTGACAATTTTGTATAGATCATACGACTAGAATCATGCAGTATTTGTTTTCCTGTTACTGGCTTATTTCACCATAATATCCTCAAGATTCACCCATTCTATAGCGTATGTCAAAATGTCCTTCTTTTATAAGGTGGAATAATATTCCATTACATATTTATACCACATTTTGTTTATACATTCATCTGTTGGACATCTGGGTTGCTTCCATGTCTCACGGATTATTTTCAACCCATTCATATTGATTGCAGTTATGTCTTTAACTTTTTCTGGTTATTTATGTATATGATTTATATTATATGCTTTCTCTTCATTACTCTTTTTCCCCCAATTTTTTTTTTCTACTTCTCAGTATCCTAGAGAACTTTAACAGATACATCTAAACATTTTCCCTAATCACATTTTGAGCCAATCAAAATAAGCCTCCAAATTTAATATGCATTTACTTACCTTGGTTTCTCTCTGCATCCTACACACACACACACACACACACACACACACACACAGCTTTGGCTGTGTCAATAATAACTAGAATTATAAGTCTTCATTGACTTTAAACAATTGTTGAAGTTTTATAACCCATAATGATGTAAATTTACTTATATTTGCTTATCGTTTATTATATTATTGGGTTTCCCTGGTGGTTCACATAGTAAAGAATCTGCCTGCAATCCAGGAGACCTGGGTTCAATTTCTGAGTCAGGAAGAGCCCCTGGAGAAGTGATTGGCTATCCAGTATCCAGTATTCTTGCCTGAAGAATTCCATGGATAGAGGAGCCTGGTGGGTTACAGTCCATAGGGTTCCACAGTATCACACACAACTGAGCAACTGACACTCCACTTTCATTTTCTCTATTATATTATTGCTTTGAATGCATGTGCTCTGTCATGTCCAAAATCTCCTGCACTGCAGGCAGATTCTTTACCACTAAGCCACCTGAGGAAGCACTATTACTTCAGTTCAGTTAGGTCACTCAGTCGTGTCCAACCCTTTGCGACCCCATGGACTGCAGCACGCCAGGCCTCCCTGTCCATCACCAACTCCCAGAGTTTACTCAAACTCATGTCCATTGAGTTGGTGATGCCATCCAACCATCTCATCCTCTGTCATCCCCTTCTCCTCCTGCCTTCAATCTTTCCCAGCATCAGGGTCTTTTCAAATGAGTCAGCTCTTTGCATCAGGTGGCCAAAGTATTGGAGTTTCAGCTTCAACATCAGTCCTTCCAATGAACACCCAGGACTGATCTCCTTTAGGATGGACTGGTTGGATCTACTTGCAGTTCAAGGGACTCTCAAGAGTCTTCTCCAACACCACAGTTCAATAGCATCAATTCCTCGGCGCTCAGCTTTCTTTAGAGTCCAACTCTCATATCCATACATAATTACTGGAAAAATCAAAGCTTTGACTAGATGGACCTTTGTTGGCAAAGTAATGTCTCTGCTTTTGAATATGCTATCTAGGTTGGTCATAACTTTTCTTCCAAGGAGTAAACGTCTTTCATTTCATGGCTACAATCACCATCTGCACTGTTTCCCCATTTATTTGCCATGAAGTGATGAGACCAGATGCCATGATCAGAGTTTTCTAAATGTTGAGTTTTAATACAACTTTTTCACTCTCCTCTTTCACTTTCATCAAGAGGCTTTTTAGTTCTTCTTTGCTTTCTCCCATAAGGGTGGTGTCATCTGCATATCTGAGGTTATTGATATTTCTCCCAACAATCTTTGTTCCAGCTTGTGTTTCATTGACCCAGCATTTCTCATAATGTACTCTGCATATAAGTTAAATAAGCAGGGTGACAATATACAGCCTTGACGTACTCCTTTCCGTATTTGGAACCAGTCTGTTGCTCCATGTCCAGTTCTAACTGTTGCTTCCTGACCTGCATACAGATTTCTCAAGAGGCAGGTCAGGTGGTCTGGTATTCCCATCTCTTTCAGAATTTTCCACAGTTTGTGGTGATCCACATAGTCAAAGGCTTTGGCATAGTCAATAAAGCAGAAATAGATGTTTTTCTGGAACTCTCTTGCTTTTTCCATGATCCAGCGGATGTTGGCAATTTGATCTCTGGCTCTTCTGTCTTTTCTAAATCCAGCTTGAACATCTGGAAGTTCAGGGTTCACGTATTGTTGAAGCCTGGCGTGGAGAATTTTGAGAATTACTTTGCTAGCATGGGAGATGAGTGCAATTGTGCAGTAGTTTGAGCATTCTTTGGCATTGCCTTTCCTTGGGATGGGAATGAAAATTGACCTCTTCCAGTCCTATGGCTACTGTTGCATTTTCCAAATTTGCTGGCATATTGAGTGCAGCACTTTCACAGGACTCTCTTTTAGGATTTGAAATAGCTCAACTGGAATTCCATCACCTCCACTAGCTTTATTTGTAGTGATGCTTCCTAAGGGTGACTTGACTTCATATTCCAGGATGTCTGGCTCTAGGTGAATGATCACACCATTGTGATTATCTAGGTCGTGAAGATCTTTTTTGTATAGTTCTTCTGTGTATTCTTGCCACCTCTTCTTAATAGCTTTGCTTTTGTTAGGTCCATACCATTTCTGTCCTTTATTGTGCCCATTTTGCATGAAATGTTCCCTTGGTATCTCTAATTTTCTTGAAGAGATCCCTAGTCTTTCTCATTCTATTGTTTCCTCTATTTCTTTGCACTGATCACTGAGGAAGTCTTTCTTATCTCCCAATGCTATTCTTTGGAACTCTGCATTTAAATGGGTATATCTTTCCTTTTCTCCTTTGCTTTTCGCTTCTCTTCTTTTCTCAGCTATTTGTAAGGCCTCCTCAGACAACCATTTTGCCTTTTTGCATTTCTTTTTCTTGGGGATGGTCTTGATCCCTGTCTCCTGTGCAATGTCAAGAACCTTTGTCCATAGTTCTTCAGGCACTCTGTCTATCAGATCTGATCCCTTGTATCTATTTGTCACTTCTACTTTATAATCATGAGGGATTTGATTCAGGTCATACCTGACTGGTCTAGGGATTTTCCCTAATTTCTTCAATTTAAGTCTGAATTTGGCAATAAGGAGTTCATGATCTGAGCAACAGTCAGCTCCCAGTCTTGTTTTTGTTGACTGTATAGAGCTTCTCTACCTTTGGCTGCAAAGAATATAATCAGTCCAATTTCTGTATTGACCATCTGGTGATGTCCATGTGTAGAGTCTTCTCTTGTGTTGTTGGAAGAGGGTGTTTGCTGTGACCAGTGTGTTCTCTTGGCAAAACTCTATTAGCCTTTGCCCTGCTTCATGCTGTACTCCAAGGCCAAATTTTCCTGTTACTCCAGGTATTTCTAGATTTCCTACTTTTGCATTTCAGTCCCCTATAATGAAAAGGACATCTTTTTTGGGTGTTAGTTCTAGAAAGTCTTGTAGGTCTTCATAGAACTGTTCAACTTCAGTTTCTTCAGCATTACTTGGGGCATAGACTTGAATTACTGTGATATTGAATGGTTTGCCTTGGAAACGAACAGAGATCATTCTGTCATTTTTGAGATTGCAACCAAGTACTGCATTTTGGACTCTTTTGTTGACTATGATGGATACTCCATTTCTTCTAAGGGATTCTTGCCCACAGTAGTAGATATAATGGTCATCTGAGTTAAATTCAGCCATTCCAGCCCATTTTAGTTCACTGATTCCTAGAATGTTGACATTCACTCTTGCCATCTCCTGTTTGACCACTTCCAATTTGCCTTGACTCATGGACCTGACATTCCAGGTTCCTATGCAATATTACTCTTTACAGCATCAGACCTTGCTTCTATCACCAGTCACATGCACAACTGGGTGTTGTTTTTGCTTTGGCTCCATCCCTTCATTATTTCTGGAGTTATTTCTCCACTGATCTCCAGTAGCATATTGGACACCTACACACCTTGGGAGGTCATTACTTGCTTTAACCTAGTTTTATTTTCTTCTTGCTGAATTGTATCTTTCATGTTGCAGAGTTTTAGGGTAATAAGTGTGGATCCATGTATATTTGAAAATGTCATTATTTGCTTTTAAGTTTGAATGATAGTTTGGTTGGAATAAAATTCTAGGTTCACTTCTTTTATCTTTTCCCTTATTAGTTACTGGTTTTAAGTTTTTGCTTAATTTCCTTACTGTGCCCAGTACTGCTACTGAAAGAACTTATGAGAATCTGATTCTTGTTCTTTTTTGAGCCTTGGGTTTTGTTCCTGTTATAGTTGTATTTCTTTATGCATTATCTTCTGAATTTAATTATGATGTGTGTGCTTACTGAATGGGCCTTTTCAATCTGAGATTTTATGGCATTCATAATTGCTTCCTATTAACTACTGACAAAATCAGCTCTCTTGACTTCAACCTCATGCTCTTTATAATATTATAAGGAAATATATCTTATAGTTTGTATTTTAAAATTTTAGTATCAAGACAGGTGAATAATACAAAACTCCACTAGTTTATAAATAAAGAACAATTAAATCCAAATTGTGTCTCTGACAGATAAAATAAAATGTCCTGCTCAGATGGCTAAAGATTTCTATTAGTATTTGTGGAGACTTTTTGATTTCTCATTTATCTAGTTTCCAAATAGTTCCTTTTTCCCTTCTGATGAGAAATCTCTCTTAAGTCCTACAGGAGACATGGTAGAAAATTCATCTCAAAGGCACAGAGAAAATATATGTTTCCTCCAAGAAGGAGTTTGGTGTATATCTGCCTCTTATCAGAGGTCTAAGGTAATTACTACGAAAATTTTTCTTTTTTTCTGTGTCAGACAGTACTTATCCTGACATCCTGATCTTTTACAATTTCAGCAGTGTGAATGATACCAAAAGGCTGACCCCTTCACCCACCTGTACTTTCTTCAGTTTGCTTCTTACATTGTGGAGAAACGTTCCAATTAATATGGAAGGCAAAAGATTTATATGTTCTGAAAGTAGAACTGTATGTCTCTTGAATGTTTTAATAAATTGTTCTACAAAAGATTCAGAATGTTTTCCTTTCCTCTGGGTACATAGTTTCATTTCAGTTTAGAAGGGAATGCTCTCCCAAAAAAGTTCATACTAGGCTCTGAGTATCAGCTTGCAATCATGCCAACTTCTGATGTTAGAGCTGCTTAAAGAAAAAAAATACTTTCAAAGATTTCACTATCAAGTTTCATTCAAGACAAACAGTAGAATACTGGCAATACTGAGCTTTTAAAGTTATTTTTTCCTTTTTTTTATTTTTTAAAACCAAAGTTATGCCTATCAAGTGACTTGAATCTAAAACGAAAAATCCTTTTATGATCCTTAAACATGGGTGTAAGAGGCATCTCCAAAGAATGTGCAAAAGTTGCAGTTCTCTCAAGGTCTTGGAGCCACCCCCAAGGGTAGCTCAAAGAAAGAAAAATAGTCCTCTGAGAGCTGGTAATAGTTTATAGGATGCTAACCTCAAATGAATGCAACCCACATATCTGTCCAGTCGTATTTTTGGGTTTCCAAACTGATGATTGAGACACCTGCATATACAAGAACCCGACAACATGCATGTTGGCAGGCAGAAAGCCAAGTTCTTAGGACAATAAGGAAAGCAAAGCTATTCTTGGGTGGGAAAGGATCAATAATCAATGGGCACCCAAAAGCAAATTCACAAGAGTCACAATTCAAAGAACTAATTCTCACGAATGTTTTCTCTCCTGTATGAATTCAAACCAGCTAATCAAAGTGAAACTTTACCTTCCTTCCTAGACTGGGCTCTACAGATGGCTATCTGGAAGAGCTGACTTTGGTAAGAGTTTTTACCCTTTGATTGGCTTATGATAGTTTTCCAAGGATCCCATTGTTAATTTAATTAAAAAAGGAGGCCATTAGACCAAGGTAGCCTTCCACTGAAGAAAACCAAAATCTAAGCCTGTAAATGCCCCGTGTGTGCGTGCAAAGTAGCTTTAGTTGTATCCAACTCTTCGCTGTTCTATGGACCATAGCCTGCCAGGCTCCTCTGTCCAAGGGATTCTCCAGGCAAGAATACTGAAGCGGATTGCCATGCCCTCCTCCAGGGGATCTTCCTGACCCAAGGATCCAACCCACCTCACTTATGTCTCCTTCATTGGCAGGCGGGTTATTTACCACTAGTGCCACCTGGGAAGCTGGTAAATGTCTCAAGGTTTACAAAATCAAAACTCTAACTACAAGTAATCACAAACAGTCAAGTAGGTTTTAAGTTACACCCAATCAATAATTATCTTATTTTCTCTATAAAAGTCCCCCTCACTCCTATTGATGAGATTATCTTAACCACTACTGAATTGGCACTGCCCAATTCAAATTGATTTTTGTTCAGATAAACTCTTAAAATTTTTAGTTTATCTTCTAACACCATCTTCAGGCTCTAGAGCAAGTGAGGTGTCACAATGTGTCCCTTTCTTGTCACCAAAATTGAAAGTGAGGAAAAATAATTTTTTCTCTACCTTTCTGAGTTCTTGACTGAGAAGCTCCACTAGTAAAACACAGATCACAAGAGAGAAACAAATAGAAGTTTATTAACATCTATGCCTCTTATGTACATGGGAGATACCAAGGAAAACTCAATAATTCTCAGCAAAGCCCAAGGCATCACCTTAAATGCTTTCTTTAGTTAAAGACAAAGGAAAATTGCTGGGAGAAGAGGGGAGAAGCCAGTTATAGCAGGTTAGCAGGAAAAGCCTGGTAAAGGGTTAGATTTGTTACTCAGATTCAAGTAGCTGCCTTTGCATCAGTAGGTTTCTTGTGATTTAGAGTCTACTTTCTCTTACAGGGACCTGGAAGGAGGCACCTTACAAATGGAGATTTTCTTTATAAATGTAAATTTCCCTTATAGAAGGGTAACTTCTACTCTGTTTTCAGTTTCTTCTGTGAAGGCTGTTTCTCAAAAATTACCAGCTCAAAGCAATCATTTGTGCCCAAAGGGCATATTTGGGGGTGGCATTTTTTGCTACCCACTTCAGTAATAAGAGTTAAAGGAAGCTGTGAACTATGGAGAAATTTTGGTTATAAAACATTAGAGAAATGACATAAGAGAAGTAGTATCATATGTCAAGAATATGTCGATGCTGTATTATGTGCAAGCGGGTTGGCATTTTCGACCATGCCAGTGGTGCACTGCCCAGCTCCACAGGGAGCCGTTCATGCTAACTACAGTGTGACTGAGGCCTCTTCAAGGTGTAACGCATGACCTGCCTTGCTCTGAACTGTGGCACTATCTACACAGTGAGATGCTAGATGAATAAGGATATGAAGTGTAAGAGATAGTACATACCTTCAAAGACCTTAAAATCTGGTTAGGTAAATATGAGAAACACACACGTACAGGCACATGCACACACCTATCAGTATAAGATAATGCTTGTTAAAGTGTCATATGAACGGACAGAGCAAACCATGGCTATATAAAGTGGGAGAGATCACTTCCAACTGTGATGATTAGAAATGGTCTCATTGGACTGGGAAGGGTGGCAGAAGTTAAATGAGAGGAAAACAATGAAGAGGACATTTTAGACAATGGAAAATTGTAAGCACGACAACCAGCCAGCTTTCATAAAGTTTTAGAGAAGAGAGAAATTAATTGAATAGAGGATTCTAAAAGAATAGAGGAGGGTTCAGGATGGGGAGCACATGTATACCTGTGATGGATTCATTTTGATATTTGGCAAAACTAATACAATTATGTAAAGTTTAAAAATAAAATTAAAAAAAAATAAAATTTAAGAGACAAGAAAAAAAAAATAAAAGAATAGAGGGAGTTACGGGTGGAAGGGCAGGATGGAATATTATTGTGGATAGGCCATTGATTTCTGGAAAAGGATTTGAGATATTCAGCTGAGCTCCCATGATAGCTCAACTGGTAAAGAATCCATCTGCAATGCAGGAGACCCCAGTTTGATCCCTGGGTCATGAAGATCCCCTGGAGAAGGGATAGGCTACCCACTCCAGTATTCTTGGGCTTCTCTTGTGGCTCAGCTGGTAAAGAATCCATCTTTAATGCGGGAGACTTGGGTTCAGTCCCTGGGTTGGGAAGATCCCCTGGAGAAGGGAAAGGCTACCCACTCCAGTATTCTGGCCTGGAGAATTCCATGGACTGTATAGTCCATGGGCTGGCAAAGAGTTGACACAACTGAGCGACTTTCACTTTCACATGGATTTATGGGCTTCCCAGGTGGGTGGCTCGGTGGTAAAGAATCTGCATGCCAATGCAGGAGAAAAAGGAGACACAGGTTCAATACCTGGGTCGGGAAGATCCCTGGAGGAGGGCATGGCTATCCACTCCAGTATTCTTACTGGAAAAATCGCATGGACAGAGGAGCCTGGTGGGCTACAGTCCATGGGGTCACAAAGAGTCGGACGTGATTGACTGAATGACTGAACATGATATGGATTTATTCAAGTTATTGAGAAGTGTCAAGATAATGTATAAGGAATATTAATCTAGCTGTATTATCTACTACACATTCAAGCAAAAAAAAAAAGCCAGCGTATTAATGGTATATAAATAATAGTTAGATGTGAGGCTTTGAGGGTCTAAACTATGGAAAGCCTCCATGGTTTACATGGGAGGTGACATGGGAAGAGGTAAGACAACAATAGAGTGAATCTAAATCCAAGACATCTGGGGAATTTCCTGATGGTCCACTGGTTAGAACTTGCAGCGTCCACTGAGGGATCATAGGTTCGATCCCCGATTGGGGAACTAAGATCCCACCCAAAATGAATAGCAAGGCCAAAAAAAGTAAATACATCTAAGAAAGCTGGTAAACAGGGAGTTCATATTTCAAGCAGAGATGTTGGCAGAACTGTTTCTAAAGTAGGAAAATCAGAGTTGTTAAATATAATAAGGTTGTATCACTAAAGGTCTAAAACAAGCTTTGGCACGTGAAGCCAGTGAAGAAAATAATTAAAAATAATCAAGGCCAGTTTTTCTGTAGTTTGAAAATTATTTTAGTTATTCAATATTTATCTCTAGTTCTAGAACAAGTGTGAGGATCATATGAGGCAACTAAATATTTCACATGGACCAAAATATCTCTTTCTTAACAGAAGCAAGAGTTGGAGCTTTTTCAGATTTTACATTAGAGCTAATCACCATATGGAATATTATTGTGCTAGGAAATACTTATCCTTTGAAAAAAATGATGTTGGTATGAATAAATATTTTTGAATGAATGAATAAAGCATTCTTTATTAGATGTTTTCTTTCAAATGACTTTAAACTCTCCAAAGCTAGTTAAATTAGCAAGTTGTTTTTAGTAGAATTTTGCTATACTATAGGCTTTTAAGGTCTTCCTTTTGAAAGTTTCACAGCTACTATATAATCATAAGTATAGAAATATTTTACTTACCCTACAATCATTTTAAATTTCATGGGCCAAATTCTCCCGTCAGATGTACTTTTTAATAACTCCCGCTGAAGTGGGTGGAAATTTAGTTAGACTATCTGAGGGCAAAATTTGGAGGCACATTTACAAAGATATCGACTTTTCCTGATTCATGTTTTATTGAGAAATTGGACATTTAAATTGGCTAGGATTATCTATAATAAAGTATTTGAACTTGATGCCATTTAGACATGTTGGGAAAAGAAGAAAAATAATGTTTTACTGCAGGTTGCTACTTTTCAGATGATGACTTTCATTTCCCATAAAAAATAAAAAAAATTGGAGAATTAAACACCTCTACATTTTCCCCTACTGAGCCTGCAAGTTAAAAAGCATTTCAGCTGCATGAGTAAAATATTTTTTATAGCATATAATAATACTGGAGCTCCAGGAGACTGGCAGGAAAAGGGAAAGGAAACAGAGGGTGGAAGAGGGGAATATATGTGAAATATTGGACACAGGAATCCAAAATAAATGAGCCAAACAGTTTAAAAAGTAACTCATATTATTTCATCTTTACATTCCATTGTGTGAAAACTATTCCAAAAGTTCTGGAATCTAAAGATTCCAAATAGTTCTATTTCTTTGGTATTGACTTTAATTATCTTTTCTAAAAATCTTGGAGTAACATAGTATACCCAGAAAAATTTGAGTCCTATGTACTCAGAATTCTGCAAGGGATGGTGCTTATAGTTCATTGTTTACTCTGGGCATCAGACTTATGGCAAAGGATGGGTAAAGATCATTCAGTGCTGTGTTGATATTTAAATAATTTTGGAGAATTTTCTTTAGTACCTAATGAAAGATCTGTTTAAGATGATAGGGCTCATTCTTTTAATGAGAACAGTCTTAAGTTTAGTCTTCACACCAATATATCCTGGGCTATGTGTACAATTTACTACACATGCTAGATGTGTTGGGTTCAAATATTTGTTCCATGTCTTCCCATTTCCTGGTGTATAAAGAATCAGCTCTGGCCACTGTAAGTCCTCTTCTGTCTCTATCATCTTTCATATGTTCCTTACAATTGTTTGTTCCAGTTAAAATGCCCCATCAACTTCTACCTTTAGGCATTTTGCAGCCATCTCTTCTTTGCCCATGTACTTGCTCAGAAACAGTGTATTGCAGCTGAGTTGTTAGCAGCTGATGCTCAGAAAAGGCTTTCTTCTTTCCCGTAGGCTCTGCAGGATGCTTGCAGTGTTCATGCAAGACTATGGTGCTCTGTCTCTAAGGTGACTTCTCTTCCCTTTCTACTAGTAAAATAAAGGCCATAGAGACAGAAATAATGTTGAAGCCTCCTTGTCAGGAAGATGTTGTGCTGCGTGTGTGCTAAGTCACTTCAGTTGTGTTTGACTCTTTGCAACCCCATGGACTGTAGCCTGCCAGGCTCCTCTGTCCATGGGATTCTCCAGGCAAGAATACTGGAGTGGGTTGCCTTGCTGTCTTCCAGGGGGTCTTCCCAATCCAGTGATGGAACCCGGGTCTCTTAGGTCTCCTGCATTGGCAGGCGGGTTCTTTACCATTAGTGACACCTGGGAAGCCCCAGGAAGGTGTTATTTCCCCCAAATTCACTGTCTGCAATTGGATAGAAGCAAGATCTCCATGGGACATCTCTTGTACCACATTAAATAGGTTTCTTTTCTCCTTGTCTCACCCTGAAGTAGCATCTGTTACAGTGATATTTCCATGCACCCTTTAATTTGCAAAGTCTGATAACTTGGATTACATATTCCTTGTGCTTGGCACACTCCTTGGTTAGGAGTTAAATACTTGTTGCAGGAATATATAATGATTTTATTTATTAATTTTTTAAATATAAACTTATTCATTTTAATTGGAGGATAATTACTTTACAATATCGTAGTGGTTTTGCCATACATTCACATGAATCAGTCATGGGTGTACACTGTTCCCCATCCTGAACTCCCTCCCACCTCCCTCCCCATCCCATCCCTGAGGGTCATCCCAGTGCACTGGTCCTGAGCACCCTGTCTCATGCATCGAACCTGGACTGGCGACTCATTTCACATATGATAATATACATGTTTCAGTGCCATTCTCCCAAATCATCCCCACCTCGCCCTCTCCCGGAGTCCAAAAGACTGTTCTATACATCTGTGTCTCTTGCTGTCTCACATACAGGGTTATCGTTAGCTTCTTTCTATCAGATCAGATCAGATCAGTCGCTCAGTCGTGTCCGACTCTTTGCGACCCCATGAATCACAGCATGCCAGGCCTCCCTGTCCATCACCAACTCCCTGAGTTCACCCAGACTCACGTCCATCGAGTCAGTGATGCCATCCAGCCATCTCATCCTCTGTCATCCCCTTCTCCTCCTGCCCCGAATCCCTTGCAGCATCAGAGTCTTTTCCAATGAGCCAACTCTTTGCATGAGGTGGCCAAAGTACTGGAGTTTCAGCTTTAGCATCATTCCTTCCAAAGAAATCCCAGGGCTGATCTCCTTCAGAATGGACTGGTTGGATCTCCTTGCAGTCCAAGGGACTCTCAAGAGTCTTCTCCAACACCACAGTTCAAAAGCATCAATTCTTCGGTGCTCAGCCTTCTTCACAGTCCAACTCTCACATCCATACATGACCACAGGAAAAACCATAGCCTTGACTAGATGAACTTTTGTTGGCAAAGTAATGTCTCTGCTTTTGAATATGCTATCTAGGTTGGTCATAACTTTCCTTCCAAGGAGTAAGTGTCTTTTAATTTCATGGCTGCAGTCACCATCTGCAGTGATTTTGGAGACCAAAAAAATAAAGTCAGCCACTGTTTCCACTGTTTCCCCATCTATTTCCCATGAAGTGATGGGACCAGATGCCATGATCTTCGTTTTCTGAATGTTGAGTTTTAAGCCAACTTTTTCACTCTCCTCTTTCACTTTCATCAAGAGGCTTTTGAGTTCCTCTTCACTTTCTGCCATAAGGGTGGTGTCATCTGCATATCTGAGGTTATTGATATTTCTCCCGGCAATCTTGATTCCAACTTGTGTTTCTTCCAGTCCAGCGTTTCTCATGATGTACTCTGCATATAAGTTAAATAAACAGGGTGACAATATACAGCCTTGACGTACTCCTTTTCCTATTTGGAACCAGTCTGTTGTTCCATGTCCAGTTCTAACTGTTGTTTCCTGACCTGCATACAAATTTCTCAAGAGGCAGATCAGGTGGTCTGGTATTCCCATCTCTTTCAGAATTTTCCACAGTTTATTGTGATCCACGCAGTCAAAGGCTTTGGCATACCCAATAAAGCAGAAATAGATGTTTTTCTGGAACTCTCTTGCTTTTTCCACCTTCTTTCTAAATTCCATATATATGCGTTAGTATACTGTATTGGTGTTTTTCTTTCTGGCTTACTTCACTCTGTATAATAGGCTCCAGTTTCATCCACATCATTAGAACTGATTCAAATTCTTTTTAATGGCTAAGTATTATTCCATTGTGTATATGTACCACAGCTTTCTCATCCATTCATCTGCTGATGGACATCTAGGTTGCTTCCATGTCCTGGCTATTATAAACAGTGCTGTGATGAACACTGGGGTACACATGTCTCTTTCAATTCTGGTTTCCTCAGTGTGTATGCCCAGAAGTGGGATTGCTGGGTCATATGGCAGTTCTATCTCCATTTTTTAAGGGATGGCCACACTGTTCTCCATAGTGGCTGTACTAGTTTGCATTCCCACCAACAGTGTAAGAGGGTTCCCTTTTCTCTACATCCTCTCCAGCATTTATTGCTTGTAGACTTTTGGATAGCAGTCATTCTGACTGGTATGAAATGGTACCTCATTGTGGTTTTGATTTGCATGTCTCTGATAATGAGTGATGTTGAGCATCTTTTCATGTGTTTGTTAGCCATCTGTACGTCTTCTTTGGAGAAATGTCTGTTTAGTTCTTTGGCCCATTTTTTGATTGGGTCGTTTATTTTTCTGGAATTGAGTTGCAGGAGTTGCTTGTATATTTTTGAGATTAATTCTTTGTCAGTTGCTTCGTTTGCTATTATTTTCTCCCATTCTGAAAGCTGTCTTTTCACCTTGCTTACAGTTTCCTTTGTTGTGCAAAAGCTTTTAAGTTTAATTAGGTTCCATTTGTTTATTTTTGCTTTTATTTCCAATACTCTGGGAGGTGGTATAATGATTTTAAAGATTTATTTTTAAAATGGATGACACATAATTTGAGCTAAAGATCGAAGAATTTATGAAGTTCTAAATAATTGGGACTATAACCAAGAACTTCAAACTGACAAAATATATTTGACACAATTTAACTACTGGTGGGTTTATTTTCGTGTTTCCCAGGCAGTGTTAGTGGTAAAGAATCTGCCTGCCAATGCAGGAGACATGAGGTTTGATTCCTGGGTCGGGAAGATGACCTGGAGAAGGGCATGGCAACCCCTCACTCCAGTATTCTTTCCTGGAGAATCCCATGGATAGAGGAGCCTGGCTGGTTGCTGTCCACAGGGTCGCAAAGAGTTGGACATGACTGAAGCGACTTAGCACACATGCATGCAGGTTTATTTTCTCCTCCTTTGAGAGACAAAAGGGATCCATGAGCCCAGGGAAGAAAAAGTTTTCTACAAGCTCTCATTAGGAATTTTCACAATACATCTTGTCTCTGTGGAAGCAGTATTGTCTTATAGGCAGTGTTATACAGATGGACAGGGAGGCCTGACGTGCTGCAGTCCATGGGGTCGCAAAGAGTCGGACATGATTGAGCAACTGAACTGAACTGAACTGAATGCCTACCGACAGCTGTTTGATTATTAATCAACCTTGGAAAGATCTTGCTGGTGGGATTCATTGAGGGTTTTTTCCTTTAAACCTTCATGGAAACAGGGAGTTTGACTCCAAAAATAGTTTATTTAACTCTTTCTAGCAATTAAATGCTCAAAAAAAAAAAAGAAAAAAGACATCCTTCTTGCCCTGAAAGGATGATTGAGTCTGCCACGTGCCAGTAGAAGTTCATAGACTCACTTCTGTGTAATTCTAGCAAACTCCAGATGGTTTGTTGAAAAACACTGAAGTACAGCTATGAGGCTTAGTTCTGATCCATGATGATAATAACTTCCATTTATTTTGAAACTATTTTGTGCTTGGGTCTCTGCAAAGTAGGCATTGTCAGCATCATTGTTCAGACAAGGAAGTAGAGTTTTCCAGGGGTTATTAACTTTTCCTATGGTCTCTTGTTAGTATGTCTCAGATATGTGGTTCAAAACTCCATATTTCCTGATTCAAAAATTCTTGCTGTCTCCCTGGCTCCTCACTACTCCAGCGGAGAGACTGGAAGCTCTTCTAACAGGAAGGGAGTTCCCCATGGTAGGAGCAATGGAGGGACAATCTTCTGGCAGTTCTGTCTGGAGGAAGAGGTTTCCAGAAGCTATTTTTGTGGGTAGCCGATATAATTTAGCACAAACTCTGGCATGATCTGTGTGATTTTTTTTTTAAAGTCTTTTTACTTCCTTTGGGCCTAAGGTTCTTTGTGGCAAAATTTTGCAGAAACATTCAGAAATGATGATTTGAGGAATCAGCATGATGCCAATCTTTTATTCGCAGCTGCCTAGTGGCCTTTTACAAAGAGAAACGTACAATAACTGAATTCCTCAGGCAGAGAGAACAGCAGTGCAAAGACTGGCTAGATTATAGTTCATGGAGGAAACATTTGACCCCATGGTATAAGTGTTGTTTTTACTTTATTTATTTACTTTTGGTATCTTTTCTCTAGAGAATACACCTGTCACATAGCCAGAAGTCTTCCAATTTGGTTTTCTGTATGTTCACAAGTTTTTTTACAACAAAGATTTTAAATTACCTTTAGGGCAAGCAGTCTTAGTAACTTGCAGAAAAAAAAAACATTGTTTCTTATTTCAGTCACATCTACCATTTAAATATTATACTTCACAACTTAGGTTTGGATATAAAAGCTTAAGATCTACGGACCTATTTCAGCAACAGAAGATTCTGTTGATGTGTTAGAAATAAATGATACTCATATTCCATTGCTAGTTACAAAGACTTTGAAGCAGGTAAACCAATGTTGATGAACATTATTTTCTTCAATTCACCCAAAATGCTAAGAAAAATAACATATACTTCATTCATATGTAAATTTATGTTACGATGGTTCAGTTCAGTTCAGTCCCTCAGTCGTGTCCAACTTTTTGCGACCCCACGAATCGCAGCACGCCAGGCCTCCCTGTCCATCACCAACTCCCGGAGTTCACCCAGCCTCACATCAGTCAGTGATGCCATCCAGCCATCTCATCCTCTGTTGTCCCCTTCTCCTCCTGCCCCCAATCCCTCCCAGCATCAGAGTCTTTTCCAATGAGTCAACTCTTCACATGAGGTGGCCAAAGTACTGGCGTTTCAGCTTTAGCATCATTCCTTCCAAGAAATCTCAGGGTTGATCTCCTTCAGAATGGACTGGTTGGATCTCCTTGCAGTCCAAGGGACTCTCAAGAGTCTTCTCCAACACCACAGCTCAAAAACATCAATTCTTCGGTGCTCAGCTTTCTTCACAGTCCAACTCTCACATCCATACATGACCACTGGAAAAACCATAGCCTTGACTAGACGGACCTTTGTTGGCAAAGTAATGTCTCTGCTTTTGAATATGCTATCTAGGTTGGTCATAACTTTCCTTCCAAGGAGTAACTGTCTTTTAATTTCATGGCTGTAGTCACCATCTGTAGTGATTTTGGAGACCAGAAAAATAAAGTCTGACACTGTTTCCACTGTTTCCCCATCTATTTCCCATGAAGTGATGGGACCAGATGCCATGATCTTCGTTTTCTGAATGTTGAGCTTTAAGCCAACTTTTCACTCTCCACTTTCACTTTCATTAAGGGGCTTTTTAGTTCCTCTTCGCTTTCTGCCATAAGGGTGGTGTCATCTGCATATCTGAGGTTACTGATATTTCTCCCAGTAATCTTGATTCCAGCTATGGTACTTGGCTGCAAAAGGAAACAACAGTGGAAATTCTAAAATTAATGATCTTCAAACAATATTAATTTGCCATGACTGCATTAATACTTAGTATAACAAGATAGAGTTAGAAGCTTACCTCTCTGATGATGAAATACTATGTGAAACATCAATCTGGCAAATCTAAGAAGAGACAACGGGCAGAGGAGGAGGCCTTATGGAGACCCCAATTCAGTAGGGAATTACATCATCAGTTGCATATGCTCCCCTTCTTACTGAGAGGTCACCAAGACATCAGGACTCAGATGTGATCTTTATTTTAAATTAACATTTTGTACAGAAGAAGTTGATTTTTGCCTCCATACTAAAGAGTTAGTAAGCATTATAATAATAATTATTATGTTTACTCCCTGCATTATATCAGAGAGTTTACAGAAAATAATCAGTTAAACTAAGTTCCTCCTTACTCATTTGAATGGTGTATTAAGGTGACCCACCTATTTTTAACAATGTTTCAGTAACAATTTTATTTTAGCAAGGGGAAAGGGAAACCAGTAGAACAAATTGAGTGGCTCTGACAAACGTAAGAGCATTGGTATTTCTTTTTGGTTAATTATTGATTCTTTTAAATCTTATTTCTGTGGATTAAAAATTTGTGAATGAGCTAGGCTGTGGTTATGAACTGGCTAATCCTCAAAATATCTGTCAGGTTCAGAGAAATGTTTCATAAAAGCAGGGTCTTAGAGTCCTCTCTGACTAGAGATATCCCTTGGAGAATCACATAACTCTGTCTTTTCTTGGACGCAGTCACTTGGATCAAATAGGAGCATCTGAGCGCAGGGTAACTATTTACTTGACCTTGGCCAGATTTTCTGCTCAGATCTAGAGGCGATGGAGGAGAATTGGAAAGGAGATATGAAAGAGAAGAGAAAGAGGGAGAGATCTGTTTGTTCTGGAGGTGCTTGTGTATGTGTGTGTGCGCGTGTGTGTGTGCACGTGGGCGCTCAGTGGCTCAGTTGGGTCTGATTCTTTGCCACCCTATGGACTTTGGCCAGCAGGTTCCTCTGTCCATGGGATTTTCCCAGCAAGAACACTGGAGTGGGTTGCCATTTCCTCCTCCAGGAGGGTCTTCCTGACCCAGGGATCGAACCTGTGTCTCCTGCGTTGCAGGCAGATTCTTTACCACTGGGAAGCCCAGAGGTGCTACTAAGCCTCACTAGAGAGTGAGCCAGACTGAATCAGCTGGAGATAAGATCAAGGACATTGGAATCAGCCAGTTCTGAGTGTTTTTTTTTTTTTTAACCTCCAACACTTCATGGGTGCATGAAATTGAGTAAGATCAATTACCTATCTCTTGTGTATAAAATGGGGCTAATACATTTTCTTTGCAGGGCTGTTACGTTAGGGCTGTTTTAGATCTTTAAGATAATGAATAGAAAAAGCCTGGTCCAGTTTCTGGCATATAGTAGGAAATAATTATCCTTCTTGGTTTCACTTTCCATAACTGCTCCATGAATAGCATCTAACTTTGGGGGTGGCTGAGATGACCACTGATTTGTCCTTTGGCTTTTCTTTTTACAACATCACTCACTCTAGTCCCTACAACTTCTGGGTTTCTTCTAATCAAAGAATTTTATGATTCTTCTCTGGTACTGCATACAGATAAGAATTTTATGATTCTTCTCTGGTACTGCATACAAATCTTTGCTGTCATCATTCAAAATCGAGAGACTAAAGAAAATTTAATGGGCAGACATTTTCAGGTTTCAGTGTCATCTTCTCATGGCACTGTTGTTACTATGGAATCAATGCTATGGAAAGGATGGTTTCAGAGCAAGAATCCAGCAACCAATCTCTGCTGCTGCTGCTAAGTCACTTCAGTTGTGTCCGACTCTGTGTGACCCCATAGAAGGCAGCCCACCAGGCTCCCCCGTCCCTGGGATTCTCCAGGCAAGAACACTGGAGTGGGTTGCCATTTCCTTCTCCAATGCATGAAAGTGAAAAGTGAAAGTGAAGTCACTCAGTTGTATCCGACTCGTAGTGACCCCAGACTCGTAGGACTGCAGCCTACCAGGCTCCTCCGTCCATGGGATTTTCCAGGCAGGAGTACTGGAGTGGGGTGCCATTGCCTTCTCTGAACCAATCTCTAGATTTTATTTTTAAGATTTTTTTCTTTCTTCCTTTTTTTTGAGTCACAAAAAATATATCTTTATTCTTTTCTGCTCAAGCAACTTGGTTTTATAGTCATTCACTACAATCCTTTTGACTCTAAGAAGACAAAAGATAAACAAACTTCTGCATTTTTTTCTATCAGGCTTTTAATCTATCATGAGAGTTGGTAACAGTAATTAATAACTGAGACACAATGAAAAGATTTTATAGTATGTGTAGTAAAATAATTAACTATTACAGAATTATAATTTAAGTCTCCCCCCTGTAGTAAAAGAACAAGACCTGCACCAGTATACAAATTTGAATTAAAAAACTAGAGCTTGATTTAGGCATACCAATGAAAAAAATGTCCTCTAAAAACAAATGTGAAAGTAAGGAAAAACTTATTTGGAGTCATTTTTCTTGTGTCAAGATTGTGTAATATTTTCTAGAATAAGTAAATCAGGTACATGGTAGTAGTTTCATGTCAATGTTTTGATTTTCTTATTTTTTTAAGACTGGATTTAAACTCTTGATCTAAAGCAGACTTTTAATTTCCCATTTTTCAAAGACAATATTGAAAGATCATCTTCTAGCTTCAAAAGCTTAAAGAAATGACTCATTCTACCACTACTGTCTTAAGGGCTTCAAAATCAAATTTCCGGTCAGTATTGTTCATTTTGATTTGGCAAATATGTATCCCTTTTTATGTGTTGTAAGATAGAGTATTTTTAAGAGCTTTTGTTTCTAGTTTCTATGTTTTACGTAGTAGATTTTCAGAAAAATCCAATAGATAGATAAAAAGAAGACTCCATCCTTTAATGAAATGTACTGTTTGTGTTAGCTGTAACAAAATCTCTGATAGAGATTCATAGATGATCTGGAAAGTTTCTCATTTTATTAATCTCATTTATTTTTAAAAACTAATTTATTTTTTATTGCTTCCTAATTAATAAAGACAGCTACTTTCAGAAAGATGAGCATTCTCACGATGAAGACTTGGTTCCCCCAGAAACGTAGCAGCAATAAAATGGGAGCTATGCCAGAGTATGGGGCATCAGTGAATGAGGCTTATATCAGACTAAGTCCAGAAAACTTTTTTCTCTCTAGTAATCAGAAACCGTGGAAGCTTCTGTGCCCAAAGAGACATGGTAGAGCATTTGGCAGAGAACCCTGGGATGGCCTGAGGGTCAGGGCTGAAAGGCTGTGTGTGACAGGGACTGAGTGCCCCGGGGAGAGTGCCAGGGTCACCTCTGGATTGTGGTCTGGTTCCAGCTGGGTTCAGTGGACCCGCTCTGGCTGAACGGACTCCGGGAAAACCTACTTAGTCCAGATTCTTTGAGGAACAAACAACAAATGGATTCTTGGCTCACCATTGACTAATTAGAAAATCTTGGATTATCCTCAGAATTGACTTTTCAAAAACTATTTATTTTATTTATTATTTAATTATTTGGCTGCACCTGGTCTTCACAGCAGCACCCAGGGGATCTTTAGTACCCCAACCAAGGATTGAGTCTGGGCCCCCTGCATTGGAAGCACAGAGTCTTAGCCACTGGGCCACCAGGGAAGTCCCTCAGGGTTGACTTTTAATCAAGACATATTTATTAAACAATATCACATGCTTCAAGGCCATCTAATTTCAAATTTCCCCCAAACTTCGTTTATTTATTGATATGTGTGTACTCAGTCGTGTCTGACTCTGTGACTCCATTGACTGTACCCTGCCAGGCTCCCCATTCCATGGAATTTCCCAGGCAAGAATCCTGGAGTGGGTAGCCATTTCCTCCCCCAGGGGAATCTTCTGAACCCAGGGACAGGGACTGAACCCCGCCCCTAGTCTCTGGCACTGGCTGGTGGATTTTTTTACTACTGTGCTATCTGGGAAGCCCAAGTTAATGCACAGAGCCCTATGAAAAGTTAGATATCTTCAACGGTAGGTCAAAGAGATCAGAACTCAGAGAATGATTAAGGCAATTGTTCTTCTCATCCCTAGCCACCTACCCTTCAGTATTTTTTTTTCTTCATAATTTATTTAATTCTTAAAAATTTCCCGGGAGGAGGGAGGAGGGTTCAGGATGGGGAACACATGTATACCTGTGGTGGATTCATTTTGATGTTTGGCAAAACTAATACAATTATGTAAAGTTTAAAAATAAAATAAAATTTAAAAAAAAAAAAAAAAAACATACTCTGGACATTAAAAAAAAAAATTTCCAAATATCACTATTAACATGATTTTCTTCATGATGCTTTTTCAAAAACCTTTTTCTGAACTTTAATAAAAATTTCCTACTTAGGAAATTAGGACTCTTTATGTTCCAAAGTTTTCCTTAGCCTGGAAGACAGGAATCATTTCCACCTGTGTCGCTAAAAACAGGACTGCTGCTACTGCCAAATTGCTTCAGTCGTGCCCGACTCTGTGCGACCCCATAGATAGCAGCCCACCAGGCTCCCCCGTCACTGGGATTCTCCAGGCAAGAACACTGGAGTGGGTTGCCATTTCCTCCTCCAATGCATGGAAGTGAAAAGTGAAAGTGAAGTCTCTCAGTCGTGTCCGACTGGTAGCGGTCCCATCGACTGCAGCCTACCAGGCTCCTCCGTCCATGGGATTTTCCAGGCAAGAGTACTGGAGTCGGGTGCCATTGCCTTCTCCGAAAAACATGACAACAGGCCCCAAATGGAGTTCCTTATACTAAATTCTCCATCAAAACTGAGACAATCCCAAATTTTGGCTCTCCTAGAAAATGGGAGCTTTGGCCAGCCAATAGGTAGGTGCTTGATCAGCATTAGTTTAGGTGATATGCCTAATAGACCCCCCATTATCACCTAAAAGAAAGATACCTTTCAGTAGTCAATCCGTTTTTACCTGGTATGACTTCCTTGTTCCTAAGCCCTTCTGCTCATAAAAGCCTTTCATTTTGTATAGGTGCTCAGAGCTCCTTTCTTTCAGTCACAGTGGATGTTGGCTAAATCATGAATGGTTGAATAAAGCCGATAAGATATTTAAAATGTATTCGGATGAGTGTTTCTGAACAGTGTGCCTTTAATTTTGTCAAAGTTGTTATTATTTTATCGGTTTATAAGAAACAATACTTATTGAGAACATCGAATACTTTCAGAGAGAAGAACCCAGTACAGAAAATGATCAAGAATATCCAGAGAAATGAGTACAGAGATTCCAATTCTTCCTGAAGAAACAAACATCCTTTTGAAATTCTGAATGTCACTGCAGTATCTACTAACTTTATTAAAAACACTAAAAGACGACTTGTTAATTTACGGTTGAAATTTCAGATTCCATTGTTTGGTCACTCCCTTTTATTTCCCCCATCTTACATTTTGACTGAAAATCCATAATTGGCCTAGTGATTTTCCAGGCAGAGAAGACGCGGGGATAGTTTATCTTTGGAAGTGTAAGAAATTTCCAGGGATTAGGACACCACAAGAGAACTAATTTCAACTGGATTTAAATATTTCTTCAATTGTTCACAACAAATTTCGAGTTAACCTGAAATGGATTACTTGCAGGCTGCGTACACCCTCTTTTCTCTGAACGTTAATCAACGTATTTATTACTCCCCTAGGAGCTTAAGCCTCTGAAATAAGCATGACGTGGGGTCGCACAGAGTCGGACACGACTGAAGTGACTTAGCAGCAGCAGCAAACCAAAGATGCGGACCTCACAGATTAAAAGGGCTGAAATTTCAGGGACTGCTCTCAGTAGTTAGGCAGTAAGTATGCTCTCGGTCTGAAACTTGTAAAGTTGTTTTGGAGGATGGCCCCAGCTCTGTCAAGACCCATTTAGTTTTGCATCTGAAGAGTGTAAAATCCCCCGACTGGGAGCACTAGTTCAGAGTCGAACCCTAGAGGCCAGAGAAGGGCGGGCATGTAGCCCAGCTGGGCGCAGCGCGCGGGCGGGCGGCTCGGCTCCCCGGCCTCCGGGTTCGAGGCTCCGCGCCGCGCGCGGGTGCGGGCCGCTAACTTCGGGCCAATCAGCGCGCGGCGTCCCGCCCGCGGCGTCCCCGCGCCCCCGCGCCCGCCGTGGCAGCCGCGGCCTCTGCCGCTCGCGGCCGAGCCGGACCCGGGACGAGGAGGGGCTGGGCCGCGGGGGATCCTGGAGTCGGCGGGGAGGTGGGGATTCTGGGAGGGAGGCTCCATTTCCTCCTGCCCGCCGGCCTCTCCCCGCCGCCCCGGCACCCCAATTCCCCGGTGCCGGCGCTGAGGGCGGCGGCGGCGCGGCGGGAATATGCTGGGCATGTACGTGCCGGACAGGTTCTCCCTGAAGTCCTCCCGTGTTCAGGACGGCATGGGGCTCTACACGGCCCGCCGCGTGAGGAAGGTGGGTGACCCGGCGGGGGCCCGCGCGCGCCCGCTCCCGCCGCGCCGCGCGCCCCTCAGCCGCGCCCGCGGGCTCCGCGCGCGTCGCCTCTCTGCGGGAGCCCCGCGGGGAGCCGGGCCGGCGGGGCGGCTTCCGAGCCCCGCTCCTCCCGAGCCGGCGGCGCCACGTAGGTGCGGCAGGGCGCGCTCCGCCGCCGGCCGCCCGGCGGCAAGATGTCTTTCCTCCGCTGCAGGAAGTGGGGCGGGATGCTGCCTCCCTCCGCCTTGGCCCCGGCGGGGGGTTGTGTCCTGGCGCTGGCAGAGGCACGCGCGGGTGTCTGTCTCTCGGGCGCGCACGCAGCTCCGCCGCCTTTCTTGCTTCAGGATGTGGAAATGTGACCAGAGACGCCTCGCTTTCCCGGTAGGGATAGATGGGGGTGGGGGCGCTGCCCACAGCGCCGCGTTACCGCAGGCCTCAGCATCTCCTTCTGGCATCCAGCAGTTCTTCCCCTCTTTTCAAACTGTGTAATGTGAGTTCTGGGTGGTGCCCTCTAGATAATGTTTGAATCTCGGCCCCTTTCTCTCAGTTTTTCTGGATTTTTCTCCCTCTCTCCTTCCAGAAGTTTAGAGACACGTGAGTAGGACCAGCACATGGCAGTTCTCGTCAGGGAATGGCCTAGAAATGCTGGAGGTTGAAAGCAAACGCTTAGGAGGAGAGATTACGGGAAAATACCAAGCCTTTGTATCTGCTGAGACTGTTACAGCCGCTATTCCGGAGGATAGGTAATATCTGAAACCAAGGAGGCAGCGCTGAAGTGCGCAGGACAGTGAGAGCCAGCGTTTACTGAGCAGCTACTTGGTGCTAGGGTCCATACGTGTTACTGTATCTCTGTTGGTAGCTTCACTGGCGTAACACTCCTGCGAGAACAGTCTTAATCTGCGTGCAGGAGAGAAGAAAACAGAAGGACCTGGAGGTTAAATTTCCTGCTGAGTTAGGCCGCGAAGCCCTTGCTTCTTGGTCCAAAGAAGCCCATGTTGTTTTCAGGTCGTTTTCTGCCATCTTCCCAGCACCAGTCACCCCAACTCTGTTAGGGGTGAGGTTTGGGCGAGAGCAGGTTTGTTCTGTGAAGGTGGGCTAACAGGAGCTTCGCAAGATGCGCCTGAGACACAGGGCTGTCTTTCATTTGAGCATGAGTTTTCCCCACCCGCTCACCTAAGGAGCAGGTGAAGGAAGGTGCACAGGTGCTTCAGAAGGCCTTCACTGACAGCAGGGCCTGTAAGCAACACCCAGGGTAAACTTGGGAGCGATAAACCCCCTGTTTACTCTTTTAAATAGGAGAGTGGGAGAATGCTCCAAGGTGAAAAGCAGGTGTCAGCGCTTTATCTGGATAGGTGTTTTTGCTAAAATGGTACACTTCTGCTCTTTCACAGAAGTTGAGATTCTGTTTTTAATTTTCTCACAAGACATGAAAATTCCCAAGTGGATTTTTCTTGAAGGTCTCAGGACTGAATGTAAATACTTAAAAAGCATAGTTCTTAAACATTAGTTTAACGGTGGTGGTTTAGTTGCTAAGTCGTGTCCAACTCTTGCGACCCCATGGACTGTAGCCCACCAGGCTCCTCTCTTCATGGGATTTTCCAGGCAATAATACTGGAGTGGGTTGCCATTTCTTTCTCCAGGGGATCTTCCCAACCCAGGGATCTAGTAATACACTAAAATTGTAGAAATATTAGAGTTACTAAATTATTCTTATTTTGCGGTACTAAGATTTATAGAAAGAGCTGGCTGATATATGTTCTTTTGATATTTTTATTCCAAATTATGTTTCCAAGAATTGTTATTTGGAAGTTTTAAATTATTTTGTGGTGTAGAGTGAACAGCTCCCAAAATTATATATTACTGCATTTTATTACTGCAGTACTTACTGATGTTTTCTTGGTTTATGTAACTTCAACATGTAAAACACATGGTTTCATGTAGGTCATAACTAGAATTCTTAGCCTGTATTTCAAGTGAATCTGCAGATGTTTGCAATAAGTTCAAATGATATACTGTTAGTGACAAAGTTTAGTTGTCATCACAAGATACTCAGTCATAAGGTAATTGATCATGGGCAAGTTTATTGATGCCAAAAATGACCTTGTAGGTTTCAGCTCCTTTGCCTTCCAAAAACAGGTCTAAAGCTGAAGCTGAATGGCAGATTTTAGCTGTGCTGTAAAGCTAAAGCTGAATATCGGTGCATCCCTTACTTGTTTAAATACACTTTCCTGATGCTTAAATATGTTTCAGGTTACCTTGTACTAGGTGGAACTCTGGCCTCAGATCTTAAGGATCTGAGAAAAAATATTTTAGCAGCTATATTAAGGATCTTACGTAAAAGTCTTTTGTTCTTTATTCTGAATAAATTTTGGAATCTCATTTTAGGTTTTAAGTTGGAAGTTATAGATGTTTTAGTACACTTTTATAACATGTATACTTGCATGTTATTATTGCCAAATTCAGACTTATATTGAAGAAAGTAGGGAAAACCACTAGACCATTCAGGTATGACCTAAATGAAATCCCTTATGATTATACAGTGGAAGTGAGAATAGAATCAAGGGATTAGATCTGATAGAGTGCCTAAAGAACGTATGGATGGAGGTTCGTGACACTGTACAGGAGACAGGGATCAAGACCATCCCCAAGAAAAAGAAATGCAAAAAAGCAAAATGGCTGTCTGAGGAGGCCTTACAAATAGTTCTGGAAAGAAGAGAAGCAAAAAGCAAAGGGAAAAAGGAAAGATATACCCATTTGATTGGAGAAGGAAATGGCAACCCACTCCAGTATTCTTGCCTGGAGAATCCCAGGGACAGGGGAGCCTGGTGGGCTGCTGTCTATGGGGTCGCACAGAGTCGGACACGACTGAAGTGACTTAGCAGCAGCATACCATTTGAATGCAGAGTTCCAAAGAATAGCAAGGAGAGATAAGAAAGCCTTCCTCAGTGATCAGTGCAAAGAAATAGAGGAAAATAATAGAATGGCAAAGACTAGAGATCTCTTCAGGAAAATTAGAGATACCAAGGGAACACTTCATGGAAAGATGGGCTGAATAAAGGACAGAAATGGTATGGACCTAACAGAAGCAGAAGATATAAAGAAGAGGTGGCAAGAATACACAGAAGAACTATACAAAAAAGATCTTCATGACCCAGATAATGATGATAGTGTGATCACTCACCTAGAGCCAGACATCCTGGATTGTGAAGTCAATTGGGCCTTAGGAAGCATCACTATGAACAAAGATAGTGGAGGTGATGGAATTCCAGTTGAGCTATTTCAAATCCTAAAAGATGATGCTGTGTAAGTGCTGCACTCAATATGCCAGCAAATTTGGAAAACTCAGCAGTGGCCACAGGACTGGAAAAGGCCAGTGTTCGTTCCAGTTCCAAAGAAAGGCAATGCCAAAGAATGTTCAAACTACCACACAATTGGACTTAACTCACACACTAGTAAAGTACTGCTCAACATTCTTCAAGCCAGGCTTCAGCAATATGTGAATTGTGAACTTCCAGATGTTCAAGCTGGTTTTAGAAAAGGCAGGAGAACCAGAGTTCAAATTGCCAATATCCATTGGATCATCAAAAAAAAAAAAACCGAGAGAGTTCCAGAAAAACATCTATTAATGCTTTATTGAGTATGCCAAAGCCTTTGACTGTGTGGATCACCACAAACTGGAAAATTCTTCAAGTGATGGGAATACAAGACCGCCTGACCTGGCTCTTGAGAAATCTGTATGCAGGTCAGGAAGCAACTGACATGTTAGAACTGGACATGGAACAACAGACTGGTTCCAAATAGGGAAAGGAGTATGTCAAGGCTGTATATTGTCACCTGATTATTTAACTTATATGCAGAGTACATCATAAGAAACACTGGGCTGGATGAAGCACAAGCTGGAATCATGAGACATACTGCCAGAAGAAATATCAGTAACCTCAGATGTGCAGATGACACCACCCTTATGGGAGAAAGCAAAGAAGAATTAAAGAGCTTCTTGATGAAAGTGAAAGAGGAGAGTTAAAAAGCTGGCTTAAAGTTCAACATTCGGAAAACTAAGAGCATGGCATCCAGTCCTATCACTTCATGGCAAATAGATGGGGAAACAGTGGAAACAGTGACAGGCTTTTATTTTCTTGGGCTCCAGAATCACTGCAGATGGTGACTACAGCCATGAAGTTAAAAGACGCTTTCTCCTTGTATGAAAATCTATTACCAACCTAGACAGCATATTCAAAAGCAGAGACATTCCTTTGCCAACAAAGATCCGTCTAGTCAGTTCAGTTCAGTCGCTCAGTCGTGTCTGACTCTTTGCGACCCCATGAATTGCAGCATGCCAGGCCTCCCTGTCCATCACCAACTCCCAGAGTTCACCCAAACTCATGTCCATCGAGTCAGTGATGCCATCCAGCCATCTCATCCTCTGTCATCCCCTTCTCCTCCTGCCCCCAATCCCTCCCGGCATCAGGGTCTTTTCCATTGAGTCAACTCTTCACATGAGGTGGCCAAAGTATTGGAGTTTCAGCCTCAGCATCAGTCCTTCCAATGAACACCCAGGACTGGTCTACTTTAGGATGGACTGGTTGGATCTCCTTGCAGTCCAAGGGACTCTCAAGAGTCTTCTCCAACACTGCAGTTCAAAAGCATCAATTCTTTGGCACTCAGCTTTCTTCACAGTCCAGCTCTCACATCCATACATGACCACTGGAAAAACCATACCTTGACTAGACAGACTTTGTTGGCAAAGTAATGTCTCTACTTTTCAATATGCTATCTAGGTTGGTCATAACTTTTCTTCCAGGGAGTAAGCGTCTTTCATTTCATGGCTGCAATCACCATCTGCAGTGATTTTGGAGCCCCCCAAAATAAAGTCAGTCACTGTTTCCACTGTTTCCCCATCTATTTCCCATGAAGTGATGGGACCAGATGCCACGATCTTCGTTTTCTGAATGTTGAGCTTTAAGCCACCTTTTTCACTCTCCTCTTTCATTTTCTTTTTTTTTTTTAATTTGAAGATATCAAATTAAAAAAAATAAAATAAAATATCCTCTTTCATTTTCATCAAGAGGCTTTTGGCTATGGTTTTTCCAGCAGTCATATATGGATGTGAGACTTGGAGTCTAAAGAAAGCTGAGCGCTGGAGAATTGATGCTTTTGAACTGTGGTGTTGGAGAAGACTCTTGAGAGTCCCTTGGACTGCAAGGAGATCCAACCAGTCCATCCTAAAGGAAATCATTCCTGAATATTCATTGGAAGGACTGATGCTGAAGCTGAAACTCCAGTACTTTGGCCACTTGATTCGAGAACTGACTCATTTGTAAAGACCCTAATGATGGGGAAGATTGAAGGCTGGAGCAGAAGGGGATGACAGAGGATGAGATGG
The DNA here is from genome assembly GCF_029378745.1 of Bos indicus. NCBI lineage: Eukaryota > Metazoa > Chordata > Mammalia > Artiodactyla > Bovidae > Bos > Bos indicus. The sequence goes on from NC_091765.1 coordinate 4,717,185, forward strand.
TTGCATGGCATCACTGACTTAACGGACATGATTTTGAGTAAACTCCGGAAGTTGGTGATGGACAGGGAGGCCTGCTGTGCTGCAGTCCATGGGGTCACAAAGAGTTGGATATGCCGAGCAACTGAACTGAACCTATGCTTGCATAATAATTGTTATTTTTTGAAAAATTGCAATTTAAGTCGTGTTGATTTCAGAGAATCTTATTGTAGACCTGTACTGATCTTGGGCGATTTTGCTAGGCTTCTACTCGCAGTGCATCCATCATACTGATCTGGAATTCCCTTACCAGTTGGATCCGTTAATCCTTTTCTAGACCCATCCCTTTTTGTGTGGTGTTTCTAGAGTTGGGGGGGGGGGGTTGGGGGAGGGTCTCTGCAGTCAAGTCACCTAATACCCTGGTTCCACCTTTGTTCTCCTAGGTTTTTCCTTGGCAGATATCTTGTTTTTGTAGGCTTGGTACTGCTGCTGTTGCTGTCTGCATGCCCCCACCTCCCCCCCCTTTTTTTTGTTATAAAGTTTATAAAATGACAAGAAGAAGAAATGGAAGGGACTTCTTTTTCTTTTTTGGCCGTTATGGAGTGCCCTTTCCTTTTCTTCTTCTTGTTTATTCGCTAGGTCGTGTCCCACTCTTTTGCCACTCCATGGAGAGTAGCCTACCAGGCTCCTCTGTCCATGGGATTTCCCAGGCAAGAATACTGGAGTGGGTTGCCATTTCCTTCTCCAGAATATCTTTCAGACCTGGGGATTGAACCTGTGTCTCCTGCTTGGCAAGCATATTCTTTACTACTGAGCCACCTGGAAAGCCCCTTTTCTTACCATTATGGAAATTAGAAATTGAATGAAGAGAGGGTCATTTATTAGATGTTTCTATGTGAGCCATTATTGCTTTTGAGGGAAAGAATGGATGTGAGTCTGTTGGAGAGTTCTAGAGTAGAAAAAAGAGGCCTGAGTTCATTCACACTTGTACTCATTGCAGTTTTCTAATGAAAAGTGTAATAAGAAAAAGTAAATTTAACACTTTAGCTTGCCAGACCCTGTTCTAAGTGCTTGTCAAGTGTTAATCTCATGAACAGTTTGATCTTGCAAAAAAGATGTAAAATTCTAAGTTACTATGCAGATTAAAGTTAATGTTAGGTATTCAAAGCTAATATAGTAAGTAAACATACAATTAAAAGTTATGTTAACAACTCACTGCAATGCATTTTTTATATCATGACTATATTTTCCATTGCTAGATTATGTGATTAACCAGAGAGTGGTGTGTTTGATTTTGTGTTTGTACTCAAAAAGTGGAAAGGTAAATAATATTTCTTTGGCTCTCAGATTCTGTGATTTTATGCAAAGGGTTAGAGTAGCAAATGTACCACTACGAGTCTTTGTTTCCTTGAGGTTTGTTGCAAGCTGTTGATTTTCCTTTCTTCCCTTCTGATTTTCAGTCATTTAATCTTTCAGTTGTGGCAGGCACTGTGCTAGGTCTTGGGGATATGTAAGTTGGCAGAAAAGGCAAGGTCTTTGTTCATATGGAGCTTGTTTTCTTGTGTGGGAAGAGAGGCAGTAAGCAGGTACAGAAGGGAAGTTTCCAAAATAATTACAGCATATGTTAAGTGAAAACTGAAAACAGGATGATGCATTAGGGAGTGAATAGAGGTGGAGCCTCCTCCTTTAGGCATGCTGGCAGGGAAGACCTCTCAGAGGAGGTGACATCTGCATGAACATGAAGGAGCTGAGCTAGCTAGAAGAATATGCAGGGAAGTATGCAAGTGAGCCTAAACTAGGGTCGAACTGAGGATGGAGGAAATTATTTGGCTTCGAGGTATAGTTTAGAGGTTAAAATAAAACCAACTAGAATCTTCCAATGGGTTGAATGAGGCTCATCATCGAAGGAGAATCTAGGATGACTGTTTTTGGCTTGACCAGTTGGTGCCAACTTTTCTTGGTGCCATTTGCTCTCATGTGATGTCTACTATGTTGGAAATGGTACTTTCAGTTGTAGAATACGTTGGTAAAAGTACGTCAAAAGCAACCAACCCTGGCTAAGCATTGAATTAAAATAGGACAGTGCACTAAGCAGCATTGATAAAAAGAATTTCTTTTTCCATACTCTGGGACTTACAGCCTTGTTGGGAAAATGGAAATACAGTACAGAATTTTAAAAAATACATTTTTTATGTATCAGATGTCCAAATTTACACTGTTTGTATGGATTGATTTTGCTGGGCACTGCTTTAGGCAACAGAATTACAGAATTACAGTAATTTTTAGTTTGGAAGAGGAGAATGGAGCTGGAGGAATCAAGCTTCCTGACTTCAGATTATACTACAAAGCTACAGTCATCAAGACAGTATGGTACTGGCACAAAAACAGAAATATATACCAATGGAACAAGATAGAAAGCCCAGAGATAAACCCATGCACTTATGGGTACCTTATTTATGACAAAGGAGACAAGAATATACAATGGGGCAAAGATAGCCTCTTCAATAAATGGTAGTGGGAAAACTGGACAGCTACATGTAAAAGAATGAAATTAGAACACTTCCTAACACCATGCTTCTGCTGCTGCCAAGTTGCTTCAGTCATGTCCGACTCTTCGCGGCCCCATAGATGGCAGCCCACCAGGCTCCTCCGTTCCTGGAATTCTCCAGGCAGGAATACTAAAGTGGGTTGCCATTTCCTTCTCCAATGCATGAAAGTGAAAAGTGAAAGTGAAGTCACTCAGTCGTGTCTGACTCTTCGCGACGCCATGGGCTGTAGCCTACCAGGCTCCTCCGTCCATGGGATTTTCAGGCAAGCGTACTGGAGTGAGTTGCCATTTCCTTCTCCTTCTAACACCATACACAAAGATAAAATGGATTAATGACCTAAATGTATGACCAGAAACTATAAAAATCTTAGAGGAAAATATAGGCAGAACACTCAATGACATAAATCAAAGCAAGATCCTCTATGACCCACTTCCTAGAGTAACGGAAATAAAAACAAAAGTAAAGAAGTGGGACCTGATTAAAAGCTTTTGCACAGCAAAGGAAACTATAAGCAAGGTGAAAAGACAGCCCTCAGAATGGAAGAAAATAATAGCAAATGAAACAACTGACAAAGGTTTAATTTCCAAAATATACAAACAACTCATACAACTCAATACCAGAAAAACAAACAACCCAATCTTTCTCCCCCAAAAAGTGGGAGAAAGACCTATACAGACATTTCTGCAAAGAAGACATACGGATTGCTTCATGGGAAGAAGCTCAACATTGATCATTATTAGAGAAATCCAAGTCAAAACTACAATGAGATATCACCTCACACTGGTCAGAATGGCCCTCATCAAAAAGTCTACAAACAATAAATGCTGGAAAGGGTGTGGGGAAAAGGGAATACTCTTGCACTGTTGGTGAGAATGTAAATTGATACAGCCACTATGGAGGATGGTATGGAGAGTCCTTAAAAACTAGGAATAAAACCATTGTATGACCCAGCAATCCGACTCCTAGGCATATACCCTGCTGCTGCTGCTGCTGCTGCTGCTGCTGCTAAGTTGCTTCAGTCGTGTCCGACTCTGTGTGACCCCATAGAAGGCAGCCCACCAGGCTCCCCCGTCCCTGGGATTCTCCAGGCAAGAACACTGGAGTGGGTTGCCATTTCCTTCTCCAATGCATGAAAGTGAAAAGTGAAAGGGAAGTCACTTAGTCGTGTCTGACTCTTAATGACCCCACGGACTGCAGCCCACCAGGCTCCGCCACCCGTGGGATTTTCCAGGCAAGAATACTGGAGTGAGGTGCCATTGCCTTCTCCGAGGCACATACCCTGAGGAAACCAAAATTGGAAGAGACACATGTATCCCATTTTTCATTGCTGCACTATTTACAATAGCTAGAACGTGGGAGCAACCTAGATGTCCATCAGCAGATGAATGGATAAAGAGGTTGTGGTATATATACACAATGGAATAGTATGCAGCCATAAAAGGAACGCATTTGAGTCAGTTCTAATGAGGTGGATGAACCTAAAACCTGTTTGTCAGAAAGAGAAAGATAAATACCGTATTCTAGCATATGGAATCTACATATGGAATCTAGAAAAACGGTACTGAAGAATTTATTTACAGGGCAGCAGTGGAGAAACAGACATAGAGAATAGACTATGGACATGGGCAGGGGGAGGGGAGGGTGAGATGTATGGAAAGAGTAACATGGAAACTTACATTACCATATGTAAAATACATAGCCAACGGGAATTTGCTGTATGGCTCAGGAAACAAATGGGCTCTGTATCAACCTGGAGGGGTGGGGTGGGGAGGGAGGTTCAAAAGGGGTCACATTATTATTATCTTTTTATAATCTTTATTATCTTTAGGTTTGGCTGTGTTAGTACATTTTACTCTTCTCTCAACCCTATGAAGTAGATATTGTTACTGTACCCATTCTCAGATAAAGAAATTGAGGCAAAAAGTGGTTGGCTAGTGTGACTGGTTAAGTATTGCCTGGGCGACAGAGTAAATGGTGGACCCATGATAGACCCGATTTTGTGCTCTTAATCAGTTTGGAGTTGAATGATTTGTAGGTAGAATTACTGAAAATAAAATGGAAACAGTCCTTTAAAGGTTAGACCTCATGACATACCTTATTTTAGACCGAGGAAGTTGTTAAACATTTCTGCTGAAGAGTCACTTTGTACCTTGGAGCCTGTGGGCCCACCTGGGACTGTCACACACAATCAGACATTTTGAGTTCTGCTTTTTTTGGGGTTTCTTATGCACTTGCATTGTTATTTTGTTGTGTAACAGTCTTCAAGGGTTTATTATTATCCCCAGTTTATAAATTACATATTTCCTCAATGATTACTTGTCAAAATTTTCAGTTGTCCTAATGTAGACTTTAAATTTTTTTCTTCTTTCCAATTCCTTCTTCATTAGCAGGCTAAAGCCTGCCTGACCTTCTGACATGTAGTTGTTTTCCTTTATATGTAGAAGCCCATTAACTTGCATGCCCTTAGCATAGCTGAGCAGGGTTTGCATTTCTAAAAAGAACTAAAGACTGAAAGGAAAGCTGAAGACAAGCAAAAAAGGAAAATGCCTAAATATAAATGAAGTGAGTATAGTATCTTTCTCATATTTGGCCCCTAATTCTGGTAGAAGCAGTTAAGAGCACTGATGAGGCTGAGGTCTCCTTAATTTGGTACACAGTGGCCGCAATGAATTGCCCGCTCTGGGATAGCTCAGTTCCTGGCTTGCTTCCCTCTCATCACTGCTTTTTTGCCCTAGGGGTTCCTGAGTGGCCTCCTGTGCCCATGAACCCCAAAGCAGTCTCTCAACGTCCTCAAATAAATCTCCCAACTTCCTGAAATAAGGGGTGTCATGAGGTCTAATCTTTAAAGGACTGCTTCAGTTTTACTTTTAGTAATTCTATCTACAAACTATTCAACTCCAGACTGACTAAGAGCACAAAGTCGGGTCAGACTCACTGAAATTGGTGTCATGGGTCCACCATTTACTCTGTCGCCTAGGCAATACTTAATGAGTCACACTGGCCAACCGCTTTTTGCCTCAATTTCTTTATCTGAGAATGGGTACGGTAACAATATCTACTTCATGGGGTTGAGAGAAGAGTAAAACGTACTAACAGAGGTAAACTTTGCTCTTCTCGTGAACAAATACAGGTTCCACAGACGGAACTGCGTCTGTTTTGATCGTCCTGAAGTACAGTGTTAGTTTCCTATTGCTACTGTGGCAAGTTAGCTGGCTTAAAACAAGAGAAATTTATTCTTTTCTGTTCTGGACAACATAAATCTAAACCAGGTGGTCAGGGCTGGTTCCTTCTGGAGGCTCCAAAGAGAGAGTTTACTTCCTTGAATTTTGCAGTTTTCGAGAGGCTACATGGCCTTCCCAGGTGGCTTGGTGGTAGGGAATCTCACCTGCCAATGCAGGAGACCTAGGTTTGATTCTTGGGTCTGGAAGATACTCTGGAGGAGGAAATGGCAACCCACTCCAGTATTCTTGCCTGGAGAATACCATGGACAGAGGAGCCTAGTGGGCTACAGTTTAAAAAAGTCAGGCATGACTGAAGTGGCTTAGCACACACACACACACACACTATACACTCTACCATAGCTCCAAAGTGTAATTCTTCTTGTCTATGTTATAGACAACGTTTTGCAGTGAATTAATGCTCAACTGGAAAAGGCAGTGGCACCTCACTCCAGTACTCTTGGAAATACTCCAATACTCTGGCAAATCCCATGGACGGAGGAGCCTGGTAGGCTGCAGTCCATGGGGTCGCTGAGGGTCGGACAGGACTGAGTGACTTCACTTTCACTTTTCACTTTCATGCATTGGAGAAGGCAATGGCAACCCACTCCAGTGTTCTTGCCTGGAGAATCCCAGGGACGGGGGAGTCTGGTGGGCTGCCGTCTATGGGATTGCACAGAGTCGGACACGACTGAAGCAACTTAGCAGCAGCAGCAGCAACCCTCAACTACTGGTCCCAATGAAATGTCCACATTACACATCTACCATATTGATGACTATTCTGCCTTATGTTCAGTGTTGATTCTGGCAGAGGTCAACAAGGTTGGCATTCACGCAGTAAAACCTGAGTGAGTGGTTCTCTTGTAGAGGAAGAGAGCGCGTGTAAGTTATAGGAGGAAGAATAGATTCTGATCACGTTCTAAGTGATGGTGTTGCGAAGGATGTCAGAGGGAATCCAGTTCGCACATTCCCATCTGACAGATGAAGACACTGAAGCCGAGGTGAGCTTTGCCTGGAGTCCTGCTCCTTCTGCAGTGCCATCTCCCTTATGCAAGGCAGGCACCTTGGTTCTCTTTGAGGGCTTTGTAGTGGAGACTTTTGGTAAGGTAAAATCCAAAGAGAAAAATCTCTGATATTTAAATCTTGAATTTGTGAAAATACAGGAAGCTAAAAATAAACAAAGACAGGCAAGTTGTGTAGGGTTAGAAAAACATGGAAAAGAGGAGAACACCCATTTCTGGGTGGTCCCCAAAAGTAGTAAGTGAAAGCACAGAAGAAAACTCAACTTTGCATAAATGTTAATAAAAGAGTAGGTTTTGTGGAATAAGGTGATTTGTTGATCAGCTTAGAAGGTGGCTCTTGTGAGGAAGTCATAAGGGGTCTTTGTGCCCCAGCTAAAATTCTGCTGGTAGATGTTTGTTTATGGTACCTGGTGGCTGGTGAAGTCTAATCTGGAAGCATATCAGAGGGAAAATAGTCACCACTGATGCCTGCCCTACGTGCTCTCTCTTTTCTGCGTTCACACGTTCACCCTCTACAAATGACTGAAGTCTTGTATTTCTTGATGTCCTTACACATTCAGATTTGGTTGGTTTTTGTGACTGTAACAGCTTCAGTTAATTCAGCAAATGTTTATTGAGCAACTGCAGTTGTTAGGCTCTGGGGCAGTCACCAGAGACCAAAGGACAGTAACAGAAGCAGTCACTAGAGGTGTCCTGTGGTCTGCAGTTAAGCCCTCCAGTAAGTCTGCAAGGTGGCCGTTATTGTCCTTGTTTTATAGATGAGGAAACTGATTGTGAGGAAGGTTATATCCCAAGAAGGGAATCAATCAGAATCTGAACTCAGATCTTTCCATATACCTTTTTCACGAAAAAAGACCAAAAATTATTTTTCTGCATACTGATAAAATGCTTTATCCATGCTCATTTCCATTAGTATAGACACATACCTATACACAGTCTTTCATAAAGTTAACTTTCAGTTCAGTTCAGTCACTCAGTCGTGTCCAACTCTTTGCGACCCCATGAATCGCAGCACGCCAGGCCTCCCTGTCCATCACCAACTCCCGCAGTTCACTCAGACTCACGTCCATCGAGTTGGTGATGCCATCCAGCCATCTCATCCTCTGTCATCCCCTTCTCCTCCTGCCCCCAATCCCTCCCAGCATCAGGGTCTTTTCCAATGAGGCAACTCTTCGCATGAGGTGGCCAAAGTACTGGAGCTTCAGCTTCAGCATCATTCCTTCCAAAGAAATCCCAGGGCTGATCTCCTTCAGAATGGACTGGTTGGATCTCCTTGCAGTCCAAGGGACTCTCAAGAGTCTTCTCCAACACCACAGTTCAAAAGCATCAATTCTTTGGTGCTCAGCTTTCTTCACAGTCCAGCTCTCACATCCATACATGACCACTGGGAAAACCATAGCCTTGACTAGACAGACCTTTGTTGGCAAAGTAATGTCTCTGCTTTTCAATATGCTATCTAGGTTGGACATAACTTGCCTTCCAAGGAGTAAGTGTCTTTTTATTTCATGGCTGCAGTCACCATCTGCAGTGATTTTGGAGCCCAAACAAATAAAGTCTGACACTGTTACTTTAAAAAATGAGAAAAGAGTAAACTCATTTCATCATCTACCATTTCAGCAGTCACTTATAGAGATCCCTCTAAGTAATGTACTTTGGCTCTAATATTTTTAATCACATATTCTATAAGGGGGATATGATGTAATTTTCATTTGGGCTTGTTTTACACAATTATTCACTAAATGTTTATTGCCAAGATCTGTACCAGCTATTTGGAATGCAGTAGTGAACAAAATAGAAATTCTGGCTCTTGCTTAGCTTGCCTTTTAGTGACAGGATCCAGGACAGAAAATTGACAATGAAAAATTAGAAACATTTTATACTGTGCTAAAATGTTGAAAGTCCTTCAGAAAAAAAGAAAAAGTAGAGCTGGGTATTGTTGACTTGGCAGAGTGTGTGGGTGTGTGGATGGATGGATGTTACTCTAAATAGGTGATTGGTCCAGGTATGGGCAATGACTTAAAGGATGGGAGGGAAGGAGCTAAACATCGATAGAAGAAGAAAGGCCGCAGTTGGAGCAAAGGCCCTAAGATGAGAGTTTGCGTGCTGTGTTCAGGGAATAAGGAGAGCAGTGAGGTGGAATGGTCTTGTCGAGGGGCTGGGCACCAGGAGAGGAGGCAAGAGAGACCGAGAAGGGCCTTTCAGGCTACTCTGAAGCCGTTGACTCTACTTTGAGTGGCGTAGGAAGCCATGGCAGGGTTTTAGGCCAAGGAGGGACATGATCTGACTTGAGTTTATCAAGGATCGCTTTGACTGCTGTGTTGAGAATAGTTAGCCTCAGAGTAAACTAGGAGACTTGTTAGGATTCTTCTGCAGTAATCCACGTGAGAGGTGATGATGGTTTAGACCAAGATGGTGGCAATGTTGGAAGTGTAGTTTGAAGACAATGTGCTGATGAGATAAGTGGAAGAAAGGTAAGGATCAAAGCTGATTCCAAGGATTTTAGCCTGAGAAATTGGGAAGATTGGATTGTCAGCCAGCAACTGAGATGGGGAAGATTTTGGTGCAGCAGATTTGAAGGGGGGAGATCTGGAATTTGGTTTAATGCATGTTGATTTTGACAAGTTTATTAGATAACAGGTATGAAGAAGGCAGTGAGATAACAGCTGTTGCACCAGTTCCTCCTTCCCACCCTTTATAACATCATTTTCGTCTGCTTTATCTGTCACAAACCTTACAGTACACCTTTACTCCTTTCCCTTTATACCATCAGTTATCTTTTAGAGCAATTAAAAAATAAGACAGATTGTGTTATTTACCTTTATTTTGGTTTCTGGAGCTCATCATTTCTTTGTTTTGAATTACATTTTTGTGTGGTATCATATTCCTTATGTGAGAACCATATCTTTCGAACTTTTTTTTTTTAATTTTATTTTATTTTTAAACTTTACATAATTGTATTAGTTTTGCCAAATATCAAAATGAATCCGCCACAGATATACATGTGTTCCCCATCCTGAACCCTCCTCCCTCCTCCCTCCCCATACCATCCGTCTGGGTCGTCCCAGTGCACTAGCCCCAAGCATCCAGTATCGTGCATCGAACCTGGACTGTATCACAAGTCTAATGGCAATGAGTTTTCTCAGTTTTTGTTTTCTGAAAAAAGTATTGCATTTATTGACAGGTTTTTTCCTTTCTCATTATATTAAAGATAATTGCTACTTTTTTTGACTGACAACATTTCTGGAAAGTTTGCTTTCCAGAGGTTATAATATATAAGTGTTATGTTCTTCACACATTCTCTTTTTTCCCCACTCGGCTTTCAAGATTTTTCTAGTTTTCTTTGGCTTTTAGCAGTTTGAATATGATGTGTTTAAAATTAAAAAAAAAAAAAAACAACTTCTTTTATGTGTAGTTTGATGTCTTTTATCATTTTTGGAAGATTCTTAGCCATTTTCTCTTCAAATATTACTTCTGGCCAAAACTTCTTCTTCTGGGGCTCCCAATTACGTGCATGTCAGACCAGTTGATGATATTGTCTCACAGCTCTTACATACTTTGTTCTGCTTTATTTTTCCCATTTTCCCACTCTCTTTCCTTTTAATAGGTAATTTCTGTTGCCTTCAAGTTTATTGCTTCTTTTCTCAGAGTGTCAAGTTACCTGGTGATTCTGTCAAAGGAATTAATGTTTGAAACCATGTTTTTTATTTCTAGCATTTCCACTGGATTCCCTTTTGTAGTTCCCATGTCTTAGTTTAAATCTACTATATTCTTGCATGTTGTCTGCCTTTTCTAGTAAATTCTTTAACAAATTAACCATAACCACTGTTAAAGTGCTTGTCTGATAGTTCTAATGTCTGTGTCATTTCTGCATCTGATTCTGCTGCTTGCTCTGTTTCTTCACAATGGGCTGTATTTTTTCTCCTTGCTTCCTTGTATGTTTTTTTTGTTGTTGAAGGAGAATTGCTTTACAGTATCGTGTCGGCCTCTGCTGTACCGCAGCATGAACCATGCCCAAGTATACACGTCCCCTCCTTCCTGAACCTCCCTTCCACCTGCCACCCTATTCCACTCCTCTCGGTGGTCACAGCCCTGGTTTGAGCTCCCTGTGTCAAGCAGCAAAGTCCCACTTGCTGTCTGTTTTACATATGGTAATGTATGTTTCCATGCTATTATTTTTTTTAATTAATTTATTTTAACTGGAGGATAATTATTTTACAGTGTTGTGATATTTTTTGCCATATATCAACATGAATCAGCCATAGATATACATGTGTTCCCCTCCCCCATCCTGAACCACCCCCCCGCCCCCATCCCCACACACCCCTCCCTCCCCACCCTGTCCCTCTAGGTTGTCCCAGAGCACTGGCTTCCTGCACTGAACTCTCATTGGTCATCGGTTTTACATATGGTAATGTATATGTTTCAGTGCTATTCTCTCAAATCGTCCCACCCTCTCCTTCCCCCTCGTGTGTCCCCAAGCCTGTTCTCTATGTCTGCATCTCCATTGCTGCCCTGCGAATAGGTTCATCAGTACCATCTTTCCATGTACGTGCTTTAATGTATGATATTGGGCTTTCTCTTTCTGATTTACTTCGCTCTGTGTAATAGACTCTAGGTTCATCCACCTCATTAGAACTGACTCTGATGCATTCATTTTTTGTGGCTGAGTAATATTCCATTGTATATATGTACCACAGATTCTGTATCCATTCATCTGTTGATGGACATTTAGGTTTCTTCTTCTATGTCCTCAGTTCAGTCCAGTTGTTCAGTCGTGCCTGACTTATTGTGACCCCATGGACTGCAGCACGCCAGGCCTCCCTGTCCATCACCAACTCCCAGAGCTTGCTGAAACTCATGTTCATTGAGTCACTGATGCCATCCACCCATCTCATCCTTTGTCTTCCCCTTCTCCTCCCCTCTTCAGTCTTTCCCAGCATCAGGGTCTTTTCCAGTGAGTCAGTTCTTCGCATCAGATGGCCAAAGTATTGGAGCTTCAGCATCAGTCCTTCCAGTGAACATTCATGACTGGTTTCCTCTAAGATTGACTGGTTTGATCTCCTCGCGGTCCAAGGGACTCTCGAGAGCCCTCTCGTATGTCCTAGCTATTGTAAAAAGAACGGCAGTGAACATTGGGCTACATGTGTCTCTGTTACAGTTTTCTCAGTGTGTATGCCCAGTAGTGGGATTGTTGGGTCATGTGGTAGTTCTATTCCTAGTTTTTTAAGGGATCTCTGTACTGTTCTCCATAGTGGCTGTATCAGTTTGCATTCCCACCAACCGTGCCAGAGGGTTCCCTTTTCTCCACATCCTCGCCAGCATTTATTGTTTGTAGATTTTTAATAATGGTCATTCTGACTGTGAGGTAATAACCTTGTTGTAGTTTTGATTTGCATTTCTCTAATACTGAGTGATGTTGATCATCTTTCCATGTGTTGCTGGCCATCTATATGTCTTCTTTGGGGAAATGTCTGTTTAGGTCTTCTGCCCATTCTTTGATTGAGTTGTTTGTTTTTCTGGTATTGAGTTGCATGAGCTGCTTGTATATTTTGGAAATTAATCCTTTGTTATTGTTTGCAATTTTTTTCTTCCATTCTGAGGGTTGTCTTTTAATCTTCTTTTTTGTTTCCTTTGCTGTGCAAAGCTTGCAAGTTTAATTAACTCCCATTTATTTACTTTGTTTTTATTTCCATTATTCTAGGAGGTGGGTCAAAAAGTATCTTGCTGTGATGTATATCAAAGTGTCCCACCTATGTTTTCCTCTAAGAGCTTTATAGTTCCTGGCCTTACATTTAAATCTTTAGTCCATTTTGAATTTATTTTTGTATATGGTGTTAGAAAGTGCTCTGCTGCTGCTGCTGCTAAGTTGCTTCAGCCATGTCCGACTCTGCATGACCCCATAGATGGCAGCCCACCAGGCTCCCCCGTCCATGGGATTTTCCAGGCAAGAGTACTGGAGTGGGGTGCTATTGCCTTCTCTGAGAAAGTGCTCTAGTTTCATTCTTTTACATGTAGCTGTCCAAAAATCCTAGCACCGCTTATTGAAGAGGCTGTCTTTTCTCCACTGTATGTTCTTGCCTCCTTTATCAAAGATAAGGTGCCCATAGTGTATGGGTTTATCTCTGGGTTTTCTGCCTTGTTCCATTTGTCTGTATGTCTGTTTTTGTGCCAATACTATACTGTCTTAATGACTGTAGCTTTGTAGGATGGTCTGAAGTCAGGAAGGTTGATTCCTCCAGCTCCATTCTTTTTCAAGATTGCTTTGGCTATTCAGCGTCTTTTGTGTTTCCATATAAATTGTGAATTTTTTTTTGTTTTTGTTTTGTGAAAAATACCATTGGTAGTTTGACAGGGATTCCTTTGAATCTGTAGATTACTTTGGATAGTATATTCATTTCCACAATATTGATTGTTCCAATCCAAAATTGTTATATCTCTGCTTCTATTATGTCATCTTTGATTTCTTTCATCATTTTTTTTTTAATAGTTTTCTGCATACAGGTCTTTTGTCTCTTTAGGTAGATTAATCCCTAGGTGTTTTATTCTTTTTATTTCAATGGTGAAGGGGATTGTTTCCTTAACTTCTCTTTCTCATTTTTCATTATTCGTGTATAGGTGTGCAAGGGATTTCTGTATGTTAACTTTATATCCTGTGGCTTTACTATATTTGTTGATTAGCTCTAGTGATTTTCCGGTGGAATCCTTAGGGTTTTCTATGCTTAGTATCATGTTACCTGCATCTAGTAAGGATTTTGCTGCTTCTTTTCTGATTTGGATTCCTTTTATTTCTTTTTTCTTCTGATTGTTGTGGCTAGGACTTCCAAAATTAGGTTGAATAATCGTGGCAAGAGTGGGCACCCTTGTCTTGCTCCTGATTGTAGAAGAAATGCTTTCCCTTTTCACCATTGAGAATAGTATTGGCTGTGGGTTTGTTGTATATGGCTTTTATTATTTTGAGGTGGGTTCCTTCTATGCGTACTTTCTGGAGAGTTTTTTAAAATCATAAATGGGTGTTGAATTTTGTCGAAAGCTTTTTATGCATCTATTGAGATGATCATATGGTTTTTATCTTTCAGTTTGTTGATACGGTATATCCCATTGATTGATTTGTATATACTGAAGAATCCTTGCATCCCTGAGATAAATCCCACTTGATCATGGTGTATGATCTTTTCATGTGTTGTTGGAGTCTATTTGTTGGAATTTTGTTGAGGATTTTGCTTCCTTGTATGTTCTTAATTTTTTTTTTTTGAATGCCAGTGTCATGCAAAACAATCAAGAGTGTAGTAAATAGTATTTATGCTCTGAAATACATGCTTTTGTTTTGTCCGGTTATTAGTGGAGGAGTTTGGATCAGTCTGGGTAGGAGATAAGGTGGGTTTGCGTTATGCTGCTTTTGTTTCTTTCAGTGAAGCACAGGCTTCAGGCTGTGAAGCTAGGCTGCCTTGTGGCTCGGGCGGCGTTCAGGGTCTCAGTGTCTGTGGCTGCCTCAGTCAGTCCGGTAGGAGGTCAGGCGGGCCTTCTTCTCTCAGTGAGCCCCAGGCTCCGGGCTCTTTTGGGCTGCCTTGCGGCTCGGGCGGTGCTCTGGGTTTTTCTCAGTGTCTGTAGCTGCCTCCGTTTCCTCCTGTCCCTGAGTGCCTGCACCATAGAGGGGTCCTCTCACCCAGCTGCACGCTCTGCCCTAACCCTGTAGTAGACTGCTGTGTTGTTATTTGAGGTCTCTGTTCTCTGGTTCAGCTTCACTCTTATCTGGGGTTGGTTTATCAGCCTGAGCTCTGGGAGTTGAATTTCCATAGCATTCCTATCTCTCTTTCCCATGAGAGCCAAACGTTTGTCTTGCATCAGTGGTTGATGTTCTGTGGGAGAGTGCTTCCTGTCCATACCCAAGGGTAGGCATCCTCTGAGCGTTGTGGTACAGGTTCCTTAGCCTCCTGCCCCTCCTTCAGTGGCAGTGGGTCTTTACTCGTGTCTTGGAGGTGACAGAGTTTGCTGCTTTTCTTCTTACAGGGCAGAAGGGTCAGGGTGGGAGATGCAGGGAGCGCATGTTTTGCAGCAGCTGCCGTTCTCTTATGCCTGCACCACTGAAGGTGGCTCTGTCCTCCCTTCTGTCCCCGGGTTTCCCTTATATGGAGACGTCCTTGGAAGGGAGTCTAAGCGTGTGAGCTCCCCTTGGGTCTGCGGCTGCCGTTGGTTCTAACACAGGCAAGCTGTTTCACATGCATTCTTTAGCAAACTTAAAATGTTAGTTGATTTCTCGCTTGTATGGTAGTGGGCAGCTCCTCCTTATGATTTGTCGTAGATAACCTAGTGCTCTCCTCAAGAAAAGTAATTATTTTATAGTTAATCAACCTTTCTTATTTTTAGGGTAGGAGTGAATCCTTGATGAATATTGAACTTTGAAAAATTTAACATTAATGGCATTTCTATATTTTCTTACTGTTTTTAATACTTAACAAATCTATCAGTTTTGAAAAATATTTTAAAATCTCCCACTCAGGTTCTTCTTGCATTTCTCATATTTTTATGCTGCTGGTTTCTTACTGTTCTGTATTCTTCATACGTACACTTTATATCATTATGTAATGTTCTGTTTTACTCTGGTGAGTTCAGCCATTAATTGAACCTTGTCTGATACACCATTGCCTTTGTTTTCTTTGCTTTTATCTGTATATTTTTGTCTACCCAGTTCAATAAATTTTTTTATTACTTTCTTTTATCTTTTTGTAATCATGTGTAGCTAGGTTATAGTACATAATGCAGATTTATAATCTCTTCATTTCATAAGAGATTTAAAACTTCATATTTAGTGTAATGACTGATATAACTGATTTTTATTCTTGTCATCTTTATGCTTATCACTTTATCATTGTATTTTAATTTTCCTTATTTTTGCTGTCCAAGTCACTGTTCATTCTTTTTCCCTCTCTTCTTAAGGGCAACTCACACCTCAATTTGATGATTTACTTTTCCCCTTTCATAATCAGATGCATGTCACTTTTATTTGATAGCTGGCACTCAGCCATTTTCTCCACACATATGGTTTTGCCCACAGGATGCTCATTTCTGTGTTAACTTCCCTCATCTCCTCCCTCACCCATTGCTCCCCCCAACCTCTGCCTACTGTACAACCTTGGAATTGCTTTTATCTTCCTGCCTGCCTGCCACCCCACTAAGTTTTGACAAAATGGTGTGTTACTTAATTTCTTTAAAAACATTTTTTTTATTGCTTATACATATTAAGTTTCATAGAAAGAACATGTCTGCGTAGCTTTCTTTTGGTGATGACAGTTGAACAATACTCATAAAACATAACTGTTCTTGAGTAACTAATAATTACCAAAAATCATAATTGTACAATATTGAAAAATATACAAAAAATACGATTATTGGAGAACAGTTGCTCTACAGTGTTGTGTAGGCCTCTGCCGCACATCCTCACGAATCAGCCACAGGTACACGTATTTCCCTCCCTCTGAGCCCCCTCCAAGTTCCCAGCCCACCCAGCCCTCGGGGTTGTCACAGAAAAGAGTGGAGCTCTGTGTCACACCGCGAGTGCTCCCAGGCTGTCTGTTTACATGCATGGTAGTGTGTGTATTTCCACGCTGTGCTCTCAGTTCGTCTCTCTCCAATGTTCTCTGTGTCTGTGTCTGCATTCCTGCCATGCAGATAGTTTCATCAGTACCGTATTTCTAGATTCCACATGGATGCTTTAATATACAGGATTTGTGTTGCTCTGACTTCCTTCACTTCGTATAATAGGCTCTAGGTTCATCCACCTCATTAGAACTGACTTGAATGAATTATTTTTTATAGCTGAGTAATATTCCATTGTCTTTATGTACCACAGCTTCTGTATCCATTCATCTGTTGGTGGACATCCGGGCTGCTTCCATGTCCTAGCTCTTGTAAGACTGCTGCAATGAATGTTGGGGTACACGTGTCTCTTTCAATTATGGTTTTTTCATGGTATATGCCCAGTAGTAGGATTGTTGGGTCATACGGTAGTTCTGTTCGTAGGTTTTTTTAAGGGATCTCCATACTGTCTTCCATAGTAGCTGTGCCAATTTACATTCTCACTAGCAGTTCGAGAGGATTCCCTTTTCCCACATCCTCTTGACCATTTATTGTTTGTAGATATTTTAATGATGGCCATTTTGACGTGAGGAGAACCCTCTTTACCCAGTTAATTGTGTTTCATTAATTTTGTGTGTTTGTGCACCATCTATTCATTTTATTTTTCTGATTTCTGTCATTTATTCTGGCTCATTTGTTTAGAAACTTTTCAGTTCTTTTTCTCATATCATGTGGATAATACTGTGTCTGAATCTGTGTGTATCATCAAACAGCTCTCCTTCCCATCAGACTGTGAAGGATTTCCTGACTGGATATGTGATTCTTAGGTTGTTGTGTTTCTCTTTCAACTTATTCTCCAAAAATATTTAACTAGGCAATTATGTGTTTTCAATTTTAAAAGTTTCTTTATTGAGTGCTGCACTTGAATCTCCTTAAATTCCCTTATGTAATTGACATATTCTGTTTATTTATTTATTTTGCCATGCTTCATGGCCTGTAGGATTTTAGTTCCCTGACCAGGGATTGAACCAAGATCATCGACAGTGAGAGCATGGAGTCTTAACCACTGGACCACCAGGAAACTCCCAACGTAATTCCCTTTAATTAAAGTACTCTCTCCTATAGATGTTCTGTTTTACAAGTATGGATCTTATTTTTCTGTTTGGTCTCCCTCGTAGGCAGCTGGGCCCTTGTATAGGCAGTCTGCTGTGGTGGTTTTACTGATGCTCACGACGGGTTATTGGGGAACACTGTGGCATCAGTCCTGCCCTGGAGGCAGACGGCTCTTTGTGGCCTGCAGTGGCAGGTGGGCTCTCAGCGGCCTCCTGGCTTTCTGGTCTCCTTGCACTTTGCTGGGCTGCAGGGATAGGACGGACTGTGGGCTGTGGCCCTGCCTTCTGTGACTTCCAGCTTCTTTACAGGATCCCCTGGTTCCCAGTCCTCAGCACTGCCTCTTGTGCTGTTTTCCAGTGAAGTACTCAGGCTTTTTGGGAGAATGCCTCACACCAGTTCTGTGCCAGGACCTAAGACTTCACTTATGCAGCTTCACATACATGCTTGTGGAAGTTGTTTTGCTCAAGAGAACAACTGGCTTAGAGCTGGGGTTGAAGTAAAAGGTGCTCCTTTCAGGTTATTGTATTCCAGAATCACTTCTCCTTCACAGCTCTCCTGCATTTCCCATTTCATACTCCTTTTATAACTGATGCATTTTTCTGCTTTATCCTGGGCACTAGCGCAGTTCTTTGCTGATGTTTGCTGTGTCAGCTCAGAGTAACAGGCACCTGCAGTAATCTAAACCTCAGAGGTTATGCTCTCTCAGTAACAAGGTGTGCATTTGCTGCTATCAGTTCAGTGGCTGCAGATGTCAGGGTGGAAAATTTTGCGATTCTCTCGGGCTTAAAATGGCTGCTTTAGCCCCAGCTATCATGATCTTATTCCAGATGAGGATAAAGAGGAAGTAACCAAGGCATTAGGGTGTTTGTTACCTGCCGACTCAGCTCTCATATAAGAGCTATTGTGGTTGGTTCATACTATGATTTCTGCTTTCAGGTTGTTAGCTCTCCTCTCTGCCTAAATGGAGAGCTGATAATGCAGTTTTTCTACGTAGATACATTAGTGCCCTCACAAAGGTCAGTGTTCTAATACTAACGAGAAAGGAAAAGAAGATTGGATATTCTTCATATTGAGCTTTTTAGAAATGCGCTTTTTTGGTGGCCTACTTGAATTGCAAGAGCACACACATGCACAATAGTTGGCCTTGAAATATAATTATATTCTAAGTGGGGACTCTAGCCTCCTTTTGTGAAAAACATTATTTTACATATAAATGATTCAACTGCAGATTGATTCACTTTAATATAACTTGTTTCATTTATATGTATATGTGTTTTATTTGCTGAACCATTTCAAAGTAAATTACAGGCATTATGACCATTCGTTCCTCCATATTTCAGCATAAGGACATTTTCCTAAATAGCCATACTATCATTTTAGCATCCAACAAAAATAAGTGATTTCTTAATGTCTTCTAATTTCAGCCCATATTCAAATTACTCTAAGTACCTCCAAAATGTTTTTATAGCTGTTTATTTTTGAACTAGAATTCTCATGGACCACCTCTTATACTTAGTTATGACTATTAAATCTCTCTTAACAGTCTCCCTCTTCCCATTCCCTTAAAAACAAAACAAAGCAAAAAAAAAAACACAAAAAACAGTTAATCTCTGAAGAGAGCAGGCTCTTTGTTTGTGGTATTTGTTTTCTCAAGGCACATTATTTAATGTGTTTCTCTGTTGGTGGTGGTGTTCAGCTGCTAAGTCATGTCGACACTTCTGCGATCCCATGGACTGTCCAGGAGAAAGGCTCCTCTGTCCATGGGATTCTCTCAGTAAGACTACTGGAATAGGTTGCCATTTCCCTGTCCGGGGGTTCTTCCCGACCCAGGGAGTGAACCCACTCTCCTGCATTGCAGGTGATTCTTTACTGCTGTGCCGCCCGGGAGCCCTATTTGTTTCTTTGTCTACTGTATTTCTTCTAATATGAGGGTTAGATATGTACTTTAAAAAAAAACAACACACAAAACCACACTGATATGTGTTAAGCACTTCTGTCTGCCCTCAGGAGCCTCAGGAAACAGTGAGTCTCGGCCGTGGGAGGCAGGAAGGAGCACAGGCAGCGTCTCCCGCTCCCCGGTTACGTGGTGCACCTGTGCTCCCTTCTAGATGGTGGGGTCTCCCCAGGCGCCTGGAGAGAGACAGGACAAGGGGAAGAGGTCTGTGCCCTCTGGAGGTGCCTGGAGAGCCTAGCAAACGCCCCTGTCACATGTCCCTGTGACAGACACTGGGGAACGAAGGGCTGGGATGATTTACTTCATTCTGTGTTTTAGTAGCAGGCATCTAAGATGGTCTTTCTCTTAGTAATGCCAACACTGCGCTGATGCAGCTTGCCATTGTAAAGATGTAACATAATCTGTAGGTTCATACTGTATGGATACCTATTTTACTGTCATGCTTTTACCTAATGGTTTTAGCATTCATTTGATAATCTTTGCCTGAAATCAGTTCCTCCTCTTTTTATAAATTAGATTCCTCTGTAAAGAAGAGCTTTCCTTCATTATCTTCTGCTGTTTGGTTATCCTGATGTAGTATTATTGTTGAAAAGAGGAGAAAATGCTTAGTTCTTTCTCTTTATTATTTTTTATAGGCTAATATGGCAAATGAGGTGTTTCAAAAATTCTTTTTTTCTCTTTCTGACAATCACTATGGACTTAAGAATGTGTTAATGTTTCAATTACACTCTTGTTTTCTTTGATTCTCAAATTGTTTTAAGTTTGGTCTATGGACGCTAGGATTTGAAAGCTGAAAGGAATCTTGCTGCTGCTGCTAAGTCGCTTTAGTCGTGTCCGACTCTGTGCGACCCCATAGACGGCAGCCCACCAGGCTCCCCTGTCCCTGGGATTCTCCAGGCAAGAACACTGGAGTGGGTTGCCATTTCCTTCTCCAATGCATGAAAGTGAAAAGTGAAGGTGAAGTCGCTCAGTCGTGTCCAACTCCTAGCGACCCCATGGACAGCAGCCCACCAGGCTCCTCCGTCCATAGGATTTGCCAGGCAAGAGTACTGGAGTGGGGTGCCATTGCCTTCTCCTAGAAATCAGCTAATCCATATCTATGACTTCCCAGGTGCTTTAGTTGTAAAGGATCTGCCTGCCAGCGCAGAAGACACAGGTTTGATCCCTGGCTCGGGAAGATCCTCTGGAGAAGGAAATGACAACCCACTCTAGTATTCTTGCCTGGAAAATCCCGTGGACAGAGGAGCCTGGCAGATTACAGTCCATGGGGTCACAAAGAGTCTGACATGACCGAGCGACTAAACAACAAGGAATCTTAGAAATCAGCAAATCTGGATCTCCAAGTTTTATAGCTGAGGAAACAAGCTCAGAAGCTCGTCCACTCTGTTGTGTCACAGGTAATTAGCGGCAGAGCAGGGGTTAGGATCCAGGTCTCTGGAATCCTCAGTGCTTTCCTCACTGAGCAAAGCTTTCAGCAGTAAAGCTTGCTTTCACATTCTTGCTAATAATATTAGTCAAAATGACAGAAAATGGCCCACATGCTTCCAGTCATACATTTTTTTTATTAAAAGTTATTGTCTAGTCTGGTGGGTCCCAAGTTGAATGGATATTTATCTGCATTGTTTAGAAAGCGAAGAAGCACTGTTGTAGTCTCAGCGTTGAGCTAGTCAGAGAAGTGAGTTTGACTTGGACGATTTGGTGTTTGCAGGTTGAATTTGTCTTACAGTCACATTTTATTTGATCTGCACAGAATTTTGGAAACTTGAAATTTATTGCCTATATATATATATACAGAGAGAGAGAGAGAGAATACTAGTGATTTCATATACAAATTTAAATTGTTGGTTTCAGTAAAATATTCAGTTGGAGTTGGAAAGCTTTTAAATGTGCATGTCCCTCCAGCTGCCCTCCTGGCCACTCCCTGCTCTATCCTGTATATATTTTTGTCTGATGTTGTGCTGCTTTCCTGCCTCATCTTCTAAGCATTTGGGTTAGTGATTCTTTAGATCGTTGGAAGCAAGGAATTCTAGGAAGATTTCTTGAATATAGGTTGAAGGTAGTAATAATCAGACCCACAACCAGCAAGAAAATGGTAGAGTTGATAGTTTTTTTTTTTTTTTTTTTTGCTGCTAGTATGAGATCTTCAACAGCTAAATCACGAAGTAAAACCAATGATGACAAGAAGTCAGCTAGAAATTTTTGAAATTTTCAAGGAGATAGTTAGAAATGTTGCTTTCCTTCTAGTCATTAATTATGAACCTCACTTTGGGTGTTGAATAGGCTCATGCACCTGGTCAGAAATATCTGCTAGAGAAGGGAATGGCAACCCACTCCAGTATTGCCTGGGAAATCCCAGGGACAGAGGAGTCTAGTGGGATATGGTCCATGGGATTGCAAAGAGCAACTGAAAACACACCTGCATATATAATTTATATTATGATGAATCCTATGAAATTTTCATATATCAAACATGATCAAATACTAGCAATTTCATACAGTTCAACCAAAAGAAAAAAGTTACAAGTATATGGAGTGTGCGCCCTAAATCTTCCTTCCATTAGAACATTACCCAAGCAATATGAAGCCTGCTGAGGTAGGAGAGACTTACTCTTAGGTTAGAAGTATCATAGAAAATGGTTAGTGAATAAAGCTGTGTATACATTGAAATTACGATTATGAGGAAGTGCTGCTTGTATAATAGAAATGACAGTGAACAGAGAGAGAATGGGGCTGGACAGCAGGTGCTGGGATTCTTAGGGGAAGGCTAAGAGTGGGTCCAGTAAGTATAAAAATTTCATCAAAAGCCAAATATAAATTGTTTTAATTGTCTTCAGTGTTTCTTACCACAAGTATATGGGTATCTAAGAGTTAACTATTGATATTTTATAATCTTGCAGCCACAGAAACTCGTTTATTTGATCGCATCATCCCAGTATACTCACTAGTGTGCTTTGAAGGCAATTTTACCAAATCGAGAGAGCTAAATATAAATTTATCTCCTCTATCTGAATTTTATGTCAGTGTATTTCAAATTGAATTGCAGCCCATTGGTGCGTTGTGAAATTAATTTGATTATTCACTTCTGTCAAAACTAGTGTTTTTTCAAAAGTGAAGTAAAATGGAGTAGAAAATATGAAATACATTGTACAGAGTAAAGGCAGTGTTACTTCAAGACATTTACATTTTAGTTTTTAAAGCGTGTGTTTCTGTGCACAGCTGACCTTTGACCAACACGGGAGTTAGTCCACACATAGCATACAGCTGGCCCTCCACATCTATGGTTCTTCCACACCTGTGGATTCAACCAGCCAGGGTGACGCGACTAAAATATCCATTTAAGTGGACCCACACAGTTGCAACTGTGTTAAGGGTCAGCTGTGTATATGTGCGTATACTAGAACAAGATGCAGAATGTATTTCTTGGCTCGAGTGAGAAATTTGAAAGCTGTATTTATTATAGTTTGGTAGTTTTATTTTATGACAAAGTGATTGCTCACTATTAGTAGCAAAGCTTTAAACTCAGATTCCTGATTCTTATTTTGAGTTTTCAAAGCTTAAGAACTTTAATAATCTTACTCGGTCTGCATCTAAGCAGGCGTTTTCCCCCTAATCCCAGTTGTTTTCTTGGGTTTCTGTCTCTTTTCAGGCGTTTGAACCCTGCTTAAGTGCCTGATACAGTTTTCCGTGTCCTCTGGGTTTGTGCCGTGGAGAGGGGCTGACTGGCACAGGCACATCTCTTTGTAAAGTGTATTCTCAGATGGTTTTCTTCCGCAGTAGTTGATGAAGGCTAAATATATGACGAAGTGGAGTGAAAAGTTGAACTATATATGCATTAATACCAAATCCTCAAATTTATTGCTCAAAAAACTGCGTAATACTTGGTTTTTGTCTTTGAAGTTGGCTAAAATAGCCAAATAGCAATCTGCCTGTTGGTGTACTTGTTTTTGGTTTATTTAGGATTATAGTTTTGATTTCAGGGGTCTTCCTAGCATTTTCTGCCTCCTAGTTAACATTCAGCAATAGATCTTCCAGACTCTGCTGTTACTTGTGACTTCTCAGAACCTCTTTCCTGTATCTGTCAAGTGAGGGCCTGGGTTGTTGTTACCGTTTAGTCGCTAAGTCGTGTCTGACTCTCTGCGACCTCGTGCACTGTAGCCCACAAGGCTCCTCTGACCGTGGGATTCTCCAGTCAAGAATACTGGCATAGGTTGCCATTCCCTTCTCCAGGGGATCTTCCTGACCCAGGGATCGAACTCCCGCCTCCTGCATTGCCAGGCAGATTCTTCACCACTGAGCCCCCAGGGAACTGTGTTAGCTAGTTGTGCTTCCTTTAAGCTTTAACACTTAACTGTTGCCAGGAGTTGGGTTTTCTGTTGTTCATTAAGTCATTTATATTCCTTGAAACACTATTTTGGTGGCTTTTTCCCCCCTTAACAATGTTCATCAGAAGTTCCGCCATGTCCTTATGGAGGGAAGGGTTCTACTGTAGAATAGTCACGGAAGGTTTGGGGGAGACTCACAAGGACGTGCGGGATCCTGTGTCTTCTCTGAACCATGTCTGTGGCATGCTTGGCTGGACAAGCGTGACCCCACTCCCAGTCCCTCCAGCCCCTGCTTGATTGCCTTATTGTGAAGACAGTTTTGCTCACCATCCACCCTGCCTCACAGATCCCTCCCTGTGGGGGCCACTCCTGGTTTTGCCAGCGGTTCTTATCTGGGAATTTGTCCTGTACACAGCTTTCCACATCCCACTCCCAGAGATTCTGATTTTAATAAGCTCAGGATTCTGAATTTGAAACAAGTGACCCTGGTGAATGAATCTCTTGATGGTGATTCAAAGCTTGTGCTTGGAGAAGCCCGGGTTCATGGAGTGCCTCCTTGGTTGATTGAAGGATTGGCAGGAGAATTTAAACTTTATTTATGAACAGTCTTCCTTTGAGAGTGGCAAGCCTACTTCTTTTCTGTTCATAATTGGGGTGAATTTATAGTTTTTATGGAAATCAGGTGATTTTCTGCCTGGTAGGCTTGTCTCTCAAGTCAAGCAAGACTCTGCTTCTCGTGGCTGCAGAGGTTTGAAACATTAAAGTATGATGTTCAGAGTCTTGTCAGAATGTAAATGTTGAGCAATTTAACCCTTTTATGTTGGCTCCTGTGTTGTGGTTTCAGGCTGTTTGGCTAAAAATAGATTTAAGTTGGATTTAGATATGTAAATATTTTCTGTTGGGTAAATTATTTAATATTTTAAATGTGTTTCAATCACTGGGCAGGAAGATTTAGAGAAAAATTTTTTCCAGAAGAGAAATAATAGTTTATTTTTGTATCTTGATTATTGATTATTGTACTAATTCATTTTCTTTCTTTTTTCTTTTTTTTAAAATTTTATTTTATTTTTAAACTTTACATAATTGTATTAGTTTTGCCAAATATCAAAATGAATCCGCCACAGGTATACATGTGTTCCCCATCCTAAACCCTCCTCCCTCCTCCCTCCCCATACCATCCCTCTGGGTCGTCCCAGTGCACTAGCCCCAAGCATCCAGTATCGTGCATCGAACCTGGACTGGCAACTCATTTCTTACATGATATTTTACATGTTTCAATGTCATTCTCCCAAATCTTCCCACCCTCTCCCTCTCCCACAGAGTCCATAAGACTGTTCTATATATCAGTGTCTCTTTTGCTGTCTCGTACACAGGGTTATTGTTACCATCTTTCTAAATTCCATATATATGCGTTAGTATACTGTATTTATGTTTTTCCTTCTGTCTTACTTCACTCTGTATAATAGGCTCCAGTTTCATCCACCTCATTAGAACTGATTCAAATGTATTCTTTTTAATGGCTGAGTAATACTCCATTGTGTATATGTACCACAGCTTTCTTATCCATTCATCTGCTGATGGGCATCTAGGTTGCTTCCATGTCCTGGCTATTATAAACAGTGCTCCATGAACATTGGGGTACACGTGTCTCTTTCCCTTCTGGTTTCCTCAGTGTGTATGCCCAGCAGTGGGATTACTCTCCAGAAAGCAGAAATAGAAGGAACACACCTCAACATAATAAAAGCTATATATGACAAACCCACAGCAAACATTATCCTCAATGGTGAAAAATTGAAAGCATTTCCTCTGAAGTCAGGAACAAGACAAGGGTGCCCACTTTCACCATTACTATTCAACATAGTTTTGGAAGTTTTGGCCACAGCAATCAGAGCAGAAAAAGAAATAAAAGGAATCCAAATTGGAAAAGAAGAAGTAAAACTCTCACTATTTGCAGATGACATGATCCTCTACATAGAAAACCCTAAAGATTCCACCAGGAAATTACTAGAAATAATCAATGACTGTAGTAAAGTTGCAGGATATAAAATCAACACACAGAAATCCCTTGCATTCCTATACACTAATAATGAGAAAACAGAAGGAGAAATTAAGAAAACAATTCCATTCACCATTGCAATGAAAAGAATAAAATACTTAGGAATGTACTAATTCATTTTCAATATAATCATTACTATTCAGGGTGAAAAGTTTGGACCCTTTGCTGGAGAGAAGAGAATGCCTGAAGATTTGGATGAAAATATGGATTACAGATTGATGTGGGAGGTGAGAATCTGATTTTAAATATTTAAAATATGTTTCTCTTTGTACTATTTAATTCATTTATAAGGTTAGGTTAATAGATATTGATATTAGTTGACTGTTTAAGCATTGAATGTTTTAGTTTTAAGGAACCTGAGTACCTTGAGAGTTTAGCATTTAAAAAAAATTGTTGAAATATATAACTAGATAATTATTCTAGAACTCTGAATCAGTTTATATACTTCATCATTAAAAATGTTTAATTAATTGATTTATTTGTCTGACCTCGCCAGTTCTTATTTGCAGCCTGTGAGGTC
The DNA here is from genome assembly GCF_029378745.1 of Bos indicus. Classification (NCBI taxonomy): domain Eukaryota; kingdom Metazoa; phylum Chordata; class Mammalia; order Artiodactyla; family Bovidae; genus Bos; species Bos indicus. The sequence goes on from NC_091765.1 coordinate 4,743,488, forward strand.
TTCGCTCTTTGCTGTGGCATGTGGGGTTTTTTTTAGTTGCTGCATGTGAACTTTCAGTTGTGCCATATGGGATCTAGTTCCCTGACTAGGGATTGAACCTGGGCCTCGTGCATTGGGAGCCTGGAGTCTTAGCTACTGGACCACCAGGAACGTCACTGTACTTCATCATTAAAAATAAGTCATCCGTGAATAAGGATGTTTGGATTTAAAGATAAGCATATTCTTTTTATGGATTTAGAATTTGATTTCTGAAAATGAAATTATGTTTTTTGTTTAACTTTTATTTCCCAATTGCAGTTCTAATTGCACAGGAACAATTCCGAGCTTTATATTGGAACAGAAATCCCAGCTTAAAATGTACTTTACTTTTAAAAACATATTTAAAGAACTATGACACTGTTGATAGTCTTTTGCAATCTAAAGTCTCTCTAATGCAGGAATTTATATATGCAAATACACATACATATATATTATGTATATATTTGGAGAATTTTCATCCTAGCTTATGGCACTTACTTTCATTACTGTTCTTTTCTAATCTTTAGAAAAAGAAGGGCCTAGGGGGTGGAAATGGAAAAACAGAGGTGTGGATATTGTTTGAGAAAAGCTGGAAAAGGAAACTCAGTTCCAAGCATTTTATTTGGTGGGTTCCATGAGGGGATTGGGAGCTGAGGTATGTGTGGATGGGGCTGAGAGAAGTAGGATCGTTAAATCAGAGAGGGATGCAGCGCTGGACCAGAGAACCAGGCATACACCGTCTCTCTGAATGTGCATTTATCAGTTAGGGTCACCAGAGGTGTGGGTGGGGGGTGTGTTTCCCCCAGGGGATTGGCTCACATGATTGTTGGGGTGCCACGCTGGAGCCTGTAGGCTGGAAACTCAGACGGGAGCTAAGACTCCAGTCTTGAGGAAGAACTTCTCGAGCATACCTGTTTTTGCAGTTGAGTCCTTTGGTTTGGTCAAAGGCCACACAGAGTGTTGACAGTAATCTCCTTTATTTAAAGTCAGCTGACTGTAGATGTTAGCCACATCTGTAAAACACCTTCAGTGAAACCTGGGTTACTATTTGATTAAATAACTGGGTACTGCCATCTGACCAAATTGACACATAAAACTGTACTATCTGCAAGCAAAACAGATTTTTAAGCATCACCGTATTGCTGAAACTGTTGGATGTAGGGAGTAGGGTTGCTTGAGAAGGAGATTCTTGAAAGATTTCTGAAGTGCAGGTGATGGAAAATGGAAATTTTATAATATAGTCTTTAAGTGGAAAATGTTACAGGTTTGCCTTAATTTAATATACTGTTTTAATTGTTTATGTTTATAAACCTAAAAAGATTTCTAATGCCCTTAACTGTTTTTTGGGCTTCCCTGGTGGCTCAGACGGTAAAGTGTCTGCCTGTAATGTGGGAGACCTGGGTTTGATCCCTGCGTTGGGAAGATCCCCTGGAGAAGGCAATGGCAACCCACTCCAGTATTCTTGCCTGAGAAATTCCATGGATGGAGGAGCCTGGTGAGCTACAGTCCACAGGATCGCAGAGTCTGACACAACTGAGCGACTTCAGTGGGTTTCTGTTTTTCTATAAGGTGTTAACTTTCTTAGCAGTTAATTTTTTTACCATAAAAATTTTCAAAAATCAAACATTTATGTGACAAAATAAATAAACCACACATGATAAAAACATAAGTTATTAAAGAGGTCATTAATGACTTTTGATATTTGTTTTATTGTCTCTAAAAGTTTTAATGTTGTGGTCAGGTTAATATCTTGCATTGAAAAAGAAATCTTCCATATGGGCAATGTAAGGAGGCTGCCAGTGCCACAGTAGACCATCTCTGCATTCTGTGTTCCTGTGGTTCTATGGTATCTTATATTGTTTGTTTTTACATTTCAATAATATACCCAATTCTCTCACTTTTCTACCCAAAGAGCTATTGATTATTAAATCATTCTGTATTCAGGTGGTGTTATACTCATGTAATGATTGCTGTTCTCTGTTTTCTTTTACTTTTTATTTTATGCCTGTTTTGATTAAACAATATTTGTACTTGTGACCCAGTTCAGAAGGGTACTGGTGAAGAGGCTTCCTGTGCCCCACAAGCCCTCTCTTCTCACCTAACAGCTTGGATTCCTTTAATCCAGGGTTCACGTGCTTCTCCCTCATGGACTCCTTCCTTCCGAGTCTGGTCTTCAGGCTTGTTGCTGGGCTCTGCGCTGCACTCTTGCACTGCTGGGCAGGGCAGAGGATGCTCTCAGTGTTACAGCTTCTTGGGGGAGCATTTGAAAACAATCAACACACCATCTGAACTGCAGCAAAGGTTTGCTGTTGGCTAGCTTTAGTTCTGTTCCTTATTGTGTTAATGGAGAGAGTGGCTTCCTATCCTTGAGATGCATTCTTCAAGTCCATTTTTGATGTTTTAGCTTTGGAGCTGCCAGGATTCAGAGGGTGCACAGAGAAAGGAGGATGACTGGTTCTACTGCAGTCTTCCCCTCTTGGAACCCTTTGAACCCTCTCAAAGGGAGATAGTGAGCCTTCCCTCCCCTGGTGGGTAATTTGGGACCAGTTACTTAAGTCATTTCTAAGTAACAGTGGTAAAGAATACGCCAGCCAATGCAGGAGATGCAGGTTCAATCCAGATTCCCTGGAAATGGGAATGGTAACCCCCTCCAATATTCTTATGTGAGAAATCCCATGGACAGAGGAGCCTGGCAGACTGCAGTCTCTGAGGTCACAAGAGTCAGACACAACTTAGAGACTAAGTACACCCAGTGGCTCTAGAGTGAACCATTTTCAGCTCTCAGATATGTGGTCCTTCTCCAGCCAGTGGTTGTCTATGCTGTGGTTATGGAGCGGGAGCCAGGTAGTGCTGTGGTGTCTGCAAAGTGACGTCATGCAAGAAGGCACACGGCATGATAGCTCTTTGTCAGTTTATATTTTGGTTATGGTGTCCGCAGTTATGGTGGACAAGGCCACGGGCCCCTAGGGGGCGTTTCACACCAGAGGCTTGGAGGTACGGGTGAGGATTGTGGTTACTGGTGTGCCTGAGTCCCTGTTAGTGTGGGCCAGGTGAGGGTTTCAGTGGGGAGTGTTGACTTTGTCTGCTGCAGCCTCCCCTCTCCCTGCTGAGGGGCAGCTTGGTGCTCACCGATGCCCACTGCTCAGGGCATTCACCGGCACCTCAGCCTCCCTTTGTGTTGGCCACCAGGATTTGAGATCGGGGTCTGAAGAGACTGTCTCCTCTGTCCTTAAGTCTCCTTGATACCTCAGGGTTCTCATTTAAATTTTAGCAAAGGAATTCTGGATTTCTGAAGCCTCGGGCCAATTATAGAGTATGAAGTTGGAAACCAGTGCTCCATTGTGAATGCTTCTCATTGCTAGTTTGTGGAATGTGCGCAGTTGTCTGTATTGTATTCTGTTCCTTCCTTAAGTAGAAGTCTTTCTGCATACTTTTTCCCAGGTGGTTTGGAGTCTGAGATACATTTTCTTCTGTTCTCTACCTGCTCAGACTTGGTCTAAGACCAACATCCATTGGAGTAATGTTGTTAAAACTCTCAGTAATCTTTGTTTTTAAATCTCCAGGATCTTCTCTTTTTGTAATATTTTCTTCATTATTTCAAACTACAGCTCGAATGCCTTTTCTCCAGGCACTGTCTCTTATTCTAACACGTATCTCTAAGTTGTGGTACCTTTATATTGTGTGGGCTTCCCTAGTGGCTCAGTGGTAAAGAATCTACAGGAGATATGGGTTTGACTTCTGGGTCAGGAAGATCCCCTGGAGAAGGAAGTGGCCACCCACACCAGTATTCTTGTCTGGGAAAACCCATGGACAGAAGGCGCCTGGTGGGCCACAGTCCATGGGGTTGCGGAAGAGTCAGACACAACATAGTGACTAAACATAAACCACCTACAGATTACAGCACAGACTGCATTTCACTGCTGCCTGCTGTTCTTCAGGTATTCCACAGTGGCTGTTGATGAATCCGGTGCCTTCCTGAAGCCTCCAAATGGCTCTGCTCTGTTGGCAGGGCATCTTCCCTTCTTTTCCTGGAGCATCCTCTTGCATTGTCTGTAAGGGATTTTTTTTGTGTGGAAACTGGCCTGGGAAGTTCTCAGAATTTGGCCTTGTTCTGATGTTTCCAGTTGAGTCATTTATTCCTAAACTTTCCATCTATTCTGAGATCACAGAGTTCTCAACCCCATTCCTCCGTCTCCTGCTCGGGATGGGTTTGTTTTCTGCTCAGTCTTTGAACACTTCCACTGAGGTAGGGTGTTCAGTGGTGTGACCTGAGCCAGGTTGAGCCAGGATGTCATGCCCTGGGCTCAGTACTCCTGGATGGTCCCTCTGTGGGCAGACAGTTCTTGCGGTTAGCCAGCTATGAACTCACATGCAGAAATCCCAAAGAACCAGATAGCAATTGGAGACTCCAGTGAAATATACCAGTCCTGGGTGATGTTTTTATTAAAAAAAAAAAATCAAATCTCTTTTACTTAGATTGATTTTTTTTTGCTATTGTATCATCTATAACTTAGTAGAAAAATATCTATCTCAATGCAAGAATAGGAAAGAAACATAACACTGTTTGAACTTTGCTGCTTAAATTGTCATGCTCTTAACATAAAGGAGCTGCAGTCTTGTAAGGGTTCCAGAGGTAACTCCTGGTGGGATACCACGAGTACAGTAAGAATAGCCTGCTTCACCTGCATGAGCCTGACTTAAAGGTGTTTAAACAGTTTTACTGTTGTTTACTTTCTGAATCTGTTCCCTTGAAGATTAATAGAGGAAAGCTGTATTTTTTACATCCGAAACTGAAAGTGAAAGTGGATCAGTTGTGTCCTACTCTTTGCGACCCCATGGACTATATAGCCCACCAGGCTCCTCTGTCCCTGGGGAGTCTCCAGGCAAGAGTACTGGCATGGGTTGCCATGCCCTCCTCCGTGGGATCTTAAGGCTAGGGGAATTACCAGGGCAATTAGTCATTACGGTTTACTAGATAGCTGCATATTACAAAATGCAGAATATCAAATTATCATAGCTTTATTTATTTTAGTCAGCAGAAATGATTTTGTACCTCTGAATACATGTTTTCAAAAATGTAGCTATCAGAATTATAAGATGACAAGATTTGCAGGTGTATTTGTAAGAGTTGTTAATATCCTACAGTTATAGTGAATTATTATTTCAAAATGTACATACCAGATGACCTGGGGGCCCTTTTGTCACTGGCCAAATAAATGTAGATTGTTCTTGGAAACTTCTTTCCCAACCTCCATTCTCCACTTCACTTACACACTGGTGATGCTTACTAATTAATAACTGCTCTGTGGTTCTAACAAAGAAAGAGCAGATAGGAGCCAGGTGAAGACTAAAATAGCCACCTTACTAATGAGGTGTATGTGTGGTATATATTACATGAGCATATAATAACTCTTTTAAGTTCATGGCTCCAAAAAATTGAATTGGTGAATCTGACTGGGATCCTCGGTTTGAATGGAGACTTTATACTCTGTTTCTTGAATCTTGCCCTGTGGACCAGAAGTGTACAAAGTGGACACCAGATACTCTGCTTCTTAAATCTTGGTCTTTGTGGCAAGAGTTGGGCCTGCAGTTTAGATTCTGAATGTATATGCCATCAGTCCTCTCATGGAGAATTGTGGCCTGACTCACACGTTCAGTTTGCAGCACATCAGAGAGCATGGGAGAGAGACAGGTGTGCAGCCTGTGGTGAAAGGCATATCCCGAGTCTGATGGTAGGTGTGCTTCCTGCACAGTAGGGAGCTGGGCACGGGAAGGAGGAGGCGTCAGTGTCTTAACAATCAGCTGAAGAGAAGGAATCAAAAGGAGAGAAGCTCAATCATTTCTCTCCCATGGAGGAAAAAGTGAGGGAATGTTTGCTGAGGACACACACACACACAGATTTAGCCTTTCTCTTTTTCTCATACTGAGAAATGATGAGGTTAGAAATTCTTCACAAAGCAGAAATAGGCATGATAAGTGAAACATGGTAGAAAGAGCAAGGATACCAGGGTCAGGCAATCTTCAGTGTGATTTCACGGTGAGGATCCAGTAAAGCTTTTGCTTTCTTGGAGTTTATGTTTCAGCAGGGAAAGAGATACAAAACACCTTTAATGAGTAATACAAAGAAAGGTAGTGATATGGATATAAAGAAAATAAAATAGGGCAAGAAAACGTACTTCGTATGAGAACTTGAACACACTTATTACTGCTGAGAACAGCTACAAAAGACAGATTAAATATAAAAGTGATTTGTTTAAGGCCATCGAAGAACTGATAAAGAGAAGATTCCTAGAGTGACTAAGGCTCCAGAGAGAGGAAAACTTTGAACAGATGAATTGATAATCTATAGCCTTTTTTTTCCCCTCTTGGGGAAGTGGTCAGAGCTTTGCTGATTCTGGATATGGGCAAGAGGCTGAAAATTTGACCTCAGCCCAAGAAGAGGGTTTGTGTTTGAGCACAGAGTAGCAAGTAGAGCTTTGGGCAGTGTTGTGGGGTTGGAGTGATTATTGGAGACCCAAAGCAACTCAGAAACATTGTTGGCACCTCCGCAAAACATTTGCAGAATTGTGAAGCTGCATGACAGAATGCTATAAAGTTAAACCATGTATGGTACTTCTAAAAGGCAGTGTTCTGCAGTTTCATGTTGCCGTAGAGGGGCCCTCAGTTGCACATCATACTTCCATTTAGAAGGAAGCACCGTATGGTGGTGCTGTAGGGATAGGATCAACTGAGGCTGGCTGAAGTCTGCCTTAACTGCAGCCAGCTTGAATCAGCCTTCATAGCTTACAGTGAACAGTTTCCACGTTGTCTGGCAGAGGTTGGGGTGAACCCTATAATATCTGCATCCTCTATTTTTTTTTTAACTATGTAGTGTCCAACATTAATAAAATGACTAGATGCTAAGAGATAGGACCATATGACTAAAACCACAAGAAAGGCTGGACAATGGAAAGTGACTTAAGAGGATTCAGATATTGATTGGAGTTAGCAAATGAGGACTCTTAAAATAAATGTTACTAGTATGTTTTAGCAAATGGAATGGAGAAGGCACTGGTGACCCACTCCAGTACTCTTGCCTGGAAACTCCCATGGATGGAGGAGCCTGGTGGGCTGCAGTCCATAGGGTCGCTAAGAGTCAGACAGGACTGAGCGACTTCACTTTCACTTTTTACCTTCATGCATTGGAAAAGGAAATGGCAACCCACTCCAGTGTTCTTGCCTGGAGAATCCCAGGGACGGGGGAGCCTGGTGGGCTTCCATCTATGGGGTCACACAGAGTTGGACACGACTGAAGCGACTTAGCAGCGTAGCAGCAAATGGAAGAAAAGATGAAGCAAACAGATGAGAAGATGGAGAATTTTACTAAAAATTGGGAGGTATAAATACCAGGTGGACTAGACAGAAATATTCAAACTGAAAATGTGAACTCAGTATTTGAATTAGGTATTAAATATGACACAGCAAAAGACAGGATTAGTGATGAATAAAAGAAGTCAATAGAAAATATTGAAAATGAAGCACAGAGACTAAAAATAGATATATGAAAAGTGAATTAATGTGTCTGTAATGTTAGGATCTTTTAGCACTTGATGAAGAAGGAGAAAATGAGGAAGATGCAAGTTTGATGTAATAATGGCTGAGAATTTTCCAAAACTTATTCAGGAGACTTTGGTTTGATCCTTGGGTTGGGAAGACCCCCCTGGTTACTGGAATGGGTTGCCATATCCTTCTCCAGGGAATCTTTCCAATCCAGGGATCGAACCCAGGTCCTCCTGCATTGCAGGTGCATTCTTTACCACATGAGCCACCAGGGAACCCGCCCCCCCCCAAAAAAAAAAAAAAATTATCTGGTGAATTGAAGCAGCTCTGTGAGCCTCAAATACCACCACTGTAAAGAAAGCCACACTTGTTAGATATATCTTGGTAAGACTATAGAAAACCAAGACAATCTTTAAAGCAGGCAGGAAAAAAAAAAAAGAGACATTACTTTCAAAAAAGAAACAGTAATACTGAAAGCTCTCTTTTAACAGAAAAGATAAAAAAAATAATCAACAACCAAAATATGTCTTTAAGAGAACATCATTGCAATCCAGAATTCTATACCCAGTAAAAATATTTAAAATGAAGGTATAGTTCTCTGGGCCTCTTCAGTTGTGATGGTCTCCCTCGTGAGTGTGCTTTGGAATTGCCTTGCAGCATTAGCCCCAGCGTTGTCTTCACTTACTTTTCAAATGTGGAAACTGAGATGGCTACCAAATCCCACCCAGAGGAAAAATTTGCTACTCTGAATTCACAGAAGGGAGGCAAAGAACAATAAGAACATTTAAATACACAGGTATTGTTTGAATTTATATAGACAGATTTTACTAACAACAGTGAGAAAATTTTCAAATAGAACTAAAGTGTAACAAATCCTGCAGTCTTTTCAAAGGAAATCATAATTGATCTCCCAGATCCCAATTTTAGGGGTAATGTTTGTTGACCATGTGCACATAACTCCCCTGCATAGGGATGAGAATGAAGAGATGTTGATGTATTTTCTCAACTGAAGTGACAGAACTTGAAGATATTAAATCATATACTGAACATGTTTTCATTTTGCTAAAAATCCTTGCTTTAAAATACTTTTTCCAGTGTATTTTATCTCAGTCAGAGTGGCAACCCATGTTCAGTGTGAACTGAAATCAAATGGGAATCTGGAAAGGACCTGATGAAATGTTTGTGTCAGACACAACGGAAAGAGGTAGTACTGAACATGTTTTAATTTTGCTAAAAATCCTCGCTTTAAAATATTTTTTCCAGTATATTTTATCTCAGTTAGAGTGGCAACCCATGTTCAGTGTGAACTGAAATCAAATGGGGATCTGGAAAGGACCTGATGAAATGTTTGTGTCAGACACAAAGGAAAGAGGTAGTATCTTGAAGAGGTAGCGTGAAAAATCTCAGACCTTCTTCACTTGGTTCACTGATGATTTGGATGCAGGTGGAGGCAAATTAAAAGAGTTAATCAAAGATGATATTTGGCCAAATCTATTGAATTTGTTGATAATAAATTAGAAGCAGCTGAAGTTCATAATGATGGAGACTTGGAACATTTTGATGATGAAGAGGAAGGAGGTGAAAGAGAGGATGGAAGATGGTGACAATGTGAGAAAGAAGAAAGGTTGTAGAGGAAGATGAGTAAGAGAATACTAGTAGACTCCAGCTTTCCTTTTAGTTTTAAATATTTTATATTCTCTTGGTGCAAGTTGCCATCTCTGGTTTTTCCCTTTTATGCTCAGTTGTCTTGTCCTAATGAGGTGCCTTTATTTTTTTGTCTCTTTATTATATGATTGCCCACTTATTTTGTGGGAGACTATATTGAGCAAAATATAATGGGGAACCATCTCTAATTATTTTTTTATTCAAATTCCTTTTTATTCCTTCTTGTCTCAAAATATGTGAATGTAATGATGTGGAATTAACACATCACCATGCACTGTGAGGAAGAAGAAAATTTTCTCCCCTTGTTCTGCCAGAAGCTGGAGGGTGTTCATCCTCCTTGTGCTTAAAATTCTTGATTTTTACTTGTTTTTTAATTTTATTTTTTAAAAACTTTTAATTTTGTACTGGGATATAGGCAGTTAACAATGTTGTGATAGTTTCAGGTGAAGAGACTCAGCCATACATTTTACATGCATCCAGTCTGCCCCAAACTCCCCTCCCATCCAGGCTGCCACGTACATTGAGCAGAGTTCCATGTGCTTTGCAGTAAGTCCTTATTGATTATCCATTTTAAAAACAGCAGTGTGTACATGTCTCTTCTAAACTCCCTAACTGTCCCTTTCTCCCATCCTTCCCCTGGCAACCATAAGTTTATTTTCTTAAGTCTGTGAGTCTCTTTCTGTTTTGCAAGTAAGTTCATTTGTATCATTTCTTTTTAGATGCCACATATAGAGGGTATCATATATTTCTCCTTCTCTGCCTGACCTATTTAATTCAGATTTTTACATCTTAAAGTGCTCAGAGATTTCACTGTGACTCTGTAATATGGGCGTTTAACATTATCACCATATAAAATCCCAAAGTGCATTTTTTGTACTTTGTGAAAAAATTGAATAAAATGGAATTATGTCAAGTGAGGAAAGAATGAGTTTGAATTGTTAGGGCATTTGAGTGTTGGTAGGAGAGGAGAGAGAGAATGGGGCAGAAGTAAGTTTGAAAGATAATAGTATCAGAGTGTGTATTTTCACAAAATAAATTGCATACCTTCCAAATTAGATTTGTTTAATAACTGGTACTGTCAAGAAAATAAAAGATATATTCAGGCAGCAAGAGCCAGGAGACCTGCATCAAAAGGAATACTAAAGTAAAGGTAATTCTTCTGGGAGAAGAAAAATTAATCTTGATGGGGACTTGGAAATCCAGAACAGATTGAAGATCAATAACGGGTAAATATATGGATAAATAAACATAAATATTGATGATACCAAACGGTTATAGAAGTGAAACCGTATATGTTTCATTTCTATGCGTTTGAAACCGTATATAATTTATATAATGGTAAGAGCAATTGACTTCACATCCCAGGATGTCAGAGCCAGACATCCTGGAATGTGAAGTCAAGTAGGCCTTAGGAAGCATCACTACGAACAAAGCTGGTGCAAGTGATGGAATTCCAGTTGAGCTGTTTCAAATCCTGAAAGATGATACTGTGAAAGTGCTGCACTCAATATGCCAGCAAATTTGGACAACTCATCAGTGGCCACAGGACAGGAAAAGGTCAGTTTTCTTTCTAATCCCAAAGAAAGGCAATGCCGAAGAATGCTCAAACTACCGCACAATTGTACTCATCTCACATGCTAGTAAAGTAATGCTCAAAATTCTCCAAGCCAGGCTTCAACAAGTGCATGAGCCAGGAAATTCCAGAGGTTCAAGCAGGTTTTAGAAAAGACAGAGGAACCAGAGGTCAAGTTGCCACATCTGTTGGATCATCGAAAAAGCAAGAGAGTTCCAGAAAAACATCATTTCTGCTTTATTGACTATGCCAAAGCCTATGACTGTGTGGATCACAATAAACTGTGGAAAATTCTGAAAGAGATGGGAATACCAGACCACCTGACCTGCTTTTTGAGAAATTTGTATGCAGGTCAGGAAGCAACAGTTAGAACTGGACATGGAATAACAGACTGGTTCCAAATAGGAAAAGGAGTACGTCAAGGCTGTATATTGTCACCCTGCTTATTTAACTTCTATGCAGAGTACATCATGAGAAATGCTGGGGTGGATGAAGCACACGCTGGAATCAAGATTGCTGGGAGAAATATCAATAACCTCAGATATGCAGATGACACCACCCTTATGGCAGAAAGTGAAGAAGAATAAAGAGCCTCTTGATGAAAGTGAAAGAGGAGAGTGAAAAAGTTGGCTTAAAGCTCAACATTCAGAAAACGAAGATCATGGCATCTGGTCCTATCACTTCATGGGAAATAGATGGGGAAACAGTGGAAACAGTGTCAGACTTTATTTTTCTGGGCTCCAAAATCACTGCAGATGGTGATGCAGCCATGAAATTAAAAGATGCTTACTCCTTGGAAGGAAAGTTATGACCAACCTAGACAGCATATTAAAAAGCAGAGACATTACTTTTCCAACACAAGACCGTCTCCTCAAGGCCATGGTTTTTCCAGTAGTCATGTATGTATGTGAGAGTTGGAGTATAAAAAAAGCTGAGCACCAAGGAATTGATACTTTTGAACTGTGGTGTGGAGAAGACTCTTGAGAGTCCCTTGGACTGTAAGGAGATCCAACCAGTCCATCCTAAAGGAGATCAGTCCTGAGTGTTCATTGGAAGGACTGATGTTGAAGCTGAAACTCCAGTACTTTGGCCACTTGAAATGAAGAGCTGAGTCATTTGAAAAGAGCCTAATCCTGGGAAAGATTGAGGGCAGGAGGAGAAGGGGATGACAGAGGATGAGCTGGTTGGATGGCATCACCGAAGCAATGGAGATGAGTTTGAGTAAACTCCAGGCATTGCTGATGGACAGGGAGGCCTGGCATGCTGCAGTCCATGGGGTCACGATGAGTTCGACATGACTGAACAACTGAACTGAACTGGAGCAATTTGAAAGGCAGTAAGGAAGCTAATGGAATTAAAGAGTTCTGAGGTTCTAGCATTATCAGGTAAATTTATCTAAATTGTGTAAAATAATAAATGATTGTTTTGACTAACAAGTTAATAAAGGAAAAATGGGATAATAAAATAATTTTATTAATTAAAAGCCCAGGAAGTAAGGAAAAAAGAGCTAGGTCATATACAAAGTAAATAACCAAAATTGTATCTATAAATCCAATGCAGTCAATAATTATATAAAACTTTGTAGATTGAGTACTAAGTACTTCCAGTAAAACACTGTTCTGCCTTGGATCCCCAAACCAACCAATGTCCCTTTAACAGACAATTTTAAAATACAAAGACACAGAAAGCCTAAAATAGAAGCATGGATAAATGTATATATCATGCAAATGCAAATGATAGGTAATCAGGTGTAACTTCACTGGTATTTGACAAAGTGGACTTGAAAGAAAAGGCATCACTAAAATAAAGATGGTCCATACAAAAAACGACGTGTATGTTTCAAATGTGAAAGCAATCCAAATGGAAGACTTAAGCACATCTTTCTCACATGCTGATAGAATAAGTGGAAAGATAAAGCTGGAAAGGACAGAGAGAGAATCTGGTCAAGTTAACATCCATGTTCTAATTAACATATAGAACTTTGTACTCAGTGCTAGTTGACCAAATGATGCACGTGAAACACTTTTCAAAATTAACTGTATGCTGAGTCATAAAGCACAAGACGATTGATTTCAAAAGGTGCAGTCTCATTAAAAAATTTTAGCAATTTACTGTTTTTGTGTGTGTGGATTTTGATTCTGAAATTTATGTGAAAATTCAAGGGGTCATGAATTCTCAAGGGAGCCTTACAGTGACAGAACTGGAGGACTTATTAAACATCAAGGTATATTAAAGAGGAATTCTAATTTAATACTGTTATGCTCACACCTGGATAGACAGATAGACATTATTTCTAACAGAGATGTCATTAACAATATGGTGGGAAAAGGATGGTGTTTTCAATAATAGTGTCAGGTAAAAATAATTTTCTTATGGAAAAAGGGTATTTTACCCAAACTCACATCATATATAAAAGAGTCAGTTTAATATGAGTATAAATGTAAAAGTCATATTAAAAAAGTTAGCCTTTAAAGGAAAATATTAAATACCATTTTCTTAGGTTACTTGGAGTTTTCTTAAATAATGAACACTGTGAAGGGTTTATTGTTATTGTTCAGTGGCTGAGTCATGCTCGACTCTTTGCAGTCCCATGAACTGCAGCATGCCAGGCTTCCCTGTCCTTCACTATCTCCCGGAGTTGGCTCACTCATGTCCATTGAGTCAGTGTGCTATCAAACCCTCTCATCCTCTGCCACTCCTGACTCCTCTTGCCCTCAAATCTTTCCCAGCATCAGGGTCTTTTTCAGTGAGTTGGCTCTTTGCATCAGGTGGCCAAAGTATTAGAGCTTCAGCATCAGTCCTTGCAATGAATCTTCAGAGTTGATTTCCTTTAGGATTGACTGGTTTGATCTCCTTGCTGTCCAAGGGACTCTCAAGAGTCTTCTCCAGCATGATTTGAAAGCATCAGTTCTTTGGAGCTCAGCCTTCTTTATGGTCCAACTCTCACATCCGTACATGACTACTGGAAAAAGCATAGCTTTGATTATTTGGAACTTTGTTGGCACAGTGATGTCACTGCTTTTGAATATGCTGTCTAGGTTTGTAATAGCTTTTATTCCAGGGAGCAAAAAATCTTTTAATTTCGTGGCTGCAGTCACTGTCCACAGTGATTTTTGGAGCCTAAGAAAATAAAATCTGTCACTGTTTCCACTTTTTTCCCCATTTTATTTGCCATGGAACTGGATGCCATGATCTTAGTCTTCTGAATGTTGAGCTTTAAGCCAACTTTTTCACTCTCTTCTTTCACCTTCATCAAAAGCTTTTTGGTTCCTCCTTGCTTTCTGCCATTAGGGTGGTGTCATCTGCATATCTGAGGTTACTGATGTCTCCTGGTAGTCTTGACTCCAGCTTGTGATTCATCCAGCCTGGCATTTCACGTGGCAAATAGATGGGGAAACAATGGAAACAATGACAGACTTTATTTTCTTGGGCTCCGGAATCACCGCAGATGGTGACTGCAGCCATGAAATTAAAAGACGCTTGTTCATTGGAAGAAAAGCAATGACAAACCTAGATCACATATTAAAAAGCAGAGACATTATATTACCGACCAAGGTCCGTATAATCAGTGCTATTGTTTTTCCAGTAGTCATGTATGGATGTGAGAGTTGGACCATAAAGAAGGCCGAATGTTGAAGATTTGATGCTTTTGAACTGTGGTGTTGGAGATGGCTCTTAAGAGTCCCTTGGACCACAAGAAAATCAAACCAGTGAATCATAAAGGAAATCAATTCTGAATATTCACTGAAAGGACTGATGCTAAAACTGAAGCTCCAATACTTTGGCCACCTGATGCAAAGAGCTGACTCATTAGAAAAGACCCTGATGTTGGGAGAGATTGAAGCCAGGAGAAGGGGACGACAGAGGATGAGATGGATGGCATCACCGACTCAATGGACATGCGTCAGAGCAAGCTCCAGGAGATGGTGAAGGACAGGGAAGTCTGGTGTGCTGCAGTCCGTGGGGTTACAAAGAGTCAGAAACAACTGAGCGACTAAACAACAGCAACTCTGCATAGAAGTAAGCAGGGTGACAATATACAGCCTTGATGTACTCTTTTTCCCAATTTTGAATCAGTTCGTTGTTCCATGTCTGGTTCTAGCTCTTGCTTCTTGTCCTGCCTACAGGTTTCTTAGGAGAATAGGTAAGGTGGTCTGGTATTCCCATCTCTTTAAGAATCTTCCACAGTTTGTTTTGATCCTCACAAAGGCTTTAGCATTGTCAATGAAGCAGAAGTAGATGTGTCTTTTTTTTTTTTTTTTTTTTGAATTCCCTTGATTTTTCTATGATCTTGTGGATGTTGGCAGTTTGATCTCTGGTTCCTCCCCTTTCTGTAAATCCAGTTAGTACATCAGGAAGTTCTTGGTTCACATACTCCTGAAACCTAACTTGAAGTATTTTGAGCATAATCTTGCTAGCATGTGAAATGCCTGCAATTGTACGATAGTTTGAGGATTCTTTGACATTGCCCTTCTTTGAAATTGAAATGAAAATGGATGTTTTCTAGTCCTGTGGCCATTGCTGAGATTTCCAGATTTGCTGTCATACTGAGTGTGGCACTTTAACAGTGCCATCTTTTAGGATTTGAAGTAGTTCTGCTGAAATTCATCACCTCTGCTAGCTTTGTTCCTGGTAGTGCTTCCTGCAGCCCACTTGACTTCACACTCCCAAGATGTCTGGATCTAGGTGAGTGACCACACCGTTGTGGTTACCCAGTTGTTAAGACCTTTTTTGTATTGTTCTTTGGTGTATTCTTGCTACCTCTTCTTAATCTCTTCTGTTTCTGTCCTTTATGTGCCCATCTTTGCATGAAATATTCCCTTGGTATCTCCAGTTTTCTTGAGTTCTCTAGTCTTTCCCATTCTATTGTTTCCCTCTGATGGAAAACAGTAAATACTATAAAGGAAATAACAGCAAGTAACTGAGGGAGAAAAGATATTTGTAATGTATTTGTTGAAATAGGACCTGTGTTCAGAATGTATTTATAACCACAAATTGATTTTTAAAAAAATAAAGAATGGCAGAACACTAGAACAAATACTTCACAAAGGAAAATATCTAAATGGCCAGTAAATGTGGAAAAATGGTCAGCTTTGTCATCAATGCAAACCAAAAGCACAGTGAGGTGCCATGATATATTCACCAGAATGACTAAAATTAAAAAGGTAATGTCACATATTTACAGGAATTATCTGAAACTCATATGCCAGTGCTGAATGTTTAAATTGGTATAGGCAGTTTGAAAAACCACTTAGTCGTTTGTCCTAGAGCTGAGTATGTGTTTGATGAGATTCAGCAATTCCGTTAGACGTAATCCTAGTAGAAATGCGTTCATACATTTACTAAAAGATTTGTACAAGAACTTTCAAAGCAGCACCCTGGATAGTTATCTCAAACTGTACAAATGCATATTCATGAAATGGATGATTACAAAGCTTTGTGATCATGAAAGTGTTACAACTCTGCTTAGCAATATGGGTGAGTCTCAGAAACACAGGACTGAGTGAAAGAAGCTGGAGAGAAAGTTCATATTGTATGATTTTATTTATATAAAGTTCAAAACTGGGTCAAGGTAATCTATAAATCCAAGTTGTAGTTACCTTGTTTTGAGGATAGTGACTGGACGTGGGGACCTGCGCAGACTACTGAGGTACTGTTTTTTGATCTGTGTGCTGGTTTGTGAGTTAGGTGTGTTTACTTAGTGAATTCATTGAACTGAAGTTTCTTTTCTTTTTGTTTTTTTTGTTGCAATTATGCTTCCACAAAAAGCTTACTTTAAAAGAACAGAAGAATGGGATAAAATGCTCCCGCCTTGAGTTTCTTCTTTAGCACTCTGGGTGGGCTCTCGGGGTGTTCTGAGATGACACAGTGAGGGTGGGGCCGTAAGAAGACCTGGATGAGAGCCCGGGTAGTAGCAGAGATGGCAGCAAACTTCAGAAGACAGAACAGCAGAGGCCAGTGGTCACTGAATGATGGGCCCAGGGCGGGGTGTCACATTAGAGAGGTATGCATAGGTCATATCACGAGGTGTCACAGCAGCAGAAGGGAGTCATGGGAAAGATGTAGTTAGACTGGTGTGATGCCGCTGATGCTTTGAGAGGGCACTGTGTGGCTGGATGGAGAGCGGGCTGGAGGGAGCAGACACACCAGGCAGGAGCTGGTAGTGGAGGAGTGCTTCGACTGTGACCTGGACTTGGGCCTTTGCAGTGGATTTGTTGAGAAGTGCTTGGCTTCTGGTTGTATGTTACTAGAGACTGAGGGTAACTAACACCAGTAAGGCTTACCAATGGATTGTGTGTTGAAAGAGAAAAATCCAGAATGACTTTTAAGTGTTTGGCCCTGTCATATAGGTGGAAAGTGAAACTCGCTCAGTTGTGTTCGACTCTTTGCTACCCCTGAACTATACTCTCCATGAAATTCTCCAGCCAGAATAGGTGGGTGTCCTTTCCCTTCTCCAGGGGATCTTGCCAATCCAGGGATCGAACCCAGGTCTCCTGCATTGCAGGCAGATTCTTTACCAGCTGAGCCACAAGGGAAGCCCTGTATATACATTTCTAAGACAGGACAGTATTTCTAAGGTAGGAGGTTTGGGGTGCTCTACTGCATTATAAACTTTGGAACACACTTTACTCCTCAGGTCTTACCACAGTATCTGCGACATAAATATAAGTGGCTGAAAGTTTGATTAATTACATAGTTAATATTTAATCATTCACATTCAATAAACACATTGAATAGGTGCATGTAATTTTTACCATTAGCATCCTTAGAAAAGCTTTAAGAGTTAAAAAACCAATTTATTGATTCTCGTGGTATTTTGCTACCTTGGGTTTGTCTACTTTGTAGATTTCTTTTTTGTCATGAAGATGGTGATTTGAGTGAAATAAGGTTTTTTAAGAAGCTGATCGGTTGGATATTAGACTGGACATTTTGTTTAGATGTTTTTCTGTTTCTTTGCAGTTACTTTGTGATTACAGCTGTTCTGCTGTTGGGGAATTTGATTCAGTATCAGGTTTCCAATGTGTTTTAGTTTTTGGAAGAAATGGTTTCAATTGTTTAACATCTTTTATTTTTCTTTATTGTTGATGGAAGTCCTTTTAGGTGTTTGGAACCAAGAATTTTCTTTACCAAATGTTTTTCTTTTGCAGACGATAGCATTTTGTTTTAGGTTCCAAATGGAACCACTTAGTGTAGACATTAGTGGAAAAATACCACCTAAGAAGCCTTGAAGAATGTCGGGAATCCTAAAACAAATGTCATAGAGTGTTCTTCCTGACACTAATTCTTTAATTTGGAACACAGCAAAGCAATTCTGTGCTACACGTCTTCCCGAAGTTCTGCGTTTGTGTTGTGGTGGTGGTGGTTTGTTTGCTCATCACAAGATGGCACCTACTTGGATACGTCAGCCAACTTTTGGTCATTCAGCCAAAGCCGAGGTGTGATTAGAAGAATGTTGGGAATCCAGGCTGAGTAGTTTGATTAAAAAGGAAAACAAAACAATATTTGTATTGTTAGAGTACTTTGATTATTTTTGTGGTTCTGATCACAACTTACAGCCCCCATAGGAAGTTATGAAATAGATGTATTTTACTGCAGACAGTGGCAACTCCAGTTCATTTAAATAAAGAGAACACTACGTTAAGTAAGAGGAAATTCAACAGTCTGGCAGGCTTTTGAGATGGTTGATTAGTTAGCTTTATGGTGTCACGAAGAGAACTCATATAACTTGTATTTTGGATGTTAACTCCATGTCAGATATGTGATTTGCAAGTACCTTCTCCCATCAGAGGTTCTATTTTTATTTTGTTGATGGTTTCTTCACTGTGCAGAAGCCTGTTATTTTGACATAGTTTCATTTGTTTGTTTTAGCTTTTGTTTCAGTTGCTTTTGGAGTGAGATCTCAGAAACATCTCTAACATTATGCTCTCAAGGCCAGTTCATATTGTCATAAGTAGGAAGATTTTTTCTTTTTTGTGACTGAGTAGTATTCCTCTGTGTGTGTGTGTGTGTGTGTGTGTGTGTGTGTGTGTGTGTGTGGTCAATGGAGTTTACCACCTGTGTTTTCTTCTAGGAGTTTTATGGTTTCTGGTCTTATGTTCGAGTCTTTACTCTATTTTGAGTTGCTTTTTGTGGGTGTTGAAAGATAGTGTAGTCCAGTTTCATTCTTGGGTGTGTGGCTGTCCAGTATCCCCAACACCGTGTACTGAAGAGACTGTTCTTCACCCACGTGTGTTGTGGTTACCCAGTTGTTAAGACCTTTTTTTTATGGTTTCTGGTCTTATGTTCGAGTCTTTACTCTATTTTGAGTTGCTTTTTTGTGGGTGTTGAAAGATAGTGTAGTCCAGTTTCATTCTTGGGTGTGTGGCTGTCCAGTATCCCCAACACCGTGTACTGAAGAGACTGTTCTTCACCCACGTGTGTTCTTGCCTCCTTTGTTGTATTAATTGGCCAAATGTGTGGGTTTATTTCTGGACGCTCTCCTCTGTTCCACTGATCTGTGTTTCTGTTTTTAGGCCAGTACCGTACTGTTTTGATTACTATATCATTGCAATATAATTTAAAATCAGGGAACATGATGCCTCCAGTTTTATTCTTTCTCAAGATTGCTTTGGCTAATTACACTCTTCTGTGGTTTTGTACAAGTTTTATGATTGTACAGTTTCTGAGAGGCATGTACTGTATCAAATCTAATTACTTTGGATAATATGGACATTTTAACAGTATTCATTCTTCCAATTCACAAGCATGGAATATCTTTCCATTTATTTGTGCCTTTGATTTATGTCAACTATAAACATGTGTAATAGTTTTCAGTGTACAGATCTTTTACCTCATTGGCTAAATTTATTCTTGATTATTCTTTTTGATTCAGTTGTAAATAGGATTCTTAATTTCTCCTTCTGATAGTTTGTTGTTAATGTATAAAAGTATAACAGATCTCTGTACATTGATTTTGTACTTGCAGCTCTCCTGAATTTGTTAATTCTAACACTTTTTGTAGAGTCTCTAGATAAAGTGTTATCATCCACAAATAGTGACAATTAAATTTTTTCCTTTCAAGTTTGAATGTCTTTATTTCCTGCCTAATTGCTGTGGCTGGGAGTTTCAGTACTGTGTTGAATAAAAGTGGTGAGATGGGCATCCTTATCTTGTTCTGGAAGGAAAAGCTCCGAGCTTTTCTCTTTTGAATATGTTATCAGCAGTGGGCTTGTCATATGTGACCTGTATTATGTTTTGGTAAGTTCCATTTATACATACTTTGTTGAGATTGTTGAGAGTTTTTATCATAAATGAGTACTGAATTTTGTCAAATGCTTTTTCTGCATCTGTTGAGATAATCATATGATTTTATCCTTAATTTTATTAATGTTTTGTATTACATTGATTTTGGATGTCAAACCATCTCTGTATCCCTGGAATAAATCCAACTTGATCATGGTATATGATCCTTTGAATGTATTGTTGAATGTGGTTTGTTAATATTTTGTTGAGGATTTTTACATTTATATTCATCAGAGCTGTTAGCCTGTAATTTTTTTTTCTTGGGGCATGCTTGTCTGGTTTTGGCATCAGTGCAGTGCTGGCTCATAAAATGAGTTTGAAAGAGTTCCTTCCTCTTTAATTTTTTGAAAGAATTTGAGAAGGATTGGTCATCGTCTTTGAATGTTTGGTAGAATTCATCAGTGAAGGCTTCTGATCATTGGCTCTTGTTTGTTGGGTGGCTTTTGGTTATTGATTGATCTCCTTACCTGTAATCAGTTTGTTCAGACTTGCTGTTTCATCATGATTAAGTCTTGGGAGGTTGTATATTTCTGGGAATTTACCCATTTCTTCTAGGTGGTTGAATTTTTTGGTGTATAGCTATTCATAGTATTCTCTTTTGATCCACTGTATTTTTTAAGTATCACTTTGAACTTCGATTTTCTTTCTGATTTTATTTGAACCCTTTCTCTTTTTCACTTAGTGAATTTAAGTGAAAGTTTGTAAATTTTATCTTTACAAAGATTTGTCTCTTAGTTTCATTATTCTTTCTATTGTCTTTAAAATCTTTATATTATGTATTTTTCGCTTTGATCTTTCCTCTTCCTTGTACTAACTTTAGGATTCATTTGTTCTTTTGCTACTTTGTTTAGATTTAAAGTTAGTTTGTTTGAGATTTTTGTTTGCTTTTGAGGTAAGCCTGTATCACTATGAAGTTCCCTCTTAAGACTGCTTTTGCTTCATCCCCTCAATTTTAGAAAGTTGTGTTTACATTTATATTTGTCTGAAGGTATTTAAAAATATTCTCTTATTTCTTCATTGATCCTTTGGTTGTGTAGTACTGTGCTGTTTAATGTCTTTGTGTTTATTTTTTCCAGTTTTCCTATAATTGATTATTCATTTCATGCCTTTGTGCCCCCAAAAGATGGTTGATATGATTCTAATATTCTTATGCTTATTGAGATTTGTTTTGTGGCCTAACATCCTGGAGAATGATGTATGTGCACTTGAAAAGAATGTATAATCTGCAGATTTTGGGTGGAATGTTTATATGTATATATCTATTAAAGTTTATCTGATATGTCATTTAAGGCCACTGTTTCCTTGATTGTCTGGATGATCTGTTTATGTTAGTGGCATGTTAAAGTCCTTTACTATTTTCGTATTATTGAGAACATCTTTCTTTATGTCCATTAATACTTGCTCTATATACTCAGTTGCTCCTGTGTTGGATGTATAAATATTCAAAAATGTTACTTTGGCTTTTTGGATTGACCCTTTTATGATCGTGTAATGCTTTTGTATGTCTTTTGTTAATAGTCTTTATTTTAAAGTCTATTTTATAAAAGTATTGCTATCCAAGCTTTCTTTTCATTACATTTACATGGAATATCTATTTCTATCCCTTCATTTTCAGCCTGTGAGTCTTTAGATGTAAAGCAAGTCTTTTATATTCAGCATATAGGTAGGTCTTTTTTTTTTTTTTTTAATCCATCCAACCATCCTGTGCTTCTTGATTTGAGATATATATATCGATATATATATCGATATATATATCTCCTCTCCCTGCCTTCCGCTCCTGTAGGTCGTCACACTGTGCTAGGCTGGGCTCCCTGTATTACGCCGCAGCTTCCCACTGGCTGTTTTACACATGACGACGTATGTATGTCAGTGCTACTTTCTCGATTTATTCTTCCCCCATTTAAAGTAATTATTGATAGACATGCACTTATTTCCGTTTTGTTAAACTGTTTCCTGGTTGGTTTTCTATTTTTCTGTTATTTTCTTCTCTTGGTCTGTTCCTTTGTGATTTGTTGATTTTCTTTAGTATTATGTTTGGATTCCTTTCTCTTATATTTTTGTTTTAGGCTTTTGATTTATCTTAACAGTGAAGTTCATATATAACACTCTATATTTAAAGCAGTCAGCTTTAAGTTGATATTTGCTTAAGTTAACTTTATTCTAAAACCACTACATTTTTAACTCCCCAGGCCACATTTCATGTTTTTTAGGTCATTATGTTTTTATTTTGTGTATCCCTTTACTACTAGTTATTATAGTTGATTTTACTACTTCTATCTTTTAATCGTCATACTAGCTTTATAAGTGGTTGAGTCACTACCTTCACTGTATATTTTGCCCTTACCAGCGAGAAATTTTTCTCTAATATGTTTTCTTATTTCTAGTTACAGGCTTTCATTTTTCATGAGTTCTCTAACTTTTCCTATAAGGCTGCTTTAGTGGTGATGTACTCTTTTCGTTTGTGCTTGTCTGAAAAGCTCTTGCTCGCTCCTTCAGTTCTGAATGGTGACCCTGTTGTATACTCTTAATTTGTTTCCTTTATACATTTGAACATATCATGGCACTCCTGTCTGGTTTGTGCAGTTTCTGCTGATGGTCTTACGAGTGCTTCCTTATACCTGACTAGTTGTTTTTCTCTTGTTTCTTTTGAAATTCTGTCTTTCACTTTTGACATACTAATTGTAATGTCTTGGTGAGGATCTCCTTAGGTTTATCTTGTTTGGGATTCCCTATGCTTCTTGGACTTGGTTGTCTGTTTCCTTCCCCAGATTAGGGATGTTGTGAGCTGTATTTCTTCAATAGGTTTTCTGTCCATTTCTCTCTCCCCTTCTCTTCTAGGACCCCTGTAATGCAAATGTTAATATGGGTGGTGTTGTCTTAGAGGACCCTTAAACTGTCCTCCTTTTAAAATGTTCTTTTCTTTTGGCTGATCTGATTGGGTGATTTCCATTACTCTGTCTTCCATACTGGTGATCTATTCTTTTGTTTTATCTAATCCACTGTTGATTCCATTTAATGTATTTTTCTTTTCAGTTACTCTGTTCTTAAACCCTGATTTGTTCATTCTTATATTGTCTATTTCTTCTTTGAAGTTCTCACCGTGCTCATGTTTGATGAGTTTGATCAAACTCATGATGAGTAATTTTATGAGTAATTACATGAGTTTGATGAGTAATTTTATGACTATTACTTTGAGTTCTTTATCAGGTCGATTACTTACTTTCATATCACTAAAGTCTTTTTCTGAGATTTTGTCTTGTTTTTTCATTTGGAACGTTTTGTTGCTGCTGTTTCCTCATTTTGCTTGGCTGGCTGTCGTTATTGCTGTGCTTTAGCAAAACTGCTACCGTTGTCGGTGTAGGCAGAGTGTCCTTATGTAAGTGATGATCCTTGTTCAGTTCTGCCCTAGGTCTTGGTTGTTTCATCATTCTTTATGGTTGTATATACCACATGATTTATTCTCCATATGTCACTGTTGTTGAGGGCATGTCAAGACCTGTCAGTGTTCCAAGGGGAGGAATCTGATTTATCGCCTAGTTTCAGGCTGATTAGAAGCCAGACCCTCAGGCAGCAACTTTTAAGCTTTTCAGGTATATACAGTCCTGTGTAGCTGCAGTTGTAATCCCTGATGACCTCCAGACCAGGAGGACTAGAGTTGTCCCCTGGGTGACAGTTGCAAAAATCCAATCAAGCCTTTTGACAAGTGTATAAGCAGCTTTCTGGGGAGTCTTGTTGTGCATTTGTGAGGCCAAGGGCATGTGGAGGATGGTATTTCCTTACTTACATTCCTTGGGAGGCTGCTCTTACTCTCTAGACGTGGGGAAACTTGAATTGTCTTCCTTAGGGTGAAGCTCCAGGCTTTCACAGAAAGACAGGGGTTGTGTTTCAGTCTGCCATCTGGGCAGTGCGCTGGTGGTAGTGGCCCGTCAAAGAGCTGCGTTATCTATTGTTGTAGTCTTGTGGGGAATGCCAGCCCCCTTGGCCACCATGGCCAGGTGATCCCGGGGTGTCCCGTATGTGGATTGCAGCCCCCCTGGCTTTAGTGAGGCAGCTGGAGAGTAAGGGGTGGGACTTGCACTCTTGCTTCAGGAAGGCAGCAGGAAAATGAATTGAGTGTGCCAGCCTGCAGGCTTCAGTATCGCAGCTGTACAGAGAGTGCCCATTCTGTGCATGCATGTCAGTCTAACCAGGGAGTGTGAAAGCACTGTGACCTCTCGCCCCTGCCAGCTGGGAACAAGGTAGAGCTGCAGCTGCCTGGGCACTCAGGCTTCAGCAGAGGGGCTGGCCAATCCTACAGTCACTGCCCAAGTGGAGCTTGCGTGCTAGCAGATTAGGTGGGAAACACAGCAACAGTGTCTGTGAGGGCCACCTCCTGTCTGTGGGGAGCACGTCCACCATTCCTCACCCCTTCAGCTGATGCTTGTAGATTCAAAGATGGCTCTCCATCACGTACTCTTGGCATTTTTCAAACTGCTGTTGTTTTGCTGTGTTTCAACTGAGTGAGGCTACTGGAAAGCCCTTTAAGAAGAGAGTCTTAGTTTCCTATAGCACTTTGGGACCCTTAGAGGTCAACCCTTTGGTTCTCTAAGGCAGGTGTTTTGGGAGATTGTCTGTCCAGCGTAGACCACAGGGGCCGTGGTGCACGCCGTGGGGACCAACCACTTGGTCTTCCAGGACCCACCGAGGAGTCCCTCCTATCATATGCCCTCGGGCTGGGGTGGGGGTTCTAGCAGCAGCCCTTCTTGCCCTTCCTCTCTGTCTCGATGCGGTCCTTCTTATCCTTCTTATCCTTTGTTGTGGAGCAGCTGTTCAGCTAGGTCTCAGGTTCTTTCCAGAGGAAGTTGATCCAGATGTAGCTGTGTATTCATTGTGTCTTTGGGGGACGCTAACTTCAGATTCTTCCTGTGCTGCCATCTTGAAGAGCTCCCCCATCACCATTTTCCATTTCTTTCACAGTAGCTGTCCTAATGGGTGTGCAGGAGAGATACTATTTTGAGACATGTACTCACTATCCAAAAGCAGTTAGTAACTAGAGTGATAGACCAGATGCCTCTATGATGAAATTAAATAAGGGTCAGTGTAAAGTCAACTTTCCAAGTTCAAGATGGGGGTACTGGACTTGACATTGACTCATATGCAAATGTCTTAAGGGTTCACTTGCTTTATGTGGACATTTTGGTTAGCAATATTACTTGGTGGCTAGATCAAAAATCCAGACTGCAAATACAGAAATAGAATTGTGCGATCATGGGAGAGAAGAATGCCATTTTACTACATGCTGGTCAGACCACATCAGGAGGGTCATGTCAGGTTCTGGAAATGGATAAACAGCTGACATTCAACAAAGTACAGCCACAGAACAAAGGGTTTGAAAACTGTGACTTGGAAATCAGTAAGTGGGGAACTGGGTTTTTTAACCTTAAGAAAAGCAGGAGCAGAATCAG
The DNA here is from genome assembly GCF_029378745.1 of Bos indicus. Taxonomy (NCBI): domain Eukaryota; kingdom Metazoa; phylum Chordata; class Mammalia; order Artiodactyla; family Bovidae; genus Bos; species Bos indicus. The sequence continues at coordinate 4,769,009 of NC_091765.1, forward strand.
ATAGCTGTCTTTGTATGTTTTAAGTTGTTGTTGTATGAGAAGGCTTTCCTGGTGATTCAGTGGTAAAGAATCCACCTGACAATGCGGGAGACACGGGTATGATCCCTGGGTCGAGAAGATCCCCTGGAGGAAGAAATGGCAGCCCACTCCAATATTCTTGCCTGGGAAATCCCATGGACAGAGGAGCTTGGCGGGGTACAGACCATGGGATCACAAAGTTGGACACGACTGAGCAACTAAACCACGCAAGTTATTGTGTGAAAGATGGTGAAGGGTTAGCTTTCCTGTTTGAGGACAGAACTGAACAAAAAAATCATTATGTGAAAGTAGAAACATGTTTCTAATCAACATGAGAAAAGCCTTTCTGGCAGAGAGTTCCTATTGTGGGCAATGTTTGAGTTAAGTTGGGTGAAGGTAGGAGCTTTGCTGGAAAGGGTGTTCCTCTCCCAGTTGGAAACTGGCACAGTGGATCTATGTGAAAACTTCTGTGTCTTCTTCCATGTACTAGAGATTTTGAAAAGCTAGACAAAAACCAGTCCTGTACACAATAGCCTAGAACATAGTAGGTGTCCTGTTTTGCCTGTTCAAGGTCAGCTCTTCCTGGACTTGCTTCACACTTGCTTCACCCTGAACTCTTCAGTCTTACATTTCATTAACCTCTACATGCGCCTTTTCTTCTGCCACCAGGGCTTCCCTTGTGGCTCATCTGGTAAAGAATCTGCCTGCAGTGTGGAAGACCTGGGTTGGGAAGATCCGCTGGAGAAGGGAAAGGCCACCCACTCCAGTATGCAGGCCTGGAGAATTCCATGGACTGCATAGTCCCTGGGGTTGCAAAGAGTCGGACACGACTGAGTGACTTTCACTTACTTTCCTGCTTGTGTCCCCTCCACTTTCCTACTGAACTGATGATGGTGGAGAGGAGGCCTCTCCTCACTGCTCTTGGAACACCTGAGGTGGGTCACTCTTAAAGTGTTTATTGGGGTGTCTGTCCCTGCTCACTGGGTCCTAAGCTCGCTCACAGGGATTGAATATGATTTGTTGTTGATCTTTGATTTCTCAGTGTAGACTAAACATGTTCACTGAATGCAGTGAAAAGGGGCGTAGTTATTATCTGTGTGCCTCAGTGCCTAGTACAGTGCTTGACACACTGAGTCGCTTATCACTTTGAAACAATGGAAAAGTTGACTGTGTCTTCTCTTTTCAGTTTAGGTCACTGCATCTTTGCGTAGCTCTGCGCACAGTCTAGTTGGGGTGTGTGGGCTTGGTGTCAGAGTGGGGGCCTGGTGGGCACTCCCCTTCTGCCCTCTCCCTGCTCCTCTCCCTTCTCCCCTCTCATCTGCTCAGCCCATGCTCCCTCCTCTTCCTCACTGTCGGCCTCCCTGCTTCCTGTCGCCTCTGTCTCCACTTCCCCCCTCTCCTCTTACCTCCCTCCTCGCCCTCCTTACACAGGGTTCTCCTGCAGAGTTCAATAGGCTTTTGCACTCTGTAGTTTGTGTATCAGTTAACCAAGCCTGGGTATTTCCCCAAGACCTCAGATCATAGACCCTAGCAGAGATTCCAGATCACTTGTGTGTTGACAAGGAGGATTTTTTCCTCCAAAATGACAAACGAGGTTCAAACATACCTTGTTGAATCTGTACACATTTATCTTTTTATTTACCTTTCTTTCTAGTTTTTTACTCTTTTGTATATGTGCTGGCCTCCTGGTGCCAACCATCTGTTGATTCTTTAATATCACAGCAGCACAGGCTGTTTGTATTCAGTGTAGTTTACATTTTTATGTTTGCCAAGACCTTTGGCTATTATTATGTAGTAAATTAAATGTGAGAACAACAGGCAAGCTAGAATTCTCTTTATGAACAACTTGATTTACTTGCATCTGAGTATATAAGCTGTGTAGTTACTTAGGTCTGTTTTTTAGTAACAAATTGAAACTCTAATTTGTTTTGAATACACAAAAGCTAATTTAATGAATTTTTTCTCAGGACAGGTATTGTATTTCTACAAGTCAGAAACACTAGCATGATGTGACCACTCTGTACACAGTGGAGACGCTCCAAACACTACTAAAAGATGTAGAATTTTGTGCTTTCTTTTTATATAAAGAAGATTAATGCGCATGGGCTTGAATAAATTCCATTTAATACTTTGGCTTATAATTTCCTTACTCTAAGATGAATGACTGCTACAAAAGTTCTTTGTTCTCTGAAGAGTTTTTAGGACAGCTTAAGCAATTAATGTTTTGATGTGCATATTTGTTATTTTTAAACTTTTGATTAATGCAGCATGTTTTTAAAGTTATACTTTTTCTTCTCTCTGGCCCCAGAGATCAGTTGAAACACATAGGTCGTCTTTTGTCCCTGTTGAAGATGATGATATTGCATTTTGCAAGTGTCAGAGCTTTCAAAGCCCAGAGGAGGGGATGTTGCATCTTGTCTTCAGTTTGCGTATTAGAAGGTGGATTGTAGGTGACCTGAGAGGAATGCATTCTTACGTTGATAGAGACTGTAGATCTTGTGCTCAGTTTTTAATCTATGCGCTTCACATCTAGGTCATAGAGAATGTGGCGATAATCCTCCACAAAGAAAATTTATTTTTTTAGCTCTTTTATAGATTCCCTGCTGTCCATGCAACCTTTCACAGATTTATCACAAAAAAGGTCTTTGTTCCTAGGTAAATTAGCATATTTTTCTTTAATTCTGCAGCACTGTACTAAGTGTGCCAGAGCACCTGTTATCATTCTAAGACATTTATGTCATTTCTGTGGGGAAAAAAGACTCTTATGAGTTGTTTAACTACTCATTTTAACCTCCAGGTCTATAGATCTTTACCTGGAAATCAGGAATCTAAAAAGCTCTGAAAACCAAATTATGTTTTAGATAACCTGTTCAGTAGTACAGTCTAACTTGAACCAATGTGAGGCAATTTAGAGCCTTCTGTTCTTAACCTTAGCATGGCTATTGGTACTTCTAGTTGCAGAAACATGAGTATGTTTGATTATGAGTTGGTGTTCAAAATCCTGTAGAAAACATTATGTAAATGAATTATATGTATGAAATTACCTTTCTAAAATAAAAAAAATCAGCTTTTAATAACGTATGGTCTTGTGATACTGTATAGGGACATTTCCAGTTCTTATTGAGGTAAAAGACCAAGAACTGTAGATACTTCTGTAGTAGAGATCTGTTAAAGGCAAGTATAATTGTGTCACAACAGATGAGTAAAGCAGTGATTTTAGAGTCAGTAAGGGACTTTTTTGTTAATGAAAGTAAAATCTTATGTATTCATGATACAGAACATAATACTCACATGTGGTAAGTTGTTCTGACTTGCGGGAGTTCATTGCAGGCAACTTTCCAATGTTGTTTCCATTTCACCCGCCGCCGCCGCTAAGTCGCTTCAGTCGTGTCTGACTCTGTGCGACCCATAGATGGCAGCCCACCAGGCTCCCCCGTCCCTGGGATTCTCCAGGCAAGAACACTGGAGTGGGTTGCCATTTCCTTCTCCAATACATGAAAGTGAAAAGTGAACCAGTGAATGCATTTGGAAGGTAAAGTCCTGGGCCCAATGAGATGGTCATTAGAGTTTAATATTAGGGTTTTTGTATGTGCATGGGACAAGTGTTTCTTATTTTTGAGTTAACAGCTGCCAGTAAAATGAGGTATCTCTGGACAAAGAAGGTGTTTTTGTCACTTTGTAATTTTAGATGACTTATCTTAAAAGGTAGTTTGTTGCAAAATTAAAAACACTCAGTTGAGCAAAGTTCTAGATTTGTAAGCACACTTTAAAAAACTCAAGCTAATGTTACATAATACCTTTTAGGTTTCAATTTCCCCAACTTCTCCTCTTTAGTGGGTTCTGCGTCTGTATTTTTAATGATTTAATATGTCTTTATGAGGTGAAAAAGTAATAGAAAAATATTTACAGTCAATAGTTTCCTTATGTGTTAAATTCTTGATACATGTTTGATATCTCTATATACACTAGTGGAAGTGTACTCACGCAGCTAAGCGTAATTTAAAGTTTAAGATTTAGAGAGAACTGATGAAATGGGATATGTAGAAGCATTTACTTTTTATTCTGTAAGAAGAACTGATTGTTTCTGTAACCCAAGGATTAGTATTAAAATTGAAAAAGAATACATAGTAGGTCCCTTCTCTATTCTTTCTCTCCCCTTCTTTCATTTACTGTGAGACTAAATTCCTTACATTAAACATACGTTTATATTTAAAGGCATTCACATTCTTTCTACATAAAAGAGAAAGTGTTAGTTGCTCACTCTTGTCTTCCCTCTATTCATAGAATTTTCCAGGCAGGAATACTGGAGTGGGTTTGCAGTTCCTTTCTCCAGGGCATCTTGACCCACGGATTGGACCTGGGTCTCTTGCATTGCAAGCAGATTCCTTACCGTCTGAGCCACCACGGAAACCCCGTTTGTAGATTATAAATAATTGTTCGTCATCTCATCTGAAGAAGCAAGAAATTGAGGTCTCTCTTTGTCCTACAGCTTCATGGAACTGAATTTGTCCAACTGAATGAACTTGAAAGCAGATTCCTGCATACAGTCTTCTCCAAAAACTAAGCAGAGAATCCTGTCAAGCTCATCCAGACTTCTGTCCTATAGAACTTGGAGAAAAGAAATAGGTATAGTTTTAAGCTATTTGTAGTAATTGTTCAGTGATAGAAAACTAATGCAGATTTTGGTACCAAGAGAAGATTGCTAGTTTTCTGCTTTTGCCTTTAACTACTCACTTTAAATTTAGTGGCTTTAAAGAACATCCCCACCCCTTTTTTTAATCTTACAGTTTTAATGGTGAGAAGTCTGTGTGAATTCTCTATGTAATGGTCTTTCAAGGTCATATCAAGGTGTTGGCAGGGCTGGGTAATCTTAATCTGGAGGCTTTGAGAATCAGTTTGCTTCAAGCTCTTGAGGTTGTTGATTGAATTCAGTTCCCTCAAGTTATAAGACTGATTTCTCTACTCTGTTGCTGGGATTGCTTTTAGTCCCTGGATCTCTTTGGAGGTTGCTCTCAGATTGCCTTGATGCTTGTCCATCTCAGCTGTGGAGAATTCCCTCTTGTCAATTCTTCTCATGTTTTCTGGGTCTCTGATTTCTTTTCTGCTATCAACCAGAGAAAACTGCTTTTGAACATCTCTTGTGATTAGATTAGGCTCCCCAGGATTAATCTTCCATTTGCAATACAACATAATCATAGTGATAACTTGTCATACCCAAGGTTTCGCTTACACTCAAATAGGAGGGCCTTCTACAGGGTGGGAGTCCTGAGGAGTTACTCTTAGAATTCTGCTCATCAGTCTGCAGCTGGTGACCCAGGTGGTAAGTGTATCGAGGTGGTGTGATGTGGTGGTGGGCACAGGAATCAGATTCTCTTGGTTGAAACTCCAGCTCTAGTACTTAACTTCCAAGGGGTGGGCTTCCCAGGTGGCGCTAGAGGTAAAGAATCTGCCTGCCAATGCAGGAGACATAAGAGGCCCAGGTTTGATCCCTGAGTTGGGAAGGTCCCCTGGCGGAGGGCATGGCAACCCACTCCAGGATTCTTGCCTGGAGAATCCCAGGGACAGAAGAGCCTGGCAGGCTACAGTCCGTGGGGTTGCACAGAGTTGGACAAGGCTGAAGCGACTTAGCACACATGCACAGTAGTACTTGACTAGCTGTGAAACAAGATATTCTCTTGGTGCCTCAGTTTCCTTATCTATTAAATGTACTTACTATGTAATACCTACTTCATAGGATTGTTTTGAGGAGTAAATTATATGACATCTATAAAGGTGCACAGCAAAGTGCCTAACATAATAATCACTCCGTGGTTAGCTGTTGTATTTCTATTATTGTTATTTAAAGCAGTATCATTTTCTTTCATTTTTCAGTTTCCATAGAATGAATTTGAATTAATCAAAGACATGTGTTCAGTAAGAGCGGCATGGTACCCAAATGAGAGCCTTCTGTCTTTATGGAGCCTGACTCATGCGAGCTACTCTGCCTTCACCCTTGGGTGGACGTGTGAGTGCTTTCCCGCGTTGTGGGCTGTGGACATGGGGTTCTTCGGTGATCTGGGCTAGGTATGTGTAGGTGTGCGCCTGGACGCAGTGCAGTGGGAGATAGAGTGAGCTGAGCTGAGACGAGGCACGCCAGCGTGTCATGCCAAGGAGTTTGGGCTTCTGGCAGGAAATGGGCAGCTTGTAGGTAGGCGTTAGCACGGGGAGATGGGTGAATTACAGAGAGAGCTCAGGACAGTGAGGAGGGTGGGTGTTAAGGTTTTTGAGTCAATGTGGAAAAATACTCAGTTGGGAAATTTTCTTTATGTTCAGTTAGTAGATCATGGTCAAAACAGGCCCCAAGTCCAAGAGCTTTTCTTGACATCTGAACAAGAGTAGTTTAGGATGCTCTGATTGAGGGGAGGGGAGGGAGGGTCAGATCCTGTGCTCTTGGTCAGGAAAAGGCAGAGCATCTGACCCAGAAGCAGGTTCAGGTTTGGGATTTGAGTCCCAAGGTAGAGAAGAATGTAAAAGATCAGTCTCCGAGGAGTCTCTCATTTGCTAGGCCAGGAACCGTAATCCACCATCTGAATTACCCATCTCAGAAGAGTGGGACTGTTGGCCTGTAGAGGACCAAGGAGCACCAGCTGGCAGGGACCAGCTCTGTCCTTCATCTGACTTGGGATGAGTTTTAACAGTGCGTGACTGTGCCTTATTTAAAAAGGTTGGGGTTGAGGGAAAGGAATCCAATGACTAGAGTGACTATATTGAGTATAAAGCAAGCTGGATAGGATCCCAGTCACTCGGGGAATAGGTTGGGCATGAGGTATCAGGTATTTGTCCCATGGGAAAATAAATCAAAAATGAAAGTGTAGGATTCTGTGTTACCAGAGTTGGAATGGGATTGACATTAGGGCTGACTTAGCAATGTGTGTGCTCAGTTACATCTGACTCTTTGTGACCCCGTGGACTGTAGCCTGCCAGGCTCCTCTGTACGTGGACTTTTCCAGGCAAGAATCCTGGAGTGGGTCACCATTTCCTTCTCCAGGGGATCTTCCCAGCCCAGGGATTGAACCCCGGTCTCCTGTGTCTCCTGCTTTGGCAGGTGCAATCTTTACCACTGAGCCATGTGGGACTTAGCAACAGCAAGGACTGAATCATCTCAGTGTCCTCCCATCTTCTTCTCAAGCAGAACGTGTGCTGTTCTCAAAGGCATGGCGATTTGAGAGTGAGGACTCAGTGGCCTGAGTGGGGGAGTTGGAGCCAACAGAAACAGCCCAGTAAGCTCCAGGTCTCTGAAAGGGGTCACATTCCTGATCGGTCCCTTGGAACACCCAAGATTCTTTTTCTGATGGACTCTTACCCAGGGGAGTTCTCATTTCTGTCAGCTCCCTAGGCCCCGGCATTCGTGGCCAGCTACAGAGAAATCAGATCAGGGGAAAACCCCTAGCTTTCTTTATCAGAAAACATCCTCTGCTGCAGGATTTGTGTCCCAGTTTTGAATGGCATTCCTTGCCAGGCCTTTGGCTGCCAGAAGATTATTGATGCCAGACCTGTGGTCTGTAGCAGGGCGATGCCCCTGTGCCAGTGATCCTGTTCCTGGCAACTTGAGCCTTTTGGCAGGATTCTAGAGAGTGAACTACAGTAAGAGCATGTGTAACATGGGTGTTGGGGCGCCTTCCAAGGCCATCCTTCTCTTCACGTTCAGGTGATGGGAAGTAAGGACTTCAACTGCAAAGTGTTTGTATGTATATTTTAAAGTACATAATTAAACTTTTATTTATTTTTAATTGAAGGATAATTGCTTTACAGTAGAGTGTTGGTTTCTGCCAGACATCAACCTGAATCAGCCTTAGGTATACGTATGTACGCCCCGCTTCCACCTGCCGCCCACCTCTCACCCAGTGCCGCCCTCTAGGCTGTCCCAGAGCTGGTTTGATTGCGAGTCTACAGCAGAGCCCCCTGGCTGTGTACCTTACACGTGCTAGTGTGTCTGCGTCCATGCTGCTCTGTCCATCTGCCCCACCCTATCCTCCTCCAGCCCTGTGTCCATAAGCCTGTTCTCTGTGTCTGTGTCTCCACTGGTGCCCTGCAGATAGGTTCATCAGTACCATCTTTCTAGACTCCATACATGTATTAATATATGATATTTGTTTTTCTATTTTTTACTTCACTCTTTTGTGTTCATCCACCTCATTAGCACTGACTCAAATGCATTCCCTTTCACGGGCAAGTAATATTCAGTTATGTATATCTGCACCACATCTTCTTTAT